>NC_083277.1:56031739-56349417 GCF_963506605.1 Zootoca vivipara | reverse complement strand
CTGAGAATCATGCAATCTGCCTAGGTTTCAGTGACCCGACTCTCTGCCTTTTAGCTTCTTTTCCTTTTCTGCCTCCTTTCATCTATCCATCTGTAGTCATCTTAGGCTTGAATATCTTTCTATTCTGCTAAGATAGCATGGGGAGGCAATATCACAAACGCGGCCATGAACTTATTAGTATTTCATGTAGCCACCTGTCTGTACACACCGAAGTGAGGCTTTAACCATGGAATTTCTTCTAGATTCCACTACATATTCTGGCCAATATATGTGGTATGACTAGATGTTTCTTGGGCTTATATTTGTATGTGAAATCTTGGTAAAAAATATTGTGACTGTCAAAGCCATAGTCTGATTGCTTGCAAAGTTTCCTATGCATGAGGATGCAACTCTATGGGGTCTGTTTGTTTGTGGAAATAGGCATTAACAAAAGAGTACTCCCTTGACACACAGATGCATCTGAAGCACAGAGTGACAACAGGATATTGGAGTAGATGGGCGGCTGGTCTGATCCTGCAGGGCTTTTCTTAAGTTCACAGCTGCAGCATTGGCGACATATTATGGAAAAACTAACCCTGGTTTACACTTTAGCAAAATTATGATGCTAGAAAGTTATCTTGCACTTTTCAATATCTGAGAATTGGCTTTGTCTCCCATCTTCTATGATTGGGGAAGGAGGAAAGAAAAGAAATTGAAATCTGTATATAATTAAAAAGCATAAATTATCAGATATCTGCTACTCTTGGGGCAAAGATGAACAGGGAAAGCCCTATTAAAAAGGGCACCAGTCCCATACATAAACAGTGTCTGGTGTATAATCCATACTTGGTATTCTTTTTACTTGCAGTTGCCTTTTGGACCTCAGTTACATAAACTGCAGCAGTAGTGGTTGGCTTGTTTCAGATTCTGTCCAGAATTATGCATATTATAGTCATGTTTGTGTGGATGCTGCAGAGAAACTTACTGTGTGGTTGCCATAAAGGTCTGGTGTTAGAATTTTGGGCTGCATGCCTCCTTTTTGAAGTTAGAGGCACTAATACTATACTACATAGTATGAAATGCACTTAAAGAAGCTAGACTTAACTTTATTTCCTGAACTCTAGTGTGAGGAAGTTCTGCAAAGCTGCTTTAGTTTTATGAGGGAAGCAGCATACTGTTGCTTCATTCATGTTTAGCATCATGAGGGAAATATTATTTGTCCCTCAAATTTGAACACTTCTTGAAAATAGTAATAATCAGTTGAAGCAGAAATAAATATGTTCTTGTTGTTGTCATATTTTTATTTATTTATTTATTGACTCTATTATTCAATTAGAAATTGAAGGTGTGTATCTGTCTTTGGTCCAGTTCACATGTAGCACTAGATACCTGCAAATCATAGTTTCTTTCTTGGTCTTAACTATTGTATTGGGCTGGGTTAGTACCAAAGTGCTTCCCCCCAAAAAATCATTTGCATCCCTCAACTGATAATGTCAACACTTGGAAACCATTGGGGATTCATTCTCCTAGTATTCAGCTTTAGTGCCCACAGGGCACTCTGCCAGCTTTCATTGGCTTTCTTGCTTCTGTTTCCTGAAGTCTGTCACAGATAAAAGGCAGAGTAGAGCACCAGCAACAATGGAGAGTTTCAGATCTAAGGATGTAAGCTATGTACTGGGAAGACTTTGCCTCAGCTATTCACTAGTTGGCCTTATGCAAATTACTGCTGTTGACCACAACAACAACAACATGCCCTTCACGCTAAGGTCCCAGGGCAGGGTACGATTTAAAATAAATCAGTAAAAGGTTTTAAGAACTTATAATTACAAAAAATACAGTAGTGTGGATAGTAGCAATACTGGCTTACCTTTTATACCCACTGTAAAAAACTAAGAAGTTTCACATATATTATTGAAATATTCTAAGTGCTGTAAAGATGCCAAGTATAAAATATTTCTATGCAGTATCACCTCAAGACATGTCTGCTTGTGAGTCAGGCCTATCAAAATTAATGTCCTTTCATCCTTCCACCTAGCTTCTAAAATGATAGCCATTTAAAATATGTTCTGTACTCTGTCTCTTCAGTTGGCAATGTGATTTTGACTGAATTGAATACAAGCATCACCTCAGTAAGATTTAAAGTCGCAGTAAGGAAGTTTGAAATGTTCTATAAGCACTTCCACATATGGTACCTTGACAAGGTAAGAGGTTTAAATCTAAGGTGTGGCTCACACTGTCTGACAGCTGGTCTCTGCTGTCAACCTACCAAGCTGGAGTTTACTCTTGCTGAAGAATGTTAAGGTGGCAAAATTTGGGCAGGTCTGTTCTGCATTCCTTGCTTTGTTGAACTGATTCAGTGACACAGTGACTGCAGTGAACAAAAGAGGAAGGCACATGGTTGAAACATTTCTAGAATTGGGCATACACTTTGAAATTTCTCCTTACTTAAAAATTCATGGTAATGAGGTTGTGAGTAAAAATAATAATAATTTTAAAGGCATTTCTTAAAATAGATTTTTTAAAACAAACAAACAAACCGAATCCTCAAAAAGGAGCTGTATATTCAACACTAGCAGTAAAAACATACTGTCCCCTGAATGAAGATTTTCTCAGTGGGGCTGCCTTGCTGTGATATCACAGAATATTCACAAACACTTTTAACTACTCAAGAGAAAGCTGTTGATATAAAGGACCCAAGACAGAAGGAGCTAGCATAGCTAGCATTTTGCTTACTCAGATGTTTGCACATCCAGGTGGTTGGCAGTATTTGTAGAAAAACAGGGAATGATCTGGCCAGAAGTAAACTTTTTTTAACTCATGAATTTTAGCATTTGCTTAATTCTCCCATTGATGCATAGCTGCCAAGTTTTCCCTTTTCTCGCGAGGAAGCCTATTCAGCATAAGGGAAAATCCCTTAAAAAAAGGGATAACTTGGCAGCTATGCATTGATGTCCGTGGGACAAAAGTATTACACTCAGGCTGCAACCTGCTTTTATAGAGTAAAATGAAAATGGCTTTCTTCTGGGTAGACACATAAAGGACTGCACTAGGTTTTCTGAGAAAACGAACTTCCATTCACCTATCTGTGGTATTCATCTTTTTCCTTACCTTACCTTGTTAACACACCACTTACCAAAAACAAAATCAAAACTGCTGGTTGCAATCAGCTATCTATATTAAATCTAAACCATTATCTATTGTAGTGATTCATGCAATTTTTCTCCAAAAAAAGTATTTAATTGTTCCTTTTGTAAAATGTGTTTGTGTGTTGTATAATGTTGTTGATATTGAAATGTAATTGTTTCCTCAACTTTAGCTGTTCTGAGGGCTAAACAATACTTGCAATTTGCCAGAATGAGAGAGTATTTTCATAATTTAGGCTCAGTTTGCATGTATCACATTAGTTAAATGTGAATCATCATAAGGCAGATACAACTGAGTTACTATTATTTACATTGAATATTTCCCCGGTAAACGACTGTACAGTCTGAAACATGTTGGGATTGGAATATCTATCTGTTATGGGATTAGTATTTTTTGTTGTTGTTCACCTATTTTTTCCTGTTCACCTATTATGTTTCCCCTTTCGCTTCCTTTTTTTTAAAGAGGAGGGAGGTACAGTACGTATGCAATGGATCCATTTTTTACTGTATGGCGGCAGAGTATAAATTTGAGTTTTGGCAATTCATGAAATATATATGAATTCTACAGAGCTTTAGAGAAACAAAAATATCTTTTACTCTGAGAGCTTAATCACAGCTGTGCACTAGACTGCAGCAAACTCATTTGGAACTGTACCTAGAAAGACCCAGATTCTACTCATGGGCTCAGAATACCTTGGAATGCAAAAAACAAAACAAAACAAAACCCCAAACCTCAATAAAACAAGATGCCCCTGTTCCGTTTCAACTGTTGGATACAGTTTTGAGACACCAAATCAATATTACTACTTATTTTAAAATATTATTTTAATACTGAAGGTGCACCATTCACTGTAAAGATCACCGATAGAGCAGTCATAAATGTTTTGGTGCCTGAAATGGAACCAAAATGGTGCCTCCCCTTCCTGCTAGGCAGGATGGTGGCTGGGACTCTCTTGGTTTCAAAGCATACAGGAATTCACACAGAAATAGATTTTATATAGCTTTCTCATCTATTTGAAGAAGGAAAACTCGGCTTGGCATGCTATCAGATAGTTACTCCAATAACAATTGGCTATAGAGAAAGCAGGATCCCAGTAAACATACAGTCTGCCAACTGATATTTTGGGTCCCATGGCTTCTTATAAACCGACAAAACTATACAGGTTTCATCCATGCCTCTTTTCCTTCCTTCCTATCCACACACCCAAGAAATACAGGATTACTGTGTTTTCCCGAAAATAAGATACTGTCTTATATTTAATTTTCCTTAATTAAATATGGCTTAGCTTCAGGGGATGTCTTATTTTTTATTACGCGTCCAGCCTCGCCTCTTCCTTGGCGCCCTCCAGAACTGCGCCTATCACTATGTCTTCTTTTCGGGGTATGGCTTATATTGTGCAAATGCTTAGAAATCCTGCTACAGCTTATTTTATGGGTATGTCTTATTTTGGGGGGAAACAGGGTATAGCCAAAAGCTATAGAATCCAGGTATCTGATTGAGGGGAAATGGAAGAAATAAGGAACAGGAATCAAAGAGGAGGAACCAGGTGCAGTGACCTCTAATAAGATCCTTTTTGACATATGGGAGTGCTTTTTTTCTTACAGTAAGTTTCCACTTCCTAAAGTAGGCCAGAGGATTTTGAGTATACATGCATATATGTAATTGGACTCTGAGAACTAACCGCTGCCGCATGTCATGCAACAGAGTTACTTATGGGAAAGTATATAATCAAGTTTTCTGTTCCTGAATACAAATGTCTCAAGAGACCTTAGTACACTTGAATCCTTAACTGGTGTCCTTAAGTTTCTGAATAACTTTTTCTGGAGTGTTTCAGTTATGTATATTTGAAGCAATAAAGTTGGTCTAACAGAACCACCAGCAGGACCCTTAAAAGGGGACTCTTGTTTGTTCTTCTTGGCCAGGCATCCCCAAACTGCGGCCCTCCAGATGTTTTGGCCTACAACTCCCATGATCCCTAGCTAACAGGACCAGTGGTCGGGGATGATGGAAACTGTAGTCCAAAACATCTGGAGGGCCGAAGTCTGGGGATGCCTGTTCTTGGCTCTTGGTGGCCCTTTGGCACAGTACATATCTTTCCACTTTTCTGGTAGAACTTTGTGTTCACTCATGTTTCCCTGATGAAAATGGCTGAGCATACTGTAAAGAAGTAGTGAAAAATCAGGGTCCTCTGTCTACATTGGAACACACTGGACACGCTGAGTGCACGACTTAAGTACCACTTTGATCATTTTAAATTTGATAATTGAAGAGTTTCAATTATGTGTTTTCTTTTTGTTAGGAAAAACAGCAAGCAACACATTTGCTAGCCCTTACAAGATCTTTTCAGTTTGCTTGATGGAGATGGCAGTTAGGGGGCTGTCTATTATTCTATGATTGGCCTCTCACATATACAGATAATCCCAAACAGGGATTATTAATTTTGATAAATGTGGCAAGAGTAGGAGTTATCACAGAAATTCATTTCATAGAATCGTAGAGTTGGAAGGGGTCCCAGGGACCATCTTTTGCCCAATGTGGGGCTTGAGCCCATGACCCTGAGATTAAGAGGCTCATGTTCTACCAACTGAGCTATCCCAATGATGTTTTCTTCTTCTGTTGTTGTGTTCTGTCCACATGCTTTCAGCCAAGTTTTTTTAGTGCAGCAGGGTTCAGGTGAGGTTACAGAAGTGAATCAGTCTTGGTTGCCCTGATGGGAAGTAGAGGTGGAATGCAATCCTGTTATTCTTAATTGAGCTCTTAGTTTTTGATACCATTGCCCACGGTGTCCATTTGAGCTCAGCTACTGAAGGCACTGTTACAGTGGTTCTCAACCTATCTCCAGGGTTGATCTCAAAGAATAGCATTGGGTGAATGTCTTTGGGTCCCCTTGAAGTCATGCTGTGGGGTGCCAAAGTGTACTACCTTGTCCCCAGGGCTGTTTATCATCTATATGGTGCCATGGGGAGTGGTCATTAGGAGATGGGAGGCAAGGTGTCATCAGTATGCTGATGATAACCAGCTCTGCTTCTCAGTAACATCTGAACCAGTAGAGCCTATACAAGCCTTGGACCAGTGCTTGGACTCGGTGGTGAGCTGGATGAGGGACAATAAACTGACTTTGAATCCTGGCAAGATGGAGGCATTGTGGGTGGGTGGTTCCTGAGTCCACATAATTGCCCAGCTTACTTGGATGGGGTGATACTTCCTCTGAAGGAGCAGGCTCATGGTATGAAGGTGTTCCTGGATCTGTCTTTGTTGCTAGAGGCCCAGGTGACCTCAGTGGCTAGGTAAGACAGCTACAGCCATTTCTGGAGCAGGATAGCCTGTCCACTGTTGTCCATAGGTTGGTAACTTCCGGGCTGGAGTTATTCAATCTGCTGTATGTGGGGATGCCCTTGAAGTTGGTCTAGAACAGGCATAGGCAACCTTGGCTCTCCAGATGTTTTGGAACTACAACTTCCATAATCCCTAGCTAACAGGGCCAGTGATCAGGGATCATGGGAGTTGTAGTTCCAAAACATCTGGAGAGCCAAGGTTGCCTATGCCTGGTCTAGAAGCTGCAGCTGGTAGAAAATACAGCAACTGGACTGTTGACTGGGGCAGAATATTGTTACCATGATGTTGAAAGAATTGCACTGGCTGCTGGTTTTGGTATTAAAAGCCCTATACAGCTTGAGACCAGGATACCTGAAACGTCGTTTCATGCCTTATATACCCAATTGATCAATGCACTCTGCAGATACCATATTGTCAAGATTATTCCACCCAATGTTGGAATCGGGTCTTTAGAGTTGTGGCACCTAGCCTTTGGAATCCTCTCCCCTTGAATATTAGACAGGCACTGTCTCTGTTGCCCTTTTGGTACCTATTTGACCATCCCCTTTCAACAAGCCTTTTCAGTTAAATTTTTTACCCATCTGCATCTGTCTTGAAATTGTTTTGAAGATGTTTTTATGGTTTTATCACTTGTTTTACCACCCTGGGCTCCTTTCAATATATTATTAATAAATAAATAATAAAATTAGTGAGTCAAAAGTAAAAAGAGCCAACATTACCTTTAACAAAAGCTTCTCTACCTAGTCACCTGTAGGTGATTTGGGCTCAGCCCAAAGTAACCAAGTGAGTGTCTGTTTTCAATCCTGTTTAAATTTATTAACTTGGTTGTTTTCAATCTCTTTGACCTATCAAGTTGAGCTAGTGCTCAAGATTTACATTCCATGTGTGCTTGCTGGAGGGGTTCTTAAATGTCTGTTGCACAAACTTTAAAGACCAGAGTTTACTGTTATACTTATTTCTAAAGAATGTTGTGACTACCTGTGACTGTTTCTTTCTTTCTCTTTAATAGATTACCGAAGCTGGGAAAGAAACTTTGCCTTCTTGGTTGCATTGGGAACCAGAGAGTAGCACCTTGGAAGGTCTCCCGCTGGATACAGATAAAGGCATTCATTATATCTCAGTGAATTCAATGCATCTGGTATCTAATGGAAGCTACGTGCCCCAAACCACCAATGTCTTTTCCATTGAGGTTCACCCTGAAGATCATAATGAACCTCAGTCGGTACGGGTGGCTTCACAAGATGTGAATGAAGTAGCACCGTTTGTGTGTAGCGCAGAGGAACCAGTCACTATTTTGACTGTAATTTTGGATGCTGACTTAACAAAAATGACACCAAAGCAGAGGATTGAACTTTTATACCGAATGAAAACCTTCTCAGAAGTGGAACTTTATAACATGAAATTGGTTCCCGTTGTAAATAATAGACTCTTTGACATGTCAGCCTTCATGGCTGGCCCAGGGAACGCAAAGAAAGTGGTGGAAAATGGAGCCTTACTATCTTGGAAACTAGGCTGTTCTTTGAGCCAGAATAGTGTCCCAAACATAAGCAATGTTGAATCTCCAGCTAAGGAAGGTACAATGTCTGCCCATCTTGGATACCCTGTGGTTGGCTGGCACATTGCGAACAAGAAGCCTAATCTTCCAAAGAGAATAAGGCGGCAGATTAATGCCACACCAACCCCTGTGACTGCTGTTGGACCTCCGACAACAGCCCTCCAAGAACCACCTATTAGAATTGTTCCAACTCCCACTTCCCCAGCCATTGCACCTCCCACTGAAACAACAGCTCCTCCAGTAAGAGAGCCTGTTCCATTGCCTAGGAAACCCACAGTTACTATTAGAACAAGAGGTGCCATTGTTCAGACACCAACCCTTGGACCAATTCAGCCAACCAAAATGATAGAAGCAGCTTCTACTACCCCTGTCCAGATCCGGCCAACAATGACTGGGCAAGTTGAACCTACTGCAGTAGTTACACCGCCCACAACAAAGAAACCAAGAAGAACCACGCCAAAACCGTCCACACCATCAACCACCGATACAAGTACGACACGAAGAACTCCCAGACCCACCAAAATTCCTCGACCTCCAAAGACTCCCGGGACTACTAAATCGCCTTTCATTCCACCAGAAAGAGTTTCACCACCAACTCGCATACGCACCACTACAGTTGGAACTCCCCGTGTCCCCAATGATCCGCCAGAACTGAAAAACCATATTGACAGGGTGGATGCATGGGTGGGCACTTACTTTGAACTCAAGATACCTTCAGACACTTTCTATGACAAGGAAGATACCACCACTGATAAACTGCAGTTAACCATGAAACTAGAAAATGAGAAGCCGCTGGAAGAAAACTCGTGGGTGCAGTTCAATAGCACTAGTCAGCTAATGTATGGACTACCCAATCGCACACACTCAGGCAGGCATGAATTTTTCATGCATGCCACAGACAAAGGGGGCCTTTCAACAGCGGATGCATTTGAAATATTTGTCCATGGTCTTGGAGCCGACGAGGTGCCTCCCGTTAAATTTAAAGCCGAATTAGAGGGAGACTATACTACAGTTGTCAATGACATTCATAAGAAAATTTTGTTGGTGAAGAAGTTGGCTTTTGCCCTCGGAGACAGAAACAGTAGCACTATTACCATAGAAAACATTGTCAACGGCTCCATTGTAGTTGAGTGGACAAACAATACTCTGCCTTTGGATCCATGCCCCAAAGAGATGATTCGCACCATGAGCAGAAAAATTGCTGATAATTCTGGCAAGCCGAGCCACGCTTTCAAGAATGCCTTAGCGCCAGAGTTCCCGGCTAAGAACATTTCCGTTATTGGTGCTGGTAGCTGCAGACACATTCAGTTCGTTCCTTTCTCTAGAGAAGGACTTCCCACAATGGCAACGCCTACAGTTGTGCTTCCGCGGGATCCAGAAAAGACGAGTGAAGACGATGTGTACCTCCACACGGTCATCCCCGCTGTGGTGGTGGCAGCAATTCTGCTGATTGCTGGGATCATCGCTATGATTTGCTATCGCAAGAAGAGAAAAGGCAAGCTCACCATAGAAGACCAAGCCACCTTTATCAAGAAGGGAGTGCCCATCATCTTTGCCGACGAGCTGGATGACTCCAAGCCTCCCCCTTCCTCCAGCATGCCGCTGATTCTACAGGAGGAGAAAGCCCCTCTCCCGCCCCCAGAGTACCCAAACCAGAATATGCCAGAAACCACCCCGCTCAACCAAGACACCATAGGAGAGTACACGCCACTGCGAGACGAAGACCCCAACGCACCGCCCTACCAGCCACCCCCTCCCTTTACAGCACCCATGGAGGGCAAAGGCTCCCGTCCGAAGAACATGACCCCATACAGGTCTCCACCTCCTTACGTCCCCCCTTAATGAACAAGAGGCGCTTGCGGAGATGGGGCCTATAGTTCCACACCAGTGTTGTCTGTAGGGGTCGGTGGCCTGCGAATCCGTTACCAATTAGGAAACCAACATACATAAGCTCAAACGTAGCCCGGTCCCGGCAGGCCCTCTCTCCGAATGCGTTTGCGACACCACAGTGCTTGTGGAATTTTCGGGACACTGATTTTATTTTTGCCTAACAGCTTTTGTTTTGTTTATTCATAGAGGGGGGGGAATCTACTTGGCTCCAAAAGTATTTCTGACAGCAGGCGTCTCGAAGCATCTTGTGCAAAGGGAGAATGGCTGGACATGCAGGCAGCGCTAGGGGTGGCACGCTGGGTCTCTGCTGTTTGCCTTTAAAACTAACTGTACTGTTTTTTCTATTTCACGTGTGTCTAGCTACAGGGCATAACATGAAACGTAGCCTAAAAATATAAAACCGGAGGACTTTCTGAGGTCAACGTTAAGTTTTTACATTTAATTGCTGTTACCTAAACTTGTATGTATAGAATGGGGAGGGGGAGGGGAAATGCTTTACTACAAATAAGCTCCAGGGGTGTTTCCAATGCCAGTCAGGCTGAGGGACCGTCTTTTTTAATCAAAGGAATCCTATTTTTTCACACATTATACAGTTCAGTCATCAGCTGGGGTCCTTTTTGCAAACTGTAGAGTGAGCTCTTGTTGCTCCAGCCTGCCATTGCTGGACTGATGCCATGCCGATAGTCGTAGGTTTCTGAAAAAAGGATGGAGTTTGGAAAGCTCTTTGCAATTACCAAAGAGAGAGGGGGGTGTTGAATCTAGCTATGTAGCAGCATTTGCTGCCTTTTGGAAACCGGGGCCCCAACAGTGGTAGCTGCAGGCTGAAAGGGTCATGGTGCTGCGCTGAGATTTTTCATCTGGAAGGCATCCTTTGGCTTTCGAAACACTCTTGAGATATTTTGGTGAAGATGCAATATTTTTATGTAGTGTAATGCAGTTTCCTCACATCAAGACTCCTCCTGGACCACAGAATTGGAACAGTCCCCCCCCCCCAAATCACTCACTGCTGTCCTCTGCACACACAGACGCAATAGTAGCTGTCTGGCGGTTGGCAAAATGAAATTAAAAAAAAAACCTGCGCGCCAGAAATAGTTCATAGCAAAAATCAGTGAACTCTCAGCTCTAATTTTTTACTAAATTTTTGATACAGCCTCAAATTGTTTTATTAAAAAAAGTGATTAAAAATGGTAATGCTGCCAGCAGTTTGTATGAGCTTAGCTTCTTAGTATCAATTCAACGGGACTGACTGCTTTGCTCATTTTGGATTTCCCCCCCTTTCTTTTTGGTCTCTCATAGTCATTGTTTTTAAATATTAGAGCCATGTTTAGGTTTCTTGCCTTTTTAAAAAATGAACTTCCACATGTCTCTCCTGGGAAGTTGGAGTGACCGTCAAGGTCACCCCCATGCCTTTCCCCCCTTTCAACAAAATGATTTTAAGCATGAGTTATTAATTTTTTCTTGTCCATTTGAGACTATTTTTGGTACATTAGAGGGAGGAAAAGCCCTTTGCAATAATTAGTCCATCCCCTGGCTGGGGGCTGGGCAGCCTCTGGCTGACTTTGCACACAAAGCAGACACTTTTAAGCCATATTGACTGTTTTGCAAAGTATGATGGTGTGCTGACATGGCCAGTTAACACACTAGTGGATGAATGGCTAAAATGACCTTCACCTCTGAACTTGCTAGGGTGGCATTTCCCATCAAGCCTTTTTTTGACTACTTGAATAGGATTTTGTCTATTAAAACAAATGTTAATTTGACTATGGCCCCATATAGTTCTGCACTCTGCTTCTGCCCCCTGAGGTGGGCTGGAGGGGTTTGTGTTGAAGTGAGGGTGACTGTAAAGAATGCTTCAGGTTTAGCCTTTGTCTAGTTTGACAGGTATAGATTTGCCCTACAAAGTTTTTTTTCCCCTTTAAAAAAACCCTCTATCCCTTCAGTGCTTGAAAGTTGGTGTGTGTCTCAGATGAGGAGAGGTGATGGAATCTGCTCCTCACACAGGAGAGCTGGTTGAAGGGAAAGGAATTAAGTGGCACCACTGCTTTTGAACAGACACTAGGAATACG
This sequence comes from Zootoca vivipara, assembly GCF_963506605.1. Lineage (NCBI taxonomy): Eukaryota > Metazoa > Chordata > Lepidosauria > Squamata > Lacertidae > Zootoca > Zootoca vivipara. The sequence goes on along the minus strand of NC_083277.1, from coordinate 56,337,447 downwards.
TTTATAAGAATGCCTCCCCCCACAAGCTAGCGACCATGGCAGCACAGTGCCAAAATCTATACTGGCAGGCCTGCATTTCAGATGTCTCCAAGTTATCAACACACACAGCCTCCTAAGCCCAAATGCTGCAAGTTAGAAGGGCCTTCCAAACAGTGCCGTTGTCCCTAGCAACTGATGCCACTTTATAATGGTCATGCGCAAGCGCAAACGGTTTCAGGCCTGGGCCTACCTGTCACCATAGAAACTGGAGGCGAAGGGGCAGTGAACAGAATAATAACAATGGCATTCTCATCAGCCGCCTTCCCCCTAAGCACCAGTGCTGTTTATTTATACCACTAGACACTGTAATGGTGGGAGAAAATCTTGTATTAAAAGTGTTCACCAACCACTGATGTGTTTTTATGTCCTTATATAATTATTTTAAAAATGTGTTTTCTGCATTCTGTAAAGAAACATATCAACTAAATAAACCAGTGTACTTTACTACAAACGCAGAGGCTAGTGAGCTCTTCCGTTAGACCCCTCTGGGTTCCCAGCACACAATATTCCCATAACATAGGAAGCTCAGACTGGAAAAGAATCTGTAGAAAGTGCAGTAGAAGAATCCCATTGAGCTCGAGGGTGCTCTGTTGAGTGCGGTAAGTGTGCTCCATTCTGCTTTGCACAATTCAAGACTGTATACTCATTATTGCCTTAAAGATTTTACAATTTAGGAGATGTGAGAAACAAAGCACAATGGAATCTGCTTAAATCCTCCCTGGTGGTGAAAGAAAGATTTCTTTCTTCTTTTCTTTTCTTTTTAAAAAGAAAAAGGTCAGAGTGAAGTTGACAAGTAGTACAAAGGTTGCGTTACTGGAAAGAATTATTTTAAGTGTCAAACCAATAAAAGATTCCTGGAGTCGCAGCCTTCAAATACCAAGGCACCATTCTCCATATACGTTACAAATATATGATATGTTGTTTTGTCAAGTGCTTCTCAATTCTTAGGCATCCTCATAACCACCCTAGTTTGTAGATCACTAGGTCCCATTTTACAGAAGAGAAATAGAGGTATGGTGATGTACATGGTAAGTACAGTGGGGATTCCTCCTAGTTAAGTGGGTATAAGATTGCAGCCCTTAATCCAGACTACCCAGTGTGTTCTTGGCTGAACATGAATTTAAATCTCTTAGTCCAGTAAGAGTCCCAAGTCATCCAAGGATAACTGTACTGTGTAAAAGCAATACTGGATGGTGGTTTTTTTTTTTGCAGTTTATGGCCTCATACCTTTGCTGGCTTTCCGCCCTCTTAGCAGTGGAAGAATGGGTTTCTCCCTGCCGATGACTAGAGCAACAGCCTTAGTAGAGATTTGCAAGATGCTGGTCTAGGAGAGGGTATAGGGTAGGAGAGAATTGGGCTTCATAGCCACCTTTTTAATTTATATTGCTGCATAGTGAACATTTAAACTGTCACTCCTTTGATTCAAGGTTTACAGTTTTCCTGTTGCCTTTCTATAATTAAGACTGGGAACACGTTTGAAACACATCCATTTCTTTAACATCTCATTGCTGTTCTACACCCTAAAATTATTGAGCTGGAGTAATAAATATCAATAAAATGAGATGTACTAGAGTATTAATGTACCACAGTTTCAATTCTATAGGAAAGTGGTGCTCCCTGCACATAAAAGTCACCAACACGTAGCTGTTTGTACTTGGTTTTACTGGGTTTTTACCTGCACTAGCTAAAAAATTTATACATTGTTAGGACTTCAAGCCTTATGGCAGAGTAAGCTTCATTGAACAAAGTGAAACGGAGTACACAGGAACACACTATGGCTACAGACCAGATTTCACTTATTAAAGAGTAAGTCCCTTAGAAGATTAAAAAACAAAGCAGTGATAGCCACCAACTTGGATGACTTAAAAAAGAATTAGCTTTATCATGCATGAATCTGCCCTATCAGTGACTGCTAGCCATGGTGGCTATGCTCTGCCTCTATGGGTGGCAGCAGTTTGCTTCTGAATACCTGTTGCTGCAGAAGTTTAGTTGGCCATGGTGAGAACAGGGGGCTGGACATTGAGAGCAGCTTCTTATGTTCTTAAATATGTACAGTGGTACCTCTGGTTACAGACACTTCAGGTTACAGACTCCACTAACCCAGAAATAGTACTTCGGGTTAAGAACTTTGCTTCAGAATGAGAACAGAAATCGTGTGGTGGCGCAGTGGCAGCAGGAAGCTCCATTAGCTAAAGTGGTACCTCAGGTTAAGAACAGTTTCAGGTTAAGAACGGACCTCCAGAACGAATTAAGTTCTTAACCCGAGGTACCACTGTATATGCTACTTGGCTAAAATTATATACTCGCTCACTTGGAAGCAAATCTAATTAAACCCTCTGTGGGATTTACTTATGAGTAAATGCATAGGATCAGGGTGTGCAAGGTTATAATGCACAATCCATTTATGTTCTGGAGCTAGTGGCATCGTTGGTTACATCCAAAACAATTTCACTGATCTCCTTAACTTCTGTGCTTTTCATTCTCATTTAGCTTCCAAGCTGTAACTGACATTAGCCACACTGAGGAAACCCATTGAAATCAATAGACATGGCTAACCTGGGACCATTAATTTCAATGCTCTTGAGTTAGATGCAGCCCATAGAACAGTATCCAATGCACTTGTTCCGTCAGTACAAGGATTTCTGCTTGCACGATGGAACTCCTTCACTTCTCCACATCTGTTCTGGAGGGTTGGGGGAACCCTTAGAACAGATTTAGCAGAGGCATGGTGGGAAAAAGAGAGGGGAAAGTTCAATTGTGCCAGCAGAAATCCTTGCATTGACAAAACAAGTCCCATAGCGCTACTTTGGACACAACCCATAGCTTGGTGTTGCATGCTTGTGCTACAAACACACACACTTTAAAGGGCAGGTGTGGAGGTGATCATGCCTAGGGGGATGCCAAGCACTATATCTGGAGGGAGGGGGAGGGCAGCATGATCTTTGGAACCATGGTGTGGCAGGCAAGGGTTAACCCTCTCCCTGCTGTGGTTCCAGTTTTGATCCACACACCACCAACCTACTTGTTTGACCCTGCGTGAGATTTAAACATGCTCATAATTTTAAAATGAACAACAGCAACGAGACAAGAAATTAGCCTGTACTCAAATATGATTTTTCAGATATGTTTATCCTTGAGGACCAACAACAGATAGAACAGGTAGGACTATGAAATGATTTACTGGCGACAGTAAAGCAGTCACAGAAATGAGCCAAAAGTCAGTTATGGAAGTGTTCCTGTGTGACAGCAGTTACACTAGCCATTCAACTTAACCACCTCTAAAAAGACTGCAACATGACATGATTCATGGCAGCACTAGCTCTTACTATTACTATTTATCCACAAAACTTAATGCACAGCTGTTGTTAAAAGTTACCAACCTCGTCTCAAGGCATCTTTTATTTCATCCCTTTGAACCAAGAACTTGCCTTATTTGTACTTGTTTTTAAATCTCCGGTGAAAGCTGCCATGGTTAGCCAGGTGCAGAGTACTCCCAAGACATTTTAACCACATTAATCAATGAGTTTAAGCATACCAGCAAAAGATATGGGAATTCTGGCAAGATGTGCAATCCATTTCCATCACTGGTTTGTGCACTGTGCAAGTTAAATTGGTTTCTGCAAATCTCTCTGTGACATTTAACCTAATTGGTAAGCATTGTCGTTCCTTTGCTCACAAATGCAAAATTCATATTGGTTCAAACATTGCTCATCCTCGGAGGAACCTGGAACAATACCAAGTGACCAGAACTCAGCTTGCAGCTCAAATTTCAAATGCTTGGCTGGTGATAGAGCAAAAAGCTGTGATGATTTGTACATTTTATGTGTAATAGGTATGGACTTGCAGTCAGTAAGATTGACATTTTATTGATTCTGTGTGCAGCTTGCTTTCAAGCACCGTTCTGGTAACTGGTAAACTTTATTGGCTTGCTGGATTGAAATGAATCTAGTGTTACCGTCTACTTTGTTATGTGTCCTTGCAAGGCCCTGGATATGCCAAACTGGACTGCAACATACAAGGAATGATTCAGAAGTTCCTCCTAAGTTACTATTGGTGGTTTGCTTATGTATCGTTAGCTACTCTGCTTACTGTGTTGCTATCTTCCTAAAATGTGTAGTCTTCTTTTTTTAAGTTAGCCATGATGTATTAACTAGTAAAATGCCTGTTATAATAATGGATATAGGCAGGGAGGGTGGGTGCCTGCCTTTTATAAAGATCCTTCCTGGATACACTACATCTCTGCATTCTGCTCTGCTCCCAGAGACACATGGGATGAGTGAAGAAGTCGCAGGCCTGGGAGCCAAATGAGGCATCTCTGTCTGGTCTTTGGGCTCTTCCTTGGACACGCTTGTCTCCAATCCTGCTCCTCCATACCCTCCCTGACGAATGTGCCTTGAACTGTGTGACTGTGCCTCTTTGTTCCCTGGCTGGAGATCTCTGCACGTGCAAACCTCTGATTCATTCTTACCTAAAGTGTCCAGTGCACTAACTGCTTTTTTGCCTTTGTTCCCACCCACCACTGGCATGAAGCCCCACAAGGGAATGCAACCCTTGGGCTGAAAAATTCTTCACCCATGTTACACCCACACATCAGGAACGTTTTATCATTATGGTTATTATTTCTAGATGCCACCTTTCCTTCAAGGTGCTCCAGGTGGGGCACACACTTCTCCCCACCTCCATTCTATCAACAACCCTGAGTAGGGAATTGAATACAGTCATACCTCAGTTTAAGTATGCTTCGGTTTGAGTACTTTCAGTTTAAGTACTCCGTGGACCCGTCTGGAACAGATTAATCCACTTTCCATTACTTTCAATGGGACAGTTCGCTTCAGGTTAAGTATGCTTCAGGTTAAGTACGGACTTCCAGAACCAATTACACTCATACTTCGGGTTAAGTACGCTTCAGGTTGAGTACTCTGCAGACCCATCTGGAACAGATTAATCCACTTTCCATTACTTTCAATGGGAAAGTTCGCTTCAGGTTAAGTACAGACTTCCAGAACCAATTGTGTACTTAAACCGAGGTACCACTGTATTGATCTCCCAGATCCTAGGCATTTATCACATTAAGTGTCTGGAAGAATGTTCAGAATTGATTCTACTGATTATATTGTATATTGGCCTTTGTCAGCCTAGTACCCTCCAGGCATATTTGGACTTCAACTCCCATCAGCCACAGCTAGCTTGTGCTGACTGGGGATTATGGGAATTGTAGTCCAAACCCACCTGGAGGGCACCAGGTAGACGAAGGCTGCTATATAGAACACAGGATTCCATCTTCCCTCCTGGGGAGCCCAGGCCAGTGAGTATGTGGGGTTTTCATCTTCATGACCCTTGGGTGTGGTATTTTATTTTCTTACTGCTATTCTGCCCAGCACATTTTCCTGATTTTCTACATCCTTTCTCCATTTTCATCATAAGTAGGACAAAATTAAGTTTTAAACATTTACCGTTTTTAGATTTTTAAGGATATGTTTACTATCTTCCCAAATTGAAGATTGGACTCCACAATCTTTGTGATTTATCACTGTTAGTAATGGAATGACCATTGTACTTCTTTGCATTTCATTTCCCTCTGACCTCATCGTTTACCGTCATCACTACCCCCAAAAGAATGTATGTTATCCTCCCTCCACCACAATGTCCCAGGGCAGGTTACAGCAAGAGAAAAATACAAGATTGGAATCAGTTAAAACGTGCATATACCAGTCACTCAGGAAAAACTTCATGCATTCAATGAAGTGGATGGACTCTAGTCCACAAAAGCATATGCCACATTACATTTGCCATTACGTTTTTAAGGTGCCACAAGACTCTTTGTTGTGCATTAGGCTCTTGCAGGGGGGGGGACACACCTGGAAACAACAGATTGATTCACCTTGAACTTGCCACAAGCCTTGTTTTAACTCCAGCAAAGAATCACAGGTCCTATCTTAGGGCATGCTGCAAGCCCAGGATGGTTTGCATGCATCTTTTGGGCAGCTGATTGACATTAAGTATGGAATGGAGCCTGTGGTCTGTCTTCTCTCTCTGGAAGGCAAATCGGCCTCTGTCAAGGTGGGTAATTGGCAGCACGGTGCAGCTGCTGCCTCCTTGCATTCAGCAATTGCAAGTTTGAAACTTTCCTGCTACTATTTTTGGTGCGTGGCTCCTGCTGCACCCTAAGGCTATGAATTGGATTGTTCAGCCGTGTGTTAATCAGGCCGCATTCAGAGGGAGAATGTGGAGAGAATGAGAAAATGGATGCTTAAAAGCTTTCTAGCATCTCCTCTGAAGAGGCTGAGTGGCAGGCCTCCATGTGTTCCACTGCCAGCCGTACCCACTACTGTCAGAGCAGCTCCCCCCCCCCACCTTCTTTCTTTGGGAGTCTGTGCCATTTGCTAGTCTTATGTGCGTGCCTGCAGAAAGAGAAAGGGGAGCACATGGCGCCTCTGATAAGATTCCCAGCCTAGCCTTGTTAGCTTTTCCGCTGCAGAAGGGCAGGAAAGCACGGCTAGGCTGTGTGCTCCCTCCCTCCCCAGTCCCTGTTGCTGCTCCAAAGCTTTTTTGCTCCAGGCCTCGCTTTGGCAAGCTTACAAGCAGTCATTAAGCCCATCCCATCTATTTTAAACTCTGCCAGGATGGGAGAAGGGAAGGTTCTGTAAAAGGCCTTCCCTATTTATGGCTCTCTTAACAGCAGAAGTTTACCCGCATCACATGACTCCCTCCCTTATCCAGACTTTAAAGACATTTAAAGAGAAACTTGCCCAGAAGCTCCTCACCCCACCCCAGGCCACTAATTTCTTCTTCTTTTTTTTTAAACGTATTTCATTTCAGAGGCCCAGCATCAACCCTGCCCCAAACTCGCTGGGGACAAACAAGCAATTTTTAGCCTCTGTGGGTGGAGCAAATTTTATATTTTGTAACTTGACTCCAGCAGCATTTGCTGTAATTCAAGGGCGAGGCACAGAAGGCTTCAGTGCTGGGTTTTGCTTCGCTGCCTCCGTCATAATGCCGAGCTCTGCCTTCCCTGGGGGAGCATTGCCTCCCAGGACGTTCAAGCGTGGCCTTGGGAAGTTTTTCTGGAGCGCTTTTGCCCTCAGCTGCTGTTGGCCGAGGATCCCTCTCCTCTCCTGTGGTCTGATAAGACAATGTTGACCTCCCGTGTGCTGCGGACGCCTGTTCGCTTCCCCGCAGCATCTGCCGCTCTCTACATGTCATCCCAAATTGTGTCTCTGCAGCCAGTGACAGCTTCCACTAACCTACTTCCTTGATGTGATTATGAATACTGGGAGAACAGTCAGCTTGTGCTCTACCTGTCTCTCAGGATCAGGCAAAGGGGGTGCAGGGAATTCACCATCTCCCTCGGCATCTTTCTGCAGGATTATGTGATGGCAGCTCAATATATCTGTATGCCCATCACGGTCACTGTTAGGCCTTCCCTATTTTTGGTTCCATCTGAGCCTCTCTCCGAAGTTCAGTGGCAGACCTTTTAAAAACTCTGCCTCCTGCCGTGACTGCAAGGGCACAGAGGAGCAGCCTGAGCTGCTTTGTTGTGAAAGGCCTGGGTATTCCCCCCCCCCCTTGTTGGCTTTCTTCAAGAGAAGAAGAGGCTTCCCTTGCCCAGCAGAAATATTTGCCTTTGAACCACACAACTGAAGCAGAGCCAAGTGCCTGTCTTTTCCCTCTCTGCTCCCGCCCCCACTCTCCCCATCCTGGCTTTCCCACTCCTTAGTGTGTAGCTATAAAAGAGGCACAAGACAGACAGAAAATTGCCTAGCAGAGCCTGGATTAAGGGTATGCAGCAATGGTAAAGGGCAGGTGCAAGAGGAGTCAGGCAAGGAATGGCCCATGATGCCAACGGTTAAACTGGGAGTTTAGGAAGAATTAGGAGCACAGAATTGCTGGCTGCATAGGAAGGAGCTCAGTCAATAGATTAGACTGCTGATTCAAGAACAGTAAAACTGAGTGACATTTTTAAAAGTATTTGGCAAATTCATAATGGATGTCCCCATATTCCACATCCAAAGGCAGCATACCTTTTGGCTACCCACTGCTGGGGCCCTATGAGAAGGGCCTGGTGAGCTCCATCATGGCCTGCTTTTGTCAGGAACACTGGACTAAATGCAGCCTTGCCAAGGAAGCTGTTTTTTACAGTCACTACCTTGATGTCAAGCAGTGAAGCTGGCTTGTACATGGCTAGCCTTTAAGACTGTTGACGACCAACTGTTTTGCCTGCAGCCCAATATTACGCACATTTACAGTAAACCCTACTTGAGAGAAACTGGGCCTACTCTCAAGTAAGTGTCAGAAATAAATCTTATGATTAACAAGCCTGACTGTGTAATCCTATGAATGTCTACTCTGAACAAATTCCCAATGCATCTGATGAGACTCCAAGGTAAGTGTGTGTAGGAGTGTGGCCTTAATGCACAGTAAAAGGCAGAAACGTTACACTCATTGTGTATTTCTAGGTGTCAAGTTGAACTATGTGCCATCATGTCAGGATCATATTAGAGATTCCTATAGAGCAGGGATGTCCAACTGGCTGACCGCAATTGACTGGTTGATTCCCCAGGAGCTAGCAGTCGATTGCGGGCTCTGTTTCCTTTTCGGGAGTAAAAGAACATCCGGCCCCGCCCCCCTGCCCCGGCCCCCATTCACGCATGATCGCTAGAAGGTCAACAACTTTTGCCCCCTTCATGGGTATATTACTGCCAGTTTTTTATTCTGTGAGTAGATCACAGTCTCTTGGGAGTTGCAGGTTGGGAGTTGGACGTCCCTGCTATAGAGTGTCTCAGTTCTACACCTTACAGTTAAACACTGTTACCCTATTTAATGAGAGTCCAATACGTAGAAATCCCATTCTTAAAGGAAGTATGTTTCTTTCTGTTTAGCTACAGTATCTCTCCCTTGGATCCATTTCCTTCTTTCACCAAGCTGACTAGCAATCTGCTTTCAGGGTTAAGTTATCATTCAAAATAATATCGTGAGGATGTATAAGCCAAGACTGGTTTAGTTTTTAACTTAAAAAAAGATTTCCCAGACACAATTTCTATTTAAATGATGAGTCTAATATTTTTCAGGAAACTACACCACTGAAAACCAATGAGGAGCAGCCACAGCAGCCATTGCATCATTACCTGTATTTTCATATGAATTACATCATGCCTGTCCACACTTAGCCTCTTTTTTCTTTGGGTATCAAGCCCAGGATATCCTTCCATAGCAGTCTGTGCACCATAAAGCAATACCATACTTCACAGAAGTCATCTCACACATTCTTCAAATATGTCTCTGTGACTCTCCTTCAGGCCAGTTTTCTCCATACCGCGACAGTCCACAATGCTTAACGTTGCTATGGATGACATGAGCTTTGTGGTAGAAGTATGATAGGCTACCTTAATTCTGCTCCACAAATGCTGACTGCAAAAAGGTATCGTTGACTAGCAGTAGTGGTGGGGAACCTGTGGCTCCCCACTTGTTGATGGGCTGCAACTCCCATCAGCCCTAGCCAGCTTAGTCAAAGTGGGGTTCTGAGAGCAGCAACATCTGGGGCAACAGGTCCTTCCCCCGTCGAACAGGGCCTCAATGGAGGAGTGAGAGGATGGTGTGTGGGAATGATGGGTGTACAGCCTTTCAGCTTGGTGTAACAGTCCGGTAGAGAGGCTATCAATGATAAGCTGGATCTGGCAAGTAGCAATTTAGAAAAGACACGGGTGTGTCAGGAGAGGCCATGTTGTATGGGAAGTTCGGCAGGGTGGATGAACAGGAATGGAAAGATAGCATTGCAGTCAAGGCTCCTGGCCAGGTTTTCTGGGGCGGGTCTCCTCTTGGGTTTACCCTTTTGGCCTGCTGTCTGCTACCTACACTGAGAAGATTGTTCTACAGGCAGCTGTTCTCCAGCTGATCCCTGACAACAGAGCTGTGTCTGAGATCCATCTCTGAGAAGCTCTGAGCTTGGTGGGAAAGGATTACCCTCTGGCATTGGGAACCCAACATTTGTTGCAAACACTGCTCCAAGGAATGGGCTTGGAAACACAAGCAAGGGGTTCCTAACAAGTATGCATTTTCCCTAAGCTCTTTCTGCAAAGCAGGCCAGAATCCTACACAGCAGCTGTTGCAATCCAGTGCCAATTCCCAACAGCTCTGCCAGGCCCCCAGTCTACTCTTTGTATGCATCTTACCCCTGCACTAACAAGGGGCATGAACCAAACAAAATTAAGGAAATTTAGACCCTGTCGAAAGAGATGTTTAGCTCCACAATGAACCTAATGGACATACATGCCCCAATCCATCTATCTATCTATCTATCTATCTATCTATCTATCTATCTATCCATCTATCCATTTATTTATTTATAAAAAAACACGTAAGAGATTAAGTAAGATTTGTACAGTAGCAAAACAAGAGGGTCTGGCCTTGGTCTATCACAGCCTGTACACAGTAGCAGGCTGCACAGTTGCTATTGAGTGTAAAAATTCTGCCAAACTGATGGCCCCTATATGAGCTTAGACCAGCCTTCTGCAGCCTGGTGCCCTCCAAAGGTTTTGAACTACAACTCCCACCATCCCTGCCCATTGGCTGTGCTGGTTGGGAGTTGTAGTCCAAAACCTATAGAAGGCTGGTTTCAAAATTGTTTACCTCCTAAGGCAGAAACACAGCACTTGAGATCATTCAAATGTTGATAGGTGGTATGACAGCTGGTGTCACAGACTATATGTCTGGCAGTATGTCTAGGGTCCAGATTCAGAAATGGGCAATTCTGGGTGCTGGATGTGCACCCTCTTCTTTGCTCATATGGCCTGATCCAGAATCTTCATTTGGTACACCAATAAACTTGCTAGTACATTTGCAAAGCGAAGCAGGGCCTGGTATGGTTTCAATTTGGATGGGAGGACCGTGTGTTGAGATTCCTACATTGCAGGAAGTTGCACTAGGTGACCCTCAGGATCCCTTCTAACTCTACAGTTCTATGATTCTATGAATTGCCATTGTTGAACTATTTTATAATATCTCAACTGTCAATAATTCCAACGAAGTTTGCAACTAGATGATCAGCACACTTCTATGTCTGCTCAGAAATTTATCCCATTAAATTAAATGGGGTTTACTCGCAGATAAATGTATACGATTACAGCCTAAAGCTGAAAGCTACATTTATTTACCTGGGAATAAATCCTATTGAAAACAACAAGTCTTGCTTCTAAGTAGACCTGTATAGGTGCTGCAAATATTGAAAGAGCACAAGTTATAAGAATGGATTGGTTCCCCCAAAATAATTTAAATCAGCAGGACTAGTGATAAAAATTAGAGACCAGGAGAAGAACATTTCTGGTCAGATCTCTTAACATGTACAAACCAGAGATGGCAGATAAATGCCCCAAAGTGGCAAGGAGAGGCTTACTCTTCAAGAGGCATAGTAACAAATCAGATATTACACTTACATGCAATAGAAGTGAGCCATGATTTATCTAGAACTGTTATTAAGTCTAGAGTTGTTCTAAATATAGGCCAGTTTGAAAGATTAATATGGAGCAATGGCAGAATGAATACTGTATAATGCTTTGCACTACTGCATATTCTTCCGTATATTCCGGCTTATAAGACAACTGGGCGTATAAGACGACCCCAACTTTTCCAGTTAAAATATAGTGTTTGGGATATACTCGCCGTATAAGAAATACGACCAGGCGTATAAGACAACCACCGACTTTTGAGAAGATTTTCCTGGGTTAAAAACTAGTCTTATACACAGGAATATACAGTAAGCTCCTTCAACTTTCTGACAAGGAAGCTGTTTCGCTGCATTCTTAATAAAACCTACTGTTTGGATACCTTTTAGATCTCTGGACCGCTGTAGTGTGTAAGATATATTTTCCAGGTCTGAAAAGCCTAGTCCTCTCCCATTTAATTTAATTTTCTGGTTGACTATAGGGATGTTTCAATTAGTCAGTGAAAGACAGGTGCACTTTTACAAAGAACTCTGTAATCAATATAAACATACAAAGTTGGCTTCTAATGAAATGGTTCACTGGGCCATTCTAGCTGCATTCTCTTTACTCTGACTCGGAACATCTTGGGCAGAGGTCTTTCTCAGTCCTGATATTGGAGATCTTTCCCAATGAAAATCAATTACTAAAGCTTTGCTGAAGATGCCAGAGGACTTTTACTACTTGATTCTGGATGGTTGCATTTCCCGCAGATCCACTCCAACAATAGGTGAGGAGGCATAGTAGCTCAGCAGGAGAGCAAATGCTTTTCATGCAGAACATCCCAGGAACAATGCCCACCATATCCAGTTAAAGTATCTCTCCTAGCAGGAATCGAGGGGAGGGGAGAATGCTGCATGGGATGTGGAGAGCTGCTGCTAAGCAATGCTAAGCAGACCAATGGCCTGACAGAATAGGGCAGCTTCATATGGGGAGAATATGGTTAATAGGCCTACAACTAGGCTTAAACCAAATGCACTGCCTAGGATCATAGCTGTCAACCCTCCATTTTTTTGCGGGAAATTCCCTTATTCCAGCGCCGTTTCCCGCTGCTATCCTGGATTGTTAGATATACCATAGACTGTCCCCGGGACAGGTGAGGCTGCTGATCCCTTATTTTCAAATCCAAAAGTTGACAGCTATGCCTAGGATATTTTTTTAAAAAAGTTAAATACAACACATAAAATTTGTTTTTAAGAAAAGTGAAGAAAGAAAGAAAAAGATGCTTTAATGTGCATTAACATATGGGGGGCTGTTTTGAGAGAAGCTAAATGACAGCCATGTCGGTTTCTGCACACATGACAACATGGCACCATGAAATATGATAATAGATTTATAAATTCACTCTGTTAGTTTATTTAGCCTGCACAAAGAGGAATCCTGTACTATTTTCTATGCACTGAATGTGGATTTGCTCTTTTTCTTTTTTTCTATTTACCAGGATCCTGTAGATGAGGAATGGGAAAACTGTAGCACTTCCTATATTGTTGATCTCCAACTCCCAGCATCTCCAGGAGCATGGCCAATGGTCAGGGGTGATGAGAGTTGCAGTCCAACAACATCTGGAGGGCTGCAGGCTGGCCATCGCTACCATAGACAATGGCATTTGCAGAAGAACTGCTCCATATGATATTGTGCACTACGGCTCTCCTAATATTGTTGGACTACAACCCCCATCGTCCTTGACCATTCCTTCTGGACATGGGTTATGGGTGTAAATTCAACCACAGATTCCCTACTCATGCCTCTACCACAAGAAGGGGAAGATGGCTGAATCAGGGTGATAAGTGTTCTAAAGTGGATAAGACCAAACTAACAAAAGCTAAATATTAAGCTTAAAGGTACTTCACACATGAATCTTCTTTGCTCAACAACAGCTTCAGACTATTTGGCATGTGCGCATGAGCCATTATAGATCAATCGCCACAGGCAGGACTTTCATACCACTTTACATTCCCTCAAACACACTGCTTTTCAGTAGAGTCAGTTGATACATTAAACTGTGATAGGTTGAGTGTTAAGCAATCACATGATAGATAGATGCATGCATGTGTGAGCTGGCTTTGTTCAAGTGCAGGCAGGGAAATAAACTTTATCCAACAGTACAATATCAAGGTGAATAACATCACTGGCCGCATTGTACAGTGGTACCTCGGGTTACAGACACTTCAGGTTACAGACCCTTCAGGTTACAGACTCCGCTAACCCAGAAATAGTACCTCAGGTTAAGAACTTTACCTCAGGATGAGAACAGAAATCGCAGTGTGGTGGCGGGCGGCACAGCAGCAGTGGGAGGCCCCATTATCTAAAGTGCTACCTCAGGTTAAGAACAATTTCAGGTTAAGAATGGACCTCCAAAATGAATTAAGTTCTTAACCCGAGGTACCACTCTAACCAAATAAAACAATAAAAGGACGTAGAATAATAGAATCATAGAGTTGGAAGAGACCACCAGGGCCATCCAGTCCAACCCCCTGCCAAGCAGGAAACACCATCAAAGCATTCTTGACATATGCCTGTCAAGCCTCTGCTTAAAGACCTCCAAAGAAGGAGACTCGAATTATTAGAAAGCTAGTAACTGCCAAACTTAAAAAAATCACTGAATTGCAAAAAAGTAAGGCTATACCCATGTGTATTCCTTTGCATATAGGAAGCGATTTGCACCCAGAAGTAAGTAGATGCCCTGCACTGCCACCAACCTCACGTTTTTGGCTATATGGAAGTCTTTATGAAAGTAGGCTTACTCCTAGTATAAGAACAGGAGTGATTTAGCTCACTTCAGAAAGTAATTGTCACTCTTTAGGTATTTCTGCACACTAATGATACAGCTTTGTCTATTCACAAACCAGATAAAAGTTGTTCAGATGCCTCTTCCAAAGCAACTACTTTATTCCCAACTTAAGAATGGAAAGCGAAATACCAATGGACAACAAAAGAGGTTTAAAGATGCTCTCAAGGCAAATTGGGGGGGGGAATGTAGTATAATCACTGATAGCTGGGGAACACTCACCTGTGAGTGCTCCAACTGGAGAACAGCCTTTACCAAAGGTGTTGTGGACTTTGAAGAAGCACAAACTCAGAGCGAAAAGGAGAAACAAGCTAAGAGTAAGGCACGTTTGGCAAACCCTCACCATGATCAACTCCTGCCCGGAAACCCATGTCCCCCTGTGGAAGGACGTGTGGATCCAGAACTGGCCTCCACAGTCACTTACAGATTCACTACTAAGACCGTGTTCATGGAAGACTATCTTACTCGGCTGCCAGTGATCGCCAAAGAGAGGAGAGGGGTTAGCATTTGGGTCTCACTTTGTAAAAATATCTCCACTTGCTGTTTGAGTAAACCTACCTATCCAATGAGGTTACACATCTGAGGAACTGGGCTTTGGCCCATACACACTTGCACCAATATACCGGTACATTTGTTAGTTTTCACAGTGCCACAAAACTCTTTGCTGTTTTTGCTGCAACACACTTAGCAAATATGGAATGCATCCCTTTCAGTGACATCTTTGGTAAAAGGGTGACCTCTTTTGAGAAAGCCTGGTACTGCACTTAGCAATCAAAAGTCAACTCCCTTTGGAATTCCTTCCCCTTGGTTATTAGACAGGTGTAGTCATTGTTGCCTCTTTGGTGCCTGACTTTCCTCTTTCAACAAGCCTTTAAGTGGAGGTCTTTCCCAGTCTGCATCTGTATTGGAATTGTTTTGAAGATATTCTTACTATTTTATCACTTGTTGTTTGCCATCCTGGGCTCCTTTGGGAGGACAGGTGGGATATAAATTTAAATAATAATAATAATTAATAAACTCATCATCATCATCTCACACTAATGACAGTTCATGCCACACAGAAAGTATAAGAACAGGCTGCACTCCCTTCCATTCCTCCCTTCAGAGCCTCCATAAATAACTGATTTGACTACTGGACTGAAATGTGCCTACAGTAGAATGGTAAGCACTTTGAAAATTTACAGCAACATCTTTAACCTAGTGGTTGCCATCAACCACAACCACCATCCATTCAGCATGTTTTTTTTTAAAGCTTACTTAAGAAATGAGTTCTATTCCAACAGTTTCCTTTAAAAAAGGGGAGGGGGAGCTGCAGAGCTGGTTTGGTAAGAAAGGGGACTAAAGTTAGCCCTCACACCCCATTTTGAACATGTTTGTCATAAACTGGCAGGACAAGGAGGAAGAGGGGGATCCTGGTAAGGAGTGTAGCTGGGGCTGTGACACACCAGGGAAGGAAGTACTCACAGGGTGATGGAGGATGGTGAAGGCATGGAAGTCAATGCACAGGAACCAGAGCAGCAGGACCCATCGCCAGAGCCAGAGGGGCCCCTGTCCCCACAAACACGGTGGGCTCTGAGGCATAGGGAGCAGTAGGAGTGGCACTCCAGGAGGCTGAAGCAGGCAAGGGCCCACAGCCCAGCTCACTAGCTGGCCAGGTGGGGCTCGCTAGCTCTGGGAGGAGGTGTGCTATTCATCAGTTCCAACCTGGAACAGGTGTGGGTCACACGCCTCATCAAGCCAGATGCTGCAAACAGCATGTAAAGTACAAACAGCTAGCAGAGCTGATGTGCTGTGCCTGCTCAGCTGACCATGTTTATGGGCCTTTACTCTGGGCTGTATCCTGACTGCTGGACTCCAGACTTGGCCGACTTGGATTGACCCTGGACTGCATTTCATTAACCTTAGTTTGGACCTTGGACTTGACATACTGACTTGTTGCCAGGTAGGCCAGGGGTTCAGGACATATTTTTTTTTTTGTCAGCTTCAAAAGAAAACCAGAAAAAGGCCTGGCTGCTAAGTCAGCATGGGTACTTCTGCACATGGCACCCATTTCCCACCCACCTGGCGAAGCTGCAGTAAATGATGCTTCTGAAAACCATCAACTCCTAGATCAGAGGTGGAGAACCATTTTCAGCCTGAGAGCCACATTCCCTTCTGGGCAACTTGGCGGGGTGGGGTGGGGGCAGGGGCACACACAACAGTGCTAGATGAGGGTGGAGCAATGAATGTAAACATCATCTTTCTACCACAAGCTAGTTTCAATGCACAATCACACACACACTTCTGTTCTTGGTCAGCATGGTCATAGCCAAGAGGGGAAGGGGGGGCAGCTGCCCCCCATCACTAAAAAAATCACTATAAATCAATAAAAACATGAGGTTGTGCCCACTAAGAAAAGTCTGCCCCCCCCAACAAAAATCCTGGTTATGCTCATGATTACCATGAGTTCAAGGACACATTCCAGCCAAGCAAAACCACTCAGGGGGGATGCAAAAATTGCACAGTTGTAGCTGTGGCTGGGAAGGGGTCGTAACAGGGGTGCCCAAACTTTTTTCAAAGAGGGCCGAACTTGATGAAGTGAACATGCATGAGGGCCGACCAAAGTTGTTGAGCTTTTTTTAAGGATTGAAGTTGTTGAGCTTGTTTGACCCCAAAAAATAAACTGCCACAGGGGCTGGATTAAACCAGACAAGGGGCTGGATTAGGCCCCCCAAATGGACTTTGGACATGCCTGCTAGGAGAATCACAAGGACCAGACAGACTTAGAGGGCCATGTTCTGCTCCTTGGGTTCTTCAACTCTGTCCTAGATGGATCAGTGCCCCTAGTTACCGTATTACATATGATGTTCTAATAAGCAGTGTTTAGTTAACTGGGAATGAAGTGTAATTTTACTTCATCAAATTTATAGTCAGTTCTTCCTCCATAAAGGGAGCCCAAGACAACAGTGGCATAAAAATATGAATCATAATAAAAGTTAAAACAAACATCAAAAGTTCAAAACAGCATTAACAGGGCACTGCCACCAGGAGCACCCTGCTCATTCTGCTATCATCCTTGTCACTCTCACCGATGGGATAATGAACAAGGACCTCCTCCTCTGATTGCAAATTCTGGGCTGGATTTTACTCCTTCAAGTACTTTAGTCCCAAGTAATGTAGTGCATTGTACACTAGTCATGATCCCTTTCACTGACAGCCAGCTCTGAGAATGGGATTGATATGATTCCCCGCTTACTATTCCATACAACAGCCAGGCAGTGGCAATCTGCACTAAAGTTCAGTTTCCAGACACTTTTTCAAGTGTGGCCCCATGCAAAGTTCATTGCAGTAGTCTAATGTATCTCATCATCTTTTAAATAAGGTGCTTTGGATTTCAGAAGTGCAAATTACTGCGCCAACTGAAGGACTGCAATGTCTAGTTGGCCTTTAACAAAGCAGACATCTCTGGGAAGTTCTTTTCCCCTCCTCCTACACAAATACTTAACATGCTTTCCTTCCTCCTCCTCCTGATTCAGCTTCACTGCCAGCCTTTCCTGGGATCGGAAGAACGGTCCAGAGTACTTCAGTGACGCATTCCAGTAGCCATGTTAGTGGCACCAAAGCAGCAACAGCCGTGAGTTTTGCACCATGTTAAAGGTTGACAGATTGTGGCATAACCCTACTTTCTATAAAGCTGTCTTTATGCTCATTCAGGCCATTGGTCTGCTGTCCAGAACTATTCATTCTGCATAACTTTCCCCAGTCTCAAGCAGAGGGTTCTCAAGGATCCTTTAGGAAAGCACACCAAAAAACCTTCTGTGTGCAGTAGCAGAGCCTGCCATTGCCCAATTAGAATGGGGTGGGGCAAGATTTGCGAGTGAGGGTTTTTGTGTGATGTGTGTCTAAAATCTTTCCAAAAAAAGCCACCTTCCAAAATAAATTACCCTAACACTGAACTTAGTAACTGTGTAACATATGCTAGTATGTGAAAGCCTATCCAGGCACATATATAATGGCCTCGGTCCAGTATACCTGAAGGAGCGTTTCCACTCCCATCGTTCTGCCCGGACACTGAGGTCCAGCGCTGAGGGCCTTCTGGCGGTTCCCTCATTGGGAGAAACCAAATGACAGGAAACCAGGCAGAGGGCCTTCTTGGTAGTGGCGCCCGCCCTGTGGAACGCCTTCGCATCAGATGTCAAAGAGAAAAACAACTACCAGATTTTTAGAAGACATCTGAAGGCAGCCCTGTTTAGGGAGCTTTTTAATGTTTAGTAGTTTATTGTATTTTATTTTTCTGTTGGAAGCTGCCTAGAGTGGCTGAGGAAACTCAGCCATATGGGCGGGGTATAAATAATAAATTATTATTATTATCATTATTATTATTACTACTACTACTACTATGGCTGTGGCGGCGAGAATTCTGATAGCACAAAAGTGGAAGACTGGAGAAATTTCAGCTAAAGAACAATGGCAAGAGAAATGGATGAACTATGCAGAACTGGCAAAAATTGATGGACAGACTTTGAGAAAAAGACAACAGTGACTTTGAAAAAGAGTGGGAACCATTTATAAAATACTTGCAGAAACGAAGGAAGACTATTGATTTGATGGCAGGATTTAAATAAACACTCACACCTTTATTAACATAGAACATTTAAAACGATAAAAGAAACGATATAGTAGACTCTTAAGAAACAGCAGTATGTAACAAGAGGGAAACAAACCAGAAGTGGAAGTTGGGGGAAGCCCAGGAGGGGAGAAGTGATGTAATATAAATGTTATTGATATGACATGTATGTAACGATAGAAAAAGAAAAGTGAATAAAAATATAATTTAAAAAACAATTTTTTTGCTTATTTTATCTGTTTTTCATTTATAAGTCTTTTTGTTTTTATGTCCACCGCTTGGAGGATTTATATTATTATTAAGCGGTTTATACATTCTCCTAAGTAAGCGAGTAAACTCTCTTCATAAAATGCCGCTCAAAGAGCGCAATTCAAGGCGTATTTACTGTACTGAGAATTCGAGAAGCGCTGTATCCTTCCGCCCATTCCCCCCTCCCCGCAGGTAAAAGGAGCGCCGGCTCGCTGCTTCCGCACTTCTATGCGCGCTTCGAACACCGCAACTGATAGGCGGGCGGGAATTCCCCGCAACCTCTAATAGGTTTAGCCTTTCCGGCCTACTCTCCCTTCCCGGACAAAGGACCGAACCGCGGTCGTTTCCATGGAGATTGCGAACGCCTTCGCGTCACGTCCTCCTTTCCCAGATCAGCGCTCGTTTGTGGACGAGAGTTTCGCGCGCTCCCTGAACGCTCCCCCCACCCCCCTGAGTGTCGGGGTTTTAAGGGCGCAGGCAGCCCTCCCCAAAGGCCACTGGGTGGGCAGGCGCGCTCGCTGCCGCCATTTTGGCCGTGGAGGCGGCGAGACGGGAGGGAAGGAAGGAAGCGGCGCCGAGAAGTTTGTCCTTGCCACAGAAAGCCTGCGCTGCTTCCTCAGGGGACATGGCGCGCGAGGCTGCTCAGTGCACGGTCAGAAACGCGGTCGCCGTGCAGGTGGACGGGCAAATGTCCTGGCGACCCGGGGCGTCAGTGATCGACGTGCTGCTGCCTCGCCGCCGGTCCTTCTTCGTAAGTGCGAGGGGCGCCTTCAGCCTCACGAAATCCCATCTTGGTCCGACCTTTCCCTCGTGTCCCTGAGTAGGGAGCGAGAAGCTGAAGTTGTTTTCCGTTGGAGATTCCGGTGGGTCCTGGACCTTCTGAGCCCAAAGCGTGGTCTCTCTCGCTCTCTTTCACCAAGCCTAAGGCCCTGGTCATCTTAGCAGCCCCCACCCCACCCCCCACATATTACACAGCACTCAATGGTGATAGTAGAGGGAGAGGAAACCTCATTTTCCCAGTGACAAAATATTAAGGGGGAAATGTCTTTTTAAAAAAACCCACACAGGCAGGGGAGTGCGAGTGGAGCAAATGTCATAACAGATGTATTGTACAGCAAATGACTTAGGAAGGCCCTCAGGGACACATATATGCTTGCCTTATCAAAGCATCTACCCTTCTTCATAGCACTCAATCAGACTTCATGTTCAGGAGTGATACCTGTCACTCTTTATTTTCCTAATAAGCTTGTGAAATTGGTCCCTGCCTTTTGTGTGTAGATGTGGAATTGATGTTGAGACACTGATTTGCACAAGACCCCCACCCCCAGTGACTCCACTGCTAACGTTCAGGGGGAAAACAGTACAGTAGTTGGGTGTAAATTAGATCAGCAAAGCACAGGAAGTATTACCAAGAACATGTCTCCCCACCACCTAGTCTTGACAGAGTAGTGCTGGTACAATGACAAGTCACACTTGTGGCAACTGACTATTATTATTATTATTATTATTACATTCCTCCTTATAACACATCTCATACAAGAGGTTGATCTCTCAGAACCATCTCCTCCCATCATTCAGTTGTGGATAAACTTACTTGACTATGAGAAGATAAAGGATAGTAGCAGGATATTGAACTTCAAAATCAAATGACCACATATTTGAGGTTATTTTCTAAAGCAGAACTGGATGACCGAGCTCCACAATTAACCCACCGCCCTGACCTGCAGAACTTTGTACTATCTTCCTGGTCATCAGATCTATTATTTAATGTGCAGGGAGGTTTCAATAATGTCCTTTCTCAGTTGAGCTGCATGGATTGGCTGGGGCTGTCTGTATAATGTGTGTGTGTATGCTAGAGTATGTGTACAAGACTATGGGGTGGCTACATCTACTTTTCATGACACCCACCACTGGCCAACAGCTAGAGGGTTAGCCAAGGGTAAATTCAGATCCTATGGGGAAATAAATATTATTAGCCACTCCTGTCCTAAGAAAAACATTTACCCACTACAGCTACTGGCTTGTGAATGCAGCAAAGATTACCCAACCTACCTGAAACAGTAGACCCAGGAATGTCCTCTTCCATAGAGTTGCCTTGTCTGGTTCAGTTGAACAATCATCAACATAAGCATTAAGAATTGTCAAGTGACATTTTTCTGAAATTGCTTCTGCAGCAAAAAGCCCTCAAGTAGCTGACATTGTGTTCTCATATTACTTATCCTCCATATCTTCTCTCAAGAAGGTACAAGTCCTGGATAGAATGTTTGAGGTGACTGGAGGGTGGATATTTCTGCTCTAGCACTTCCTCCCCAGGTTTTCACCATTTTAAGCCCAGCAGAAAAGCATTTCCATAAAGTTCTGCTGTTACTCTTTGCACAGTTGGTTGCTGTTTTGATTTTGATTTTCTAAATGTAAGGCACAGGCTGCTTGCTTGTTAATAATTATTTTATGCAGAGGGAGCTGTGTAATTAACTGACAGGCTTGTTTTCAGTTACAGGAGATTGTGTTCAGGAATTATTACACAGCTTTCTTGACTGTGCGGATGCAGCAAAAAAACTTCACAAACAAGGGAAGCAAAAGCCGCTCCAGCTGGGTCACCTGCTTACGTAATTATTGCCTGATGCCCAACCCACACACAGAGGAAGGCTCCCAGGATTACTTCTGTTTCTCCAGGAATCAGGTTAGGATAACCGGGCTCCACTGGGAGCTGGAGGTGAAAGGCCAGTGTATTGCTTCCTTTCTATTCATTTATAAACAGCTCTCTTGGCAGACTGCAGTCTCTTTTTCTCTAGGGAGCATTCTCTGTGGTAACTGATATTGCACTTGAAATGCAAGATCTAAAATCTGACTAAGCTCTCTTTTCAAGACAGTGCTCTTACAGGAGGATGCCTCAGCTGTGGTTGTTACAGAGGTGGAGCAGTTGGGAGCACGTGCTCATTGCCAAGTGCAAAGTTGAACCCCTTGGGCACTACTTACCAAGCAGCTTTTATTCTGAACCTGTGTTCCTTTGTACTTTCACTAAAGCTGGCTCTCGTTCCCCACACTTATAGGAACTGTACGTTAAAAATCCTTAAAAAAACCCAGTTTAATTATTAATATGGGTTAAGTGCAATGTTTATGTCCAGATTTCCCACTCTCCTCTCCTACACTACTGAGTAGATAGGGACTGCCAGGGCCATTAGTAGCTACTCCAACATCCCTTTAGCTTTAAGAAAAACTTCTGAGGGAATGGTGAAGATGCAACTTACAGCAAGAGCTTCTCCCTTGAAAATGTTTTCCAGTTCTATTCTTGAACAATATATTGTCCATTAATGCCAACCATTTATAACTTATTAGGCCAGGTGGTTTCTGATACAGCTCTTAGAACTATGCACTAGTCAACTGAAGTGATTCTTACTGCACCCCAGCATAAGTGCTCTTAGGGCAGCTAATAAAGCCAAACACTCTCTCCATCCTCACAACAGCCCTGTGATGTAGAGGCTGCTGAGAAATAGTCATTCTCCCAAGGTAAACCCAGTGAGCCTCATGTCCGAGTACAGATTTGAGCAGTCCTAGTCCAGCACTCTTATCACTTCATAAATGGACAGAAGGAACTCCAGCACCTGCAATGACTCAAT
This sequence comes from Zootoca vivipara, assembly GCF_963506605.1. Lineage (NCBI taxonomy): Eukaryota > Metazoa > Chordata > Lepidosauria > Squamata > Lacertidae > Zootoca > Zootoca vivipara. The sequence goes on along the minus strand of NC_083277.1, from coordinate 56,314,674 downwards.
ACATTAGTCTTGTTTCAAGTGTCTTGTCAGCAGTTGTTGCAGGTGTTCATTTTTTTAGCAGCATATATTATTTCTTTTAGATGCTCTGCAGTGTGGATCGGGCGATTGCCATGCGGCTGATTCTGCGCCAGCCTTCTCCAACATGGGTGCGTTTCAGTATTGAAGAGCTACAGCTCTGCCCTGGAGACCAAGAGGTGTGTGTATTGCCATCTCCTTCTGGCACTCTTTCCCAGATCCACAGGGCCAGTGTTCCCTGTGTCTTACAACTGAACTGACAGCAAAGGCTGGGACTAAATATAATATTCTTCAGAGGGACCCAAGATGGTTAGTTAGCTGATGTTAGTCTCTCTCTGCAACACCTAGATCGCTAGCTGTGATCCATGGTTGCCAGGCCAACTCTCTGTCTTACCCACATTGGATGGCATCAGCAAAGATTTGCAGTGGCATCAGGAACATCAAGCAGCTATATCAGAGCACCCAGCAATACCACTTCTATGTATTTCTGATACTAAGAAAGACAAGAAAGCAGTTTGGAGGTATGTGTATGCCTGTCTGCGAGTGCAAACTTGTAGATTTCCTGCATCAGAAGGGAGCAGGATTTGTTGGCATCTGAGGTCCCTTCCAACTTTGTGATTCTACGAAATCATTTCCAAACTACCCCTCATTGATCTTAGGGGCACATATATAGATTCAGGTTTTGTTTGACACATGCCTGGAAATCCCTTTCCCATGCAGGCAAGCTGGTCTGCAAGTCAAGATGAAGATTGGCAGTAGTTCGTTGACCTACCCAGGGTGAGGGGCAGGGGGAGAGGAGGCTTTCCCCCAACTTTGTTTTGTCTTTTAACCCACTGTAGAACTTGCAGAAAGGTTTCTCTGTCTGACTCCCACATCCATCAACCAAAGTCTGGCCAGGAAACCTTTGTTTGGTAAGTAGAGTCAGTAAAAGACGACACTGCAGCTTAGAAAAGAGGTCCCAAAATATCTGGACCCAGGGACATAGCTGGAAATCTAAGAAACTTGTGGGCACAAAATGTTCATTGTGTGGAAGAACATGCAATGCTCAGAAACTTCTCCCCCAGCAATAGGCAAAAAGCCTACACAGTCTCCAGATGAACAGAAGACCAAACAACAGGCATCACAACAAAAAATGTAAAAACCCCTCATTTAATATAAGGGGGGCATAGACACCAAATTGGAGACCCTAGCTGTAGAAAGACTAGAAAAAACTATGTGTGCCATATAGCTCAGCTGTTAGTCAGGACTTGACCATTATTGATGGGCTGCATGGTGTGCAGGCCTCTGAGTACTCTGCACTAAAAAAAAGTTCAGCATCACAAGAAGGTAACTCTTTTAACCTGCATAAAATATGTATATTTGCATGAAATTTTATTTTTCAAATGCTGCTTTATATTTTCTACTATTTTGCATAATGTGTCCTGACTTTGTAAGTAGGCTAAGGAACCATGCAATCTACTAGAACCTTAACCTGTAGCTACTGGAAATCTTGAGCTCTGAGATTTTTGCAAGCATTGCCCACACACTTTCAGAGTATATCTTCACAGTCATAAGGGTTGGAAATTTGCTCTTATAAGAAAAAAAAACATTCTCAGGAAGCTGAACACTGCATCCCATGTGCCATGCTATATTCACACAGAATCTTAGCAGTAATGCGAGACGCATCAACTGTTGGGGTGGTACCGTAGTTGAAGCAGGTAGGAGATAAATTGCTGCCCTTCTCAACAACAGTCTCTTCCTTTCAGGAATTTCCCAATGCTAACCAAGAGTTTTCAGAAGTCCAGTAAATGTGGGTGCTAGCGGAGATACTCCAATCAGCCAGCAGTGCAGATCAGGCATTTCAATGTTAGTTGACAACTGTTTCTACCAGAAAAGTAAGGTGCAGCAGGTATTCATTGAAGGGATTTCTGATGTTGGCTGGGCTTTAAGTTGCAACATGCATAGCTGTGAAATATGTCACTGAGCTTCCTAGGAATCACTATAAGGAAAGATTCACAAAGGGAAAGGGAGAATGCTCAGCTCCTACTCTTTAAACTTGAGCGAGTGCAGTGTTTTTGCCAGAAACTGACTACCGTTTGTGTTTTTTGTTTCAGGTGGATGGCTGTTATTATAGTAGCCTCTTCTACACGTGAGTTTTCCAAGCACGAGAACATGGCACATTTCTTAGAAATAGCACTGTTTTATGTAGATTGCTGCAAAGATGCTACTAGAAAAAGATGAGGAATCCATCAATGTTGGTTTCCTTCCCCTTTTAGAGCTGCTAGATGTGGCCTCATCCAGTAGATCTGGAGGACCTTGTCGTTTGAAATGTTGTATAATTTAGTGCAAGAAAAGAATGAGTTGTATCTTACGGTATGTTCCTTTCTGGGGTTTCAGTAGCTGTGCTCTTTCTGACTAGATATGCTTTTGCAGTTCCACAAAGTTCCTTACTACAGCAGAGAGATGCGTCCAGCTTCACAGAATAGGTCATTAGCTGATTTATCCCACATCTTCCATCCTTTAGTCACATCCTTTGTTCTTTTCTCCTTTTAATTTGAAAGCACTTTCTCTTGGTGCAGCCACAAAAGTAGAAAGGAATGTTAATGGTGTGAATTGCTAAATAAATGCATTTATTAAGCTTGTTTCCAGACTAACTTTTTTTAAAAAGTTTTTAAATAATAATGGGAACTGCTCGAACATAACTTCAGTTTAGTAAGGCTGTATTGGCAGTTGAACATGGACTAAAGATTTACATCAGGCACCCCCAAACTGCGGCCCTCCAGATGTTTTGGCCTACAACTCCCATGATCCCTAGCTAGCAGGGCCAATGGTCAGGGAAGATGGGAATTGTAGCTCAAAACATCTGGAGGGCCGAAGTTTGGGGAAGCCTGATTTACATTAAGCAACTGACATTTGTGAACCATTTTTAACTCAGCTTTGTGTGAGATGAGCCCCATTAAAATAGCATTTTCCCCCAAGGGCAAAAGAACAAGTACTAGTGCCTAGAAGTAATCTCCTTAAGTCTTACAAAACTGGAGGAAGAGACAGAAAATATGTTAAAGTGAAAGAAAGCCAGCCAGAGATTTCATGGTTGTGTGTAATCTCATGTAGTTCCCTAAGCAGTCAAATTAATTCACATCCATCTTGCACCTGTTCTCCCCGGACCCAGCCATACTGGGATGGATATGCACTTGATTATGTATTTTGTAGTTTTACATTTTGATTTTATTCTGTGAACTGCCCTGAGACTTCTGGGTATAGGGTGGTATATAAATTCAATTAATAATGTGAACTAGGTTATTAAGCTCGGTGGAGTGGAAGAGACCCATAAAAGACACTTGTCCCTCAGCTAAATGTCTAGCAGTTTATTTATATACACATAGGACTTTTTATACACAACAGGAGAGCTAGGGATGCAGTGTATGGAGTACAGATACTGTTATTTCTCATGCCCAAAAGCTTGACTTGGCCCAACAAAATGGCACTGGAATAGACTATGAAAAATATACAAGAAGTTTGTAATGCAATGCTGCGTCCCTCCCAGACAAGTCAAAATGGACAGATAGGAACCATTCCTGTAGGGTGCAGTACTGCTCCCTGCTCTCATAGTAACATTTCTTCCCTTTCTGGCAGTTCTCATAGAGACCATTCTGCACCTAGACTTTTCCAAGTATAAAAAACAACATTTTGCTCCTGAGATAAGCATGCAATAGTAAGTACAAATACAACCAACCAAAGTCTGAACCTGACTTGGATGACCCTTTCCAGACTTGCTGTAAAACAAGCAAAATACATAGGCCTATAGTCTCTCTCCCCCCAGTCAAAAAGCAGTCCATGAAACCACCAAAGCTTGTCTCTCCTTTTAAACCCAAATGGTCATAATATTCTGTGGTGACCCTTTCACAGCAAGCAATAAAGCAGGTTCCCTTGCACTTGTGCAGAGCAGCATATGCCCACGGATTGCACCTCCACATTTTTATACCAATAGCAGCAAAATGTGTATTCAGGTGCACTCCAAGGGTTCATGGCAAGTTGCTGGTGTAACTCAGTGAAATAATTGGCTAGCTAAAGCATCTCCCCCCCAAGCAGAAACTAGTATTTCTGACCAGCTAAAACTACACCATCAAACCCAACCTGTAAGCAGCAGGCAGGCAAATGTGATCTGGTCTGATTTGTGGTTTGGTCCTCTGAAGAGGGGCAGGATTGATATGGAAACATAGCTGCACGTGTGTTAGGCTAGGGAAATTGAAACTGACATTCAGCCTCTTTCAACAGAAGCCAGGCTACATTTCTTCCACAGACTTCCTTCAGGTGCAGGAACAGATATGGTAAGAGTTGAATACCTCCCCCCCCCCGTGACACACAGTGGGCCTTCTTTGGGGTCATCTAGACTGAACATTATCCAAAGTGCAACTCTCCATCATTCATAGGGAAATATTTGAGCCGATATTTCTGAAATGTCATGCAGCAGGGTCCAGGCTACAAAGGTGCTAGTAAAGAGAAGGTGGCTCCTATTCCAACTGAAAGGGCAAGATCAGTTATTGACAAAAAACACAGTGCAGTAATAACCTCTAGGTGAGGAGGAAGAGACACTTTCAAGGCAGCAGCTGCCACCAATACAAAATAAATCCAAGTGCTTATCTGGTGAACTCTCATTTGGCCCTTAATGAGAAGGAACCCCTTACAGTGTGCATTCACCAACACTAGCAGTTCCTATGTATTGCTAGAGAGATAGCTGGCTATGTATTTCAGAAGGCTGAAAAGCTGATTCATCATCTACATGAAGGCAACTACACAGTACGTGCAAAGTCCTGCTAAAGGAATCAACACTACTGGACATAAAGTGTCAGCAAGCTGTAAGGGCAACAAACAGGATGTGCTGCTCCAGGAGGAACAGACTGGAAAGATTATTTACATGAGTGTCCAGCAGAGGACCTCAATGTATACAATGCATACATAATGGCTTTGTTGGACCCAGCGTCCAGAGCAGCACCTGCTTTACAAAAGCCGTATGCTCAGTCTCTCACCACTCACCCTTGTCTAGGCATTTTAATGAGCTAAAAACTACTAAAAAGCAACATCCCAGTCTGAAACCACAGGTGGAAAGAGTCAAGTTGCTTTATGTTTAGTTCCTCAAAGCTAACCCCATGTCATCTTCAGCTATTTTATTTTGCAAAATTATTCTAGAGAACTTCATGACACTTGCAATGTAGCTTCCAGTTCTGTAACAACACCCCTAAAATGACATAATAAGCCTAATTATCTTGAAGGATTTTACAGATAATGAGGTAGAACAGGGAAGTGGCATGTTTGCACGATTGTGTCCAATGACAGGTGCCTTTATGGCAAGGAGAATGGCTGCAGTGTAACAACAAATGCTGGGTCTACCTTTGCCCCATTTATATATCAAAACAGAGTGGGACAATGTACTGTACAAAAGCCATTTGACAAACTAGCTTTGTTTGGGGCAGATTCAATTCCGTTTGTTTCAGGGCAGAAGAGGGCAAAGGGGGATGCACTCAAACATCTGTGACCTGTTTGCCTGAGACCCGAGACCTTTTTCTCTGGCAAGATGCAAGTTTGAACACAGTTAACCAAACAGTTGGAAGGAGAGCTGCTGAAGGCAAATATTCTAGTTCATACCTTCTGCTCTGTCATGTTTTTCTTGGTGCCTTTTAGAAGGCACTTTTACTCTGCAGAGTTGCTTTCAATCGAAAGCAAATGTCAAGTTGCAGAAACTGATTTTTGCTGCACGCCCAAAGGGATGGCTTAGAAATAACTCTCTACAATGAAATCCATTTAAATTTATCTGCCCTGATAGCATGGGTACTTCTCTAACAAACCCTCTAGATGCTTCCGTTCACAGTTTTGCCAGTACATTTCAATTTCAGCTACCCTAACACCGACAGACTACACACAAGCATGTGTGTGCACATGCAGGCACAAACAGCCCTGCAAGAGGCAACATACAGGCTTGCATCAAATAGAGGATCATGTTAGTCAAATTAGTTCAATTTGTACTCTGAGCTGGTGGCAAGCAGACCTCTACTAGGAAAAGGCAAATCCCTTCAGACATGCAAGGTGCTCAAGTATGAAGAACAGTCCCATCCACGTCCCGTTGCTTAACTTGAAGTTAAAGAAATGAACTTGGAAAGCTTATTGCTATTGAACAAGACTGTGCTTTGCAGTTACACTGTCTGAAAACTAACCACAATGCTAAAATACCAACAAAACCAAGTCCTTTAATATTTTTGGTGCCTTACGGAGCAAACAGTTACTAGCAACATGAAAACAAAACCTGACAACAGGAAGGAGAAATGCTATTTACAAGCTCTGGAACTTATGATGAGAAGTTCAGAATGGTCCAGATTATTTTTAATTGGAAAAAAATATCAAAATGGTGCAGTCATTAGAACAGGAAGAATACTCTTTAGAGTGATTTTCTGTATTTTCAGTGTTACTTAAGTAACTGGTAGAGGGATAAAGATTACAAAGTTAAAAACTTCAAAACAATATTGAAAGATCCTGTTTAACCAAAACAATACCAAAATTTTGATGCCTCAAAACCATTCTGAAGACTTCAAAAGCTGGGCTCAACAGAAAGCAAACCTGTTCCCTTAAATTCTGGGAATCAAAGATAACGTTGGGGAAATGGCATTGCTCTTTTCCCTGTGAAAATGCCTCTCGTTGCAGAGGCAACATCTAATACTAATTGCTAAATTGGTCAATGCACAACGGTTGCCCCCCCCCCACCTACCCTTCAGAACATTCAGCACAGAGTCAACTGCAAATACCTGCTGGCACGAGAGGGGGCTCCACCAGCAGCTCCTTGATGAAAGAGCCAATACTTTCAAGACAAACTTGTGAAGTTCATACTCGCCCAAAAGGGAGGCACAGATTCAGCACAGGAGCTTTGGGGCAAATGCTAACACATTATAAGAGCATCTAGTAGTAGAGGTTTATGACAATTGTGCTCAACTTTAATGCCTTGCCATTAGTTCCCTATGGTAGTAAATCACCTCCCCAACAAAGTGCATGCCCAAGAAGTCTAGTGCATTTGTGTATACTAGGCCTGGTCCTAATTAGAGCAACTAGTCTCCAAGGTCCATAGAACAGCACTTAGGGCCACCACTGCCACCAAGAGCTGCAAATTGGGATTAATCACACAATGAACTAATGCTGTCAAGATTAATGGTACAAGGCACCAACACCTCAGCCCACGCAACAGAATCACATATACATTATGTGGGGCCAGAACGTGGCACAACTGCATTCAACCCGACACAAAGTGGAGGAACAAGGCTGGAAACACCAACTCCCTGAGGTGAAAACAAGCACAGGTGGCAATACATTAAAAGCCAGACAGACGCTTCCCTCCACAAATCGGGAGTTTCTGAAAATAAAGACGCCTACTTTTCTCATCAATTACCCCACACAAGTATTTTATTATTGTGGGCGGAACATGTATGGAAGTGTGCTGTCTTGCTAGGAAGCCTCCCTGGAAGGAAGGAAAAAGGAAAACTGCAACCAAACATCATGGTGCTTGGATCTGAATGAGGTCGGAAAAGAGACTATTTTATCTACAAAATGGAAAGACGCATGGGTGGGGTGAGGGGGAGTTGGCACCTGATAAATATCATTAGTCTCACAAAAGCGGCAAGGGATCAGCATGAATGTGCTATTAACATTATCCTTAGCCAGCTGAACTCTCCTATGAAGTTCTTGACCAAGACAGCATTGTGAACACCTGACTGGGCCTTTCTGGAATTTTGGAGAGTTTCTATCAATGTGCAGGAAACGGTGAAGGGAGGTAGGCCAGCTTCATCAATGGGGTGCAAAGCAAAACCATTAAAGCACTGCACTAGTTTTCCTTTGGTCATTTATTTCCCCATTTGGGATGATTTGATAATGCCCAGATTGGAGAAGATAAATGAAGTATCATCTGTACCCTCTAGAAGAGTCTCTCACATCTGCTCAGGGGCAGCAACAGCAGAGAGGAGTATGTGCAAATCATGTGCCTCAATCAGCCCCATAAGTAATGTTAGCTTGTATCTGAATGCCCTTTCCAAACAAAAGAAGAGAGGTTCAAACCGCTGGTTCTCAATGGAAGGCTGACAAAGAAGAGGGACACTGGAATCCCAAAATCTACACCACTAGACCATCACCCCTCTTCTTTCCCATGGGGTCAGTCTCCACATTCCTAACAGACATGATCACAGGGCTGTATTGAACAAATGCAAAGCCCTAGATATAAATGCCCAATGCTGGGGTCCATGGGGTTTGTTTCTCCTGCAAGAAGTCCAGGCCAGGATAGTCAAAGCCATTTTGCCAGGATCATCCAGGATATTGTGTCCTTTGATGTTAAACACACTGGAGCAACAGAATATTTTCAAAGCAGCAGTCTGCTTTTTCTGTAGGGGTGGTGGTCCTGTCTGTTTCTATCAATGAGGGACAAAGTTGAGGAGCCCAGCCCAAGGCTACTGGTTCTCATCCCGCATCTGTTCCATTATGTTGATAAGGCTCTCTAGTCCAAACACATACCCCATGTCGGGGCCATCATGTACAGTGGGATCATCTCGAAAGCCTTTGAACGTGCTGTGTGCAAAGTCTATCATACGTACATCTACCTTGGGCTGGAAACTGACTGCCTCTGTGCTGCTGGCATCTTGTAGGCTCTCTGGGAGAGAGATGTCCACTTGTTTCAGGCGCATCTCTGCCCTGCGCTCCATATATGTCTCCGACCGGTTGTCCTTCCCATCATAGATGATGAGCAAGGAGCTGGAGTAGAAGCGATAGGAGGCCTGCCTCTCCAGTACAGACTTCAGGCTTTGCAGTTTGCTAAGGATGGGCTCAAACAGGTCCTTTCGTAGCTCTACTCCATTGTGCAGATACTGGTAGAGGGCATTGCGAAAACCCTCAATGGAAAGACCTCTGCCGTAGTATTTATTCCTGCACAAATAATGGCCTGTGTCCATCTGATATACCTATGATAGAAAAAAGTCATACATTAGTCTACAAAGAACAGTCAAACGTGTACTGCATGAAGCTACAAAGCAGTAATGGTCAGCTATGCTTTTCTGCAGTAGCTCATGGAAGCCTTTGCGTCGTCATGAGAATTGTTAAAAAAAGAAGCATCAAACTAGTTCTAGTCCCTGCTGTGCCAAATTAAAATATTACAAGGACTCGGTTCTCCATAGGTTTGGACACATTCCAGAGTCAGAACAACCAAAGTGGAGCAGGACTCAAGCACACTTAAAGAGGAAAAAGTGGACTAGCAGCCAAATTAAAAATGGCAAACCTCAACAGTGTGCCTTTGTTGTATCCTCAAAGAAATCTGAAAGATTGTACATTACGCTGGCAAGGTGTTAGATATGGGTGAAAGCTTCAGTACTCCCATATAAGAGAAAAGTCTCTTCAACTCCCTTCCTATGGATGGTTATGATACAGTTTAACTGGATACAGTACAACACCCTGCTGGATAAAGTAGCCCAAAAGAAAATTCCAGGCTGGCTAAATGCCTTGTGTTAAACAATAATTGTCTGGAGCACCCTTGTTGCTAAATAAAACATCCTGAGCAAAATTGTAATTATTATTACACATTTATTTATACCCCGCCTCTTTCCCTGATGGGACTCAAGGTGGCTCAAATCACAGAAATCAACATTTCCTTCAAAATAAGTCCAAATGCAGCTTGATGCAGAATCATGGCTGTCAGTAAAATTAGTAGGATATTTTAATAAAAGCAAGGTACGTATTTCAAATGACCACCATCCAGCAGGGGGCACCAGCATCCATGCTATGAAGACATGCTAAACGAACAGGAGAGTATCCACAACACTCAAAGCAAGGGACACCTATCTGACACCCTGACCAATGCAGATGTTCTGTGTTTTTTTGTGCAAGGTGTCACCACCCATTTTGAACAAGAGAGCCCCATGCGATTTCAAGATTGATGAAACCTCTGTTCATCCTTGCCCATTAGTGGGTTTCAAATACATATGTATCTGAGAAAGAGAGATGCTTTCCTATGTCCCAGCCTACTATCCTAATAATACCTTGGCTCCTCAAGGATCAGAGGTTAATAACTTCAGAGTAAGTCTTAAACCCCAAGGAGTGCTATTCCATTCACTAGCATGTGAGCACTACCAGGTGAGCTGCCTGTGTTAACCATAGTTCAAAAGGACAACACATTTACTGTATTTTTTGCTCCATAAGATGCACTTTCCCCTCCTAAAAATGAAGAGAAAATGTCTGTGCGTCTTATGGAGCGAAGGCACTCGACGGCAGTGGGATCCCTCAAGCGGAGGGATGCCTCTGCCGCTGGAGCCATGGCTCCTAGCGGCGGCGGAGGGACGAGAAGTCTGAAATAGGGCTGCTCCCCCCCTCTGCTGACAGCGGCAGAGGGGTGGGGGAGGGACGAGCAGCCCAAAAGCGGGCTGCTGCTCCCTCTGCCACCACCGCTGACAGCGGCATTGATTCAGAATATTTTTTTCTTGTTTTCCTCCTCTAAAAACTAAGTGCTTCTTATGGTCAGGTGCGTCTTATAGAGCGAAAAATACGGTAATGAAGGAAGCTCACTATGACACATGGGAGATTGTTTGCTATTAAGCAGCTGGTAATATTCTCCACCAACTCCACACACCAAAGTGCAGCCCTATGCATACCTGAAAGTAAGGCAGCAGTCCTATACCCACTTATATTGTAATAAACCTCATTAAAATCAATGGGATTTACTTCTGAGTAGATCTGCATAGGTGCTGGAATGTTTTCAAACCTCTCTATGAAGACTAGAAATGTGCATTTGTGGGAGGGAGACTACAGTGGTACCTCGGTTTACAGACGCAATTGGTTCTGGGGAGCCGGTCGCTCCCCGAGCAGTCTGTAAACGGAGTGCCTCTTCTGCGCGTGCGCAAAATGCCAATAGAGCACTTCTGCTCATCCGCGTGCCGTGGAACCCGGATGTAAGCACTTCCGGGTCCGCGGTGTTCGCAAACCAATCGATCGCAAACTGCAGCGATCGTAAACCGAGGTACCACTGTATATGATTATAAATCACACACAGAGCTTTTTAAAAAAGGAAGCAGAGATTCTCTGTATTCTAAGCAGTTGCCAAATACTATTACACGCCCCCTTGCAAAGGAAGGTATCAGCCCTGGCTATAAATCATGCAATAGAAGTTTTGCTAGCAGCTTATACGGTACCTGCATTCCACAAACCCGTACGCCTAGTGTGGACGAGGTGCTCTGGGCACACTTCTTCATCTGCCGAGCAGCTTTCTCCTCAGATGCATCATCCCCGTGCTGCCTGGTCCCCATTTTCAAGTCAAGCACACAGGGAAATTTGAAATGGTGTACCACGTTCTCCAGTAAAAGGAATTCTAAGGAGCCAGTAAAGGTAAATTTGTTTCTCATCATTCCTAGAACTGCTTTGATTGGTTTCTACAGAAATTCTAAGACCCCTCTCTTTCATTCCAGAAAATGCACTGGTAAAGATCTTAACTCTGACCAAAAAAAGAGAGAACAAGACAGGAAAGAACAAAAACAAATACATGAAAGCTCCACCCCCGATGATAAGAGGAAGAAATAAGCATTTCAGGGGCAGGGGACAAGCCAAGGAAGAGAAAGCCTAGTTTAATACCATAAGAAAAGCTCCCATTTTTAAAGCAAGAGCAGACTTTCCACTCCAAAACTGATATTCGGACCGTGGTGCTGGGCTACAGGAGGTAGCCTGGTGCTGGGCTACAGGATGTAGCTCCTCTGACCTCGTGGTGGGCTGCGGGGCCTGTCAATCATGCCCCACGCTCCCTTCTCCCCGGACTCCAATGCTCGCCCCTGAACTTGCACAGAGCCGCCCGCGGCGCAGCCAAGCGCAGCAGAGCCCACTGGAGTGCCCAGCTCCGCCCTCTCAGGCAGCCCGGAAGATGGCAGTGGCAAGAGGCGCTGTCGTCAGTGTGGATGGCTCAGCTGTGTTAGGCCAGATGGGCGGGGTATAAATAATAAATTATTATTATTATTGGGCAAGTGGGAACACACACACCCTCCTCCTGCTGCTTCTTCTTTATTGCTGTTTCGGCAGGAACCGATGCCGGGGACGGCCTTGCTGCGAGGGCTGAGAGGAGACACAGAGGGCGCCGGCATATGGTTTATGATGCAGGAATCCCAGAAAAGAAATTGGGGAGGGGGCCCCCAAACACACACATGCTCTCTCTCTCTCTCTCTCTCTCTCTCTCTCTCTCTCTCTCTCTCTCTCTCTCACACACACACACACACACACACACACCTCTGTTCCATCCATCCCCTCCTATTTTGCTTTCCCTTCTCTCCCCCCCCCCATACATAACCAAGGAACCTGGCTCTGGTTGCCATGGAAGCTACACATGTTTACAAGATGATGCTCCCTACTAATAATCCGGATGCTACTGTCTTTTAACCCCTTGGCTGCTGCAAAAGAAGTGTCCCTGGATTCATTGAAAAAAATCTAGTAACCATAGACAGAAGGCCACAGAAAAACACTAGTTATGCCTAGGACTCACAATTCAGCCTATCAGGGCAGGGTAGGTCTTTTAAAGATGAAAATGCTCCAAGCAGGGTTTACTGGCAGGGTGTCAGTCACCCCCAAAGGCGCACTCTTCCATTGCCTCCCAAAACAAACAGATGACAGTGGCAGTCAGCCACCCCTCTTAGTCCCCATCAAAGACCTTGTGAGCATGCAGTCAAGTATACACTAAGCCTTTGGGAGGATACTGTAGAGCTTACGTTCCTTGGACTCTGAGCGCATGCGGCTCAACTGTTGCTTGTGGCAACGCAGACTCCACGGGTTAAATGTGATCTTTTCAGAACTCACGCTACTATTTCCATCTAGCATCTGAAATGGAACATCTGAATGCCAGCTCTTGAGGCTCTTCGTGTCCTGGAAGCTGTTGGCACAATATGGTGTCACAAATAAGAGCTTTGCTAGGAATTAGATTACAACAGAGATTAGCATTTGGGCTACTAAATTTAGTTGCTTTGCAAGAGTAATTCTGTAGGAGAGGGGGGCATTCTGCACCTTTCTCATATTTGCAGTATGAGAGCCTTCTTCACATAATTGTTAGGGTCTCAGGAGATAGATGTCCAGCCGGCATGTACAAGATTACAGTATCTTTACTGGGGAACATTTTGCCAAAAAAGGGAGCGAAAGGTTGTTTAAGGGAAGCAACTTCTGAATAGCTATGTCTGAACTAATGAAAAACAACTGAAATACATGATACCTTTCTGATGCGTCACTGGCCAGTCCTGCTCTCTCCTCTTTGTGCTCACTGCCACTGCCAGACCTGTTGAGGCTTCTGCGAGAGTGTTTGCGACGTGGCTGGTCCCTCTCTGGTACATCTTCCTGCTCCAAGGCTTCACTCTCCACATAGGGGTATGCTACCAGGTTAATGTAGCCATCACGGTCTCCCTCAAAACAGACAGACACCACACCTGCCAGACACAAGCCACATGTGGCATTCCTCACATGAAATTTCTTAGTAGCTAGGTAACAGCCACAAAAACTAGCACTCTAAGAGGTTGTTGCCAAGGACCATGTAAGGGAGAAAAACAAAATGAAACCATAAGATGGACTGTGTGTGTGTGTGCGCGCGCAAAGCAGCTATTGTCACATCAATGGTGTATCCAGAAGATGGATCAATTACAATGTTTGGGGCAGGAGGAATTGGCCAGATGCGCTTTGGTGGGGGGGGGGGGTTATGTGCAAAGAAAAATTAAACACTTTATAAAGTTAGAGCTCTTTTGGATTTTGTATGCAACATGTATGTAACAGAATATATGATTGTCTCTGATCTACTTGATGCAAAAGCAATAGTTTATATAACTAAAAGCTTACTACTCAGGTAAATAAAATGAGCATGGAATAGTATCTTGAAAGCACTCAGTTTCAAATTATGGGCTGTCAAAGGTGCCCTTTTCAGACCACCTCCATTTCAATAAGGAGAAATACAGGGTAGAAATGACATTCTGGTGGTAAACCAAAATAACTTTGAAATGTATTTTGGAGTCAAGAGTTTGTCCCATGAAGGCACATTAAGTATGTAAGCACATCTAGTATAGGCTTAGCTCTAGCCATTATCTGCACAGTCTGTGCCCAAAGAGTGCATTCATAAGTCACTCTTGTTCATTTTCTGGCACAGCTTCTCAATATTAACTGGAATGACTCCAGGTTGAGATGCAACACATTTTCTCTTGTGAGACAGGAGGCTATTTCAGTATAAATTGAATTTTGTTGTACGTGAATTGAAATTAAGACTGGCTTTCCTTGTCACATTTTCCCAATAACAGTAATAGAAAAATGTGCATGATCTTCTGATCCATTCAAGAGTAACATATTATTAAAGAAGTGTCATCCTCCTTTGCTATAACATGGGGCAGATTGTTTTCTTCCGTGACAGGCTTTTTCTGTACAGCTTCATCTATAAAGAATGCTGTGCGTATTCATGACAGCCCATCTGCTATCTGTATGAATTTAAGAACATTAATTATTTCTACTTTAGTTTTATTAAACATAGAATTTATTTAGTATCAACAGCTTTATAGTCTCTGCATTAAAAATACAGCAGCAGACTACAATTGCCCCACCTTCCAAACACCATTTCCAAGCCCTCACAACTTTTGCAAATATCAAATGCTTGGTGTTAGTTATCACAGCTGCAATCCTATAAAGCATTACCTGTAAATCCCACATAAATCAATGGAGTGACTTGGAGTAGATATGTACAGGATAGTACCATAAGGCTGTGCAAGATGTTCTCAGGGCTAAGTAGCTTTAAAGAACCAGACAGCCAAAACAGAGGCGGAAACACAAGTGAAAACAGATAAGATTGTAGACACATATACAAAAGAAGGGGGGAAGGAATCAAAGAAGGTGCTCAAGAGAAATCAGCAAGGTTTGGGAGCAATATCAGATGCACAAGACTTTCTCAAAGGCAGGACAGAGATGCTGCAATGCACCATGGGATTTCTTTGCATCTCATGGTGCTGCGTCTGCCTTTGACAACTGACAGGGCCTAAAGCCCAACCTGGCAGGTTCAGTTCTAATATGGGAGATCTAGACTTGCTAATAGGAGTAGCCAATATGGTGTCCCATGTGAAAGAAACTCTAGAAAGGCCTAAGCTCCAAGTGGCAGCTACAAGGAAAACTTACTAAGATGGAATGGTTACGTTTTAAAGTTAGAAAATTAGCTCTTTCAATACCATATATGGCAAAAGAGGTGGTGTGAAAAAGAAATTTCTTAAGACTCATTTGAAACTACACAAGTAAGGCCCGGTTAATACACATCAGAATCCTCCATGCAGAACCGGGAGGGGGAAATGCACATTGCCTCAAAGTCTTGTTTTTTAGTTGCCATACTTGCACAAATTGCCACCAGAAAGCAGCATGGTCTTAGTGCCTCATATGTTACTTTCTCCAGGAGACGATGGTTACTGGACCATTCCACTATGAGATTCAGAGGATATAAACCAGACTTAAGATTAGAATCCTGAGCAAAGTTACTGGGAAGTAAGTCCAAGTGAACTATATAGGGCTTATATGACTTTGAAACTTATCCCAACTGGGCTTTAGAAGTACTGCCAGCCAGCAATGCCATTAATAAGATCTTATGTTAATATCGTATATAAACACCCAAACTGCCTAATCATATTAACGAATTGTTTTCATTCATGCATTGTCTGAAAATCCATGGGAAAGTTTCACAGTGATCTTATGGATAGTCTGTAATGAAATAGTTCCATTGGATTTTGGTTTGTACAACGGAACTTCCCTCCCTCTTCTCTCCCTGCACACCAGGGATTGGGCGAGCCTTCAGGATAGTTTTATGAGGCATGCAGGAAGAAGAAGGGACTGTTCTGTTGCGCAGCCAGAAGTACTTGCACTAACATAACTAATTTGTAGGACACCACCCTATGTATACATTCTACAGCACAGTTGAAGTTTTTAATGTTTGAAGTTTTTTTGGGTTTTTAAGGTTCTATTGAAAGCCACCCAGAGTGGCTGGGGAAGAAATAATAAATTGTTGTTGTTGTTGTTGTTGTTATTATTATTGATAGAAGAGTGCCCTTCGGATACACTAAAATGCTCTGGATTTAAATGAGATTCTCCAAAGACTTTGGGAGCTTACCTTTGTACTCAGGTGTGAATTCCTTCATTTCTGGAGGCAGGGACTCATAGAAACGCTGTTCTCTGGTGATGAGAGGCTTGCACACAGTGTGGTCATCGTAGCGCATCATGCTGCTGTGGCCACCCACCTGATGGATGAAAGGCTCCAGAAGGACCCCTCGGCCTCCTGTGTGGGATGCGTTCTTGCCATGCTTCCCCACCTCCATGGTTTGACAAACACACATTGCGTAGGGCACCAGTCGCACACTTGGGGCTGGGGGTGAGCTGCATGGGGTGGAAGGAGCAGTTTCTCAAGGAGCAAAATCTCTACCACTCAGATGTCTTAGTAAGAAAGCATGTGCCAATGATCTGCAAAACAAAGAATATTGCATAAAACTTAGCCAGTGGCCACTTGCATCAGCCCCAGTACAAAGTCTACCAAGTAGTTATCAGTTACACACACACACACCCCTCTTTTTGCACACTTCTGTATTTTATCAATGATCTTGACAAGGCAATAATTTCTTAAGAGGTTTGTGACCAAAACCGAGAAAGAGCAATGACCTACCAGCTATTCAGAGCAATCTAGATCTTTTAATAAGGTAAGCCCATCCTTTACTTAAAGCATTACTCCTCTATGCCAGCAAGGAATTAGTTCAACAACATCCCATCCTTCCGTTTGAGCTATCTCATGTACTTGTTCCCAATAAAGAACCCTTCAATTCATGTAAATGTTGAACTGACAGTTAAGTTGTAGAAAAAGTTCCTTGAATAACTGGAAGAAAAGGCATTTCAAAATAAAAAGTAGGCTTTCATCACTGAAGATGCAACTGTTGCATGTTAGGTGATGTGATAATGGAAACACTAATTACTGGTAGTCATGAGGATAAGGGGAAGGGTCAATGTTTTAGGGCTACCACTTGCTACTAACAAGGAAAGCATAAACACAGAAGAGCAAGGAGCTTGCAAACTGCCTCTCAAGCCTTGGTTTATAATATGAATTTCATGAGTATGTTTTTGACAAGCTTCTGATATAATTTTTGAAAGTCCCCCACTTTTTACAAAACAGATTGAGTCAACTGTGCCCCAAAGTTGCCCTGAGAGGTGCATGCTTCATCTCCCCTTTCACAGTAAGGGTATGCTTTTGATATTTCAACAGGAGGTTAAAATAGAAGATGACTGAGGTAGACAAAAATGATTTCAGTCTAGTCTAACTGCCAAACAGATCGGTGGCTTCTGCAGAGCTCTAATTTGGCTAGTGATCTTGTGTAAAGCTGATTAGTAAGGGCACTACTTTGGAAAGTCTCATGGCCTCAGGCGAGGATGCACTTGTGATAGCTGTTGTGTTTATCTATGACTTATATTAAGCTACTGGACACAGTTTGCATTCTGCAAGCATAGATATGTCCCTCTTCCCTCGTTGCCAGGTAGGGAACTTGTTAAAGCAAATGAAAAGGGACGTATGTAAGGCCTGTCCCATTTTTCAGACTCACATGGTTGGCTAGAACCTAAACGCTCCCTTCCCCCAAAAGAGGTTAGAGTATGTGATGATAAAGCTCCCATAGCTTAACATTTCATCCATCTACTTAGCCCACTATGTGAATGACTACTAACCAATATTATGAGGCAGGCTTAACCTCCAAAGTTTAACAATAGTGGTTTGTATGCCATTTTTAGGTTTCTCCAACAATCAAAATATTACAAGCTATATGTGTACCAGTTTTTAGCTGGCTGTCAGTTGGTGAAATATCTTAATACAACTGATATGGAACAGTGAATGAACGAGTCAATAAGCACATTTACAGAATAAGTGGCAATAGGGATGAGGGGGTCATTTGGCACTGGCATTTTCTACATGTCACTACATACACTAGCAACTGCTCAGTTGTTTATCAAGTATCATACACACACCTTCAAAGGACCTTACAGAATCTGATCTACTGAGCATTTAAACCTTTGGCATTAGCAATGAATATCAGCTTACAGCCCAGGAATGAAGATACTACTTTAATCACAACATAAAATTCAAAAGATATTTTAATCCAATGTTCTTCAACCTTGTATTCAAATGTTGAACTACTGCAACCCTCATTACCCTCAGATAACGCAGCCAACTGTCAGTGATGCTGGGAATTGTAGCGCAACACCATCTGATGACCCAAGTTTGAAGATTGTTGTGGTTGAATAATCTTTTTTAAAGGAAACATTCATACAAGTAATTGTAATCAGTACATGCTACTTTGTAATCCTACACATGTAGCTACTGTAACAAGCTTATAGCTAACACGTTTTGCACTTTTGAATAGCTTTTTTAAAAGCGTTACAAGACCTAAAAGTTGCCTATGTGAACCAGAGGGTTGGTTCTTACATTACAGCCACTAAATGAATACCACTAGATACATTAGGGCACCAAGAGTACTACAAGAGTTTTAACATGGTTAAAGAACAATCACATATTATAGCTGTGAAATGCTTCATCATATTGAAGCATTTCCAGTGACATCCATTACATAAGAATCAGTCCAAGTGCACCAGAATTGCACGTTTCTATGCACAGAAGAAGTTCGAAAATAATGGGTTGGGGGTCAAATGGAGCTGTAGTTTTAGGCCCTTCTCTTGACTGACATTTAACTGAGCTTTCCAGTGAATTATTACTTTCAGACAAATGTTAACTGAATTTTGAGGGGGAATTGCTTAATAAGAAACACACAAAGCAACAGTACCTGAACAATCTGATGAGGCCACAAAAATGTATGATAAGCTTGGGGAAGAGAAGTTCATGCTGTTTATTGTGTATGAGAGAAGAAAGAGATACATCTTAAATTATTCTGATTTTATAAGATCTACAAAGTTGCATAGGTAGAGAAAAATGATCCCCTCTCAAAAAGAACCCCTGTATTTCTATTCCTTGGCTATTAAGACAACATGAACATTGGCCAATAAATTCACATCTATGTTTACAAGTTAAGCGCCCAGATTAATAGTTTCAGTACTTACCATTTACATAAGCAGTCTAAAGTGTTTGTAACTGTTTGTAGCTCATAACAGGTAGTACAAAAATTATTTTCACTATTTGGCAATAAGACTTTGAGTGAGAGTTAATGTTTGAGTGTTGAAATGATAAACTTCCATTAGCCCTTCAACTTTCTGATCCAGTTGTGAAGATATATATATTTATAGTTTTCTGCAGACTGCTACACATCCCCCCTCCTTTTAAACAGAAAACCTACTTGCTACTGAAAACACTAGCCTGCCTGGTTAGTGGTGTCAAAACAGACCAAAAAACCAAAAGAAATTGCAAAAGAAGCTAGATGGCTTGGCAACTATATCAATTGAACATGCCCAAGCATCTCCAGCACTTGACCTGAAGGAATTGGTAACAAACTTTGCAGAGGAAAAGGCACACAC
The DNA here is from genome assembly GCF_963506605.1 of Zootoca vivipara. NCBI lineage: Eukaryota > Metazoa > Chordata > Lepidosauria > Squamata > Lacertidae > Zootoca > Zootoca vivipara. Next base: position 56,295,141 of record NC_083277.1, on the reverse strand, counting down.
AATGAGGTTTTGATATGCCTGAAATTGAAACTTTTAAGAGACTTAAAATTTTAACATTTAAATTCACAAAATTATTCTCAATGATTTGTGTGCTAAAACACTTTTTGTATTTGAGAAAGATAATCAAAGATAGTTGTATTACTTATTCTTGCAATTTAAAATAAATTTAGCAGTTTCAAGTTCTGTGCTTTTCATCCCCCCCCCGCTGTTTTTTTTGAAAACTGAAGTTAACAATTGGTGTGTGGGGGGGGTTTACGTACAAGTTGTTAGCCTTGCCTAGGGCGCAAAATAGCCTGGCACCGACACTGTCTCAACTACAGTTGAAACAGTTTATAAGTATTTATGTGTCACAGGAGATCAAATTCTACTTTAGTGGATCATAAGGCTGTCAACAAATGATTGGTAACTGCTGACAGAGCCCATTCCTCCTGACATCTAAACATAACTGAAGACATGAAGTGTTAAGCGGGTATCATCTAAAACCTGAGATAAGGAGGTTATGGATTAGAAACTGGTGAATTTGGAGTTTGGGGGGGGGGGAAAGAGGGAGAACATCTGATGAGGAAAGAAAAAAGAAGAGAGCATAAGATGTTAGGAAAGTGAGGCTGTCAGTCAAACACAGTTTTCACCATTTCTTAAAGCAAGAAGAACAAATTTTCCTCCAAGGTCCCATTGTCTATGCCAGTCACCTCAACCTTGCACTCTCCAGATATTTTGGACTATAATCGCCATTAGCTTTTGCCAGCACTCCACAGTACGATCGCGAAAGGGACAAAATTGCAGCATATTACCTCAAAGACTATTTAAGAAAACACAGAATTTGAAAATTTAGTGTTAGCAAATGAAAAACAACAACTGAATTTTATGGGAAATCACTAAACACTCAGAAAGTGGATAGAAATGTTCACAAGGGGAAGTGGAATAGGAAACTACAAAGTGAAGTCCCAGAGGAGATGGGGACATGCCTTTATACAAAAGGCTCACACTTCTCAGTGACAGTCTGGTATAAAGAAAACTGATTGAAAATTAATTCACAATGGTGTTTAGCAGCCTGAAAAATCTGGGAAGAGCTATAACGGAGACTTCTATCATATGTGGTGAGAATATGCAAAAAACCCCAACAACCGCCAGATACTAGAAGATAGCATTAGGAATAAATGATGAACTACTGTATTTAAGTTAAGAGTAGAATTACAGCCCGTGGACTATATGCTAATTTTATCAAGAGCTGTGTATCAATTGAAAAAAGATTTTAAAATTAATGATCACAATACCTACATTGGTCTTTGTAAACACAGAAAAGCAATGCCCCACTACAGTAGACCAATTACAACAGATATAGTATCAAACAGAAGTTATTTGAGCGGCTGAGTCCTGATAATTCAGTATCTAAGACAAAGAAATGATTTCAAGGAAACATTTGAAACTGGTTGGGGTTGGCAGTTAAATTGTAAGATAAGCATAATGAAAGTAATTTGACGTATAAAGCTGTGTAAATGATATTAATGTGTATTAAATGTGTACATTCTGTATAAAGCTTTTCATGAAATAAAAGAGAGGTCAGATCACCCTGTATTCAGTAACAGCTGGTGTGATGCTTAGCTTACACTGAAGAGAGATTTCCCTCTGCTTGAACATTTAGGAGAAATACCATTGTGGAATAGAAGTATAATTGTGATCCACCAACAGCTGATTTCTTAAGGAAATCAGCCCTGAGTGCTCACTGGAAAGACAGATCGTGAAGCTGGGGCTCCAATACTTTGGTCACCTCATGAGAAGAGAAGACTACCTGGAAAAGACCCTGATGTTGGGAAAGATTGAGGACACAAGGAGAAGGGGACGACAGAGGACGAGATGGTTGGACAGTGTTCTTGAAGCTACGAACATGAGTTTGACCAAACTGCGGGAGGCAGTGCAAGACAGGAGTGCCTGGCATGCTCTGGTCCATTGGGTCATGAAGTCGGAAACAACTCAACGAGTAAACAACAACAACAAAGAGTGAACCTAATTTTAGAGCTTTGTAACAGAGCACTGACACATAATAATAGGAAGAAAGACTTCAAGGGTATTTTGATTCAATTCATACACCAGTCAAAGTTTGTTTGTTGTTTAATACTGAAGAAAAGTGGAAATCTGCTATAGGAGGCAGTCTCAGAAAATAATTTCAGGAGCCAAATGCAAAGCAGCAGCAAACATCTTCCTCCTGTATTTACTAAGTTTTAGAAACCCAGAAAAGATGTAAGATTATGTTTCTTATTTCCTGCAGAAGAAAGTTATGAAGTCTAGAAGTCAGTATTTCCTGCAAATATTAAAACTGACAGAAAATGCTGGACACTGAAGAATAGACTAGATAAAACTGTCAACCATTCATGGCAAAAATAATGTTCAAAGCAGTCACTTATTGTATAGCCAACAAAGACCATTCAATCTGTCAATCCTATGGTTCCTAAAGGTCTACTTCAATACAATCTGAAACACAGAACACAGTTCTGCATAATAAAATGAGAAGCTTGGAGACTCTGGCTCAAGAGAGGTAATGGAACAGATAAGTGTCTCGTATTTCAGTTACGGTAGTTAAATCCAGCAGAGCAGTCAGAATCCCAATATTCAAACATCATCTTATTGGTGGAAGAACACTACACACCAAGTCCTTAAGCTGCATTTTTTTCCAAGCACCCCTTTCACTACAGACACACCACATGTCAATTGACAATGTATGGATCTCTACAGCAATCTTTGTAATTTACAAAGCATTTACAAATTTGATTTTAAAAAAGAAAAAAAATTCACCACAGCTGCAGAAACTACTACAAAGAATTTCAGAAGACCACCAGTACTCTCTCTTTTTTACTTCAAGGCCAAACATGAAGAAAACCCAACAGCAGAAATGACAGTGCAATTCACCGTTTAAGTGATTGCTGCTCTTCTTCTAGTGCTTACTTCTTTAATCCATTTCTCTTGCATTTCAAGTTAATAACAGCTATATAGACTTTGTAAAGCATTAAATTTCTGGTCTACTACTAGACCAGATGGGCAGGGTATAAATAATAATAATAATAATAATAATAATTCTCTCAAGAGTGTGGATATATTTTGTGGTAATAAACTAGTCTACAATAACAAGTCAGTTTACTGCAGGTTGCTCAGAAGTCTGCTAACAAGTAGATTCTTTGGAGCCATAGTTTTGCTTTTATTCTAAAGGAACAGGCACCCCCAAACTCAGCCCTCCATCTGTTTTGGGACTACAACTCCCATCATCCCTAGCTAACAGGATCAGTAGTCAGGGATGATGGGAGTTGTAGTCCCAAAACAGATGGAGGGCCAAGTTTGGGGATGCCTGTAAAAGAAAGTATAATACAAAGCACACTTCAAGCGACTCATCCCACCTGCCCTGCACACTGTAGCACAGCCCTGTTCTCTGTGGTGCAGGCACTGTTTGTGCCAAGGTTTTGCCACAAATAAAGTGCAAAAGCAGAAAGACTGCAACCAAAGAACTGGCTGGTTAGTCCAAATCAATATGAAATTCATTCATTCATGACTTTCAGGCACATGCTGCCCACTTAGGGTTGCCATGTTACAATGCTACAGCAACCACTTCTTTTAACCACCGTGTGTCTTGACCTAATGCTCCTCTCTCCCTTAACAGCACAGAGTGTCTCCTGGCCTTAAATGCTGAGTAGTTTCTTTGGAGTGGTCTCTCTGATTAATCCCTTCTTGTCTCGGGTCCCAATCTCATCTAACATAGCAACCTGGCTCTTCCTGCAGGTTCCTCTTTCTCAATCCATTCCCTGATCACCATCATTCTTAAATCTAGCCTCTACATCCCAAGAACTCAGTCTCTCCCTTGTAAAGTTTGTAACTACAGCCATATTGACAATTCCCTCAAAGGAACTGAAGCGCAAACTGTTTCATTCCCTGAATAACTAACATTCTGTGCTTTCGCTTCTAAAGCTTTTGCTTCTAAAGTGAAGCTCAGAAGCTTCACTGGGCACAATACAATAGGTGTACACATTTACTAGAGTAAAGCAAAACACAAAAGAAAGAGCAACTACCGTTGGCACATACTTAAGATATATTAGCATAAAACTGGTGTCAATCAATAAGACACCAGTGGTGAAATGCATTATTTGTGCAGTCAGTAACTTAACAGGGGCAATAACTATTCTTTCCAAGTGAATCACTTGTTAGAATCATAGAATCATAGAGTTGGAAGAGACCACAAGGGCCATCCAGTCCAACCACCTGCCAAGCAGGAAACACCATCAAAGCATTCCTGACATATGCCTGTCAAGCCTCCGCTTAAAGACCTCCAAAGAAGGAGACTCCACCACACTCCTTGGTAGCAAATTCCACTGCTGAACAGCTCTTACTGTTAGGAAGTTCTTCCTAATGTTTAGGTGGAATCTTCTTTCTTGTAGTTTGAATCCATTGCTCCGTGGCCGCTTCTCTGGAGCAGCAGAAAACAATCTTTCTCCCTCCTCCATATGACATCCTTTCATATATTTGAACATGGTTATCATATCACCCCTTAACTTTCTCTTCTCCAGGCTAAACATACCCAGCTCCCTAAGCCATTCCTCATAAGGCATCGTTTCCAGACCTTTGACCATTTTGGTTGCCCTCTTCTGGACACGTTCCAGCTTGTCAGTATCCTTCTTGAACTGTGGTGCCCAGAACTGTACACAGTACTCCAGGTGAGGTCTGACCACAGCAGAATACAGTGGTACTATTACTTCCCTTGATCTAGATGCTATACTCCTATTGATGCAGCCCAGAATTGCATTGGCTTTTTTAGCTGCTGCATCACACTGTTGACTCATGTCAAGTTTGTGGTCTACCAAGACTGCTAGATCCTTTTCACATGCCCAAGTGTAGTACTTTACATTTCCCCTTGTTAAAATTCATCTTGTTTGCTTTGGCCCAGTTGTCTAATCTGTTAAGGTCATTTTGAAGTGTGATCCTGTCCTCTGGGGTATTAGCCACCCCTCCCAATTTGGTGTCGTCTGCAAACTTGCTCAGGATGCCCTCAAGCCCATCATCCAAGTCATTGATAAAGATGTTGAATAAGACTGTGCCCAAGACAGAACCCTTGTTAGAATTTTGACTCAAGCTACACTGAAGGAACGGGACGCGGGTGGCACTGTGGGTTAAACCACAGAGCCTAGGGCTTGCCGATCAGAAGGTCGGCGGTTCGAATCCCCGCGATGGGGTGAGCTCCCGTTGCTCAGTCCCAGCTCCTGCCAACTTAGCAGTTCGAAAGTACATCAAAGTGCAAGCAGATAAATAGATATTGCTACAGCGGGAAGGTAAAATGGCTTTTCCGTGTGCTGCTCTGGTTCGCCAGAAGCGGCTTTGTCATGCTGGCCACATGACCTAGAAGCTGTACGCCGGCTCCTTCGGTCAATAACGCGAGATGAGCACCGCAACCCCAGAGTCGGTCACAACTGGACCTAATGGTCAGGGGTCCCTTTACCTTTACACTGAAGGAACAGGCACCTGAGCACAGATAACACAGTCTTCTTACCACTCACCTGCTTGCCTGAGACAGTATCTGCTTTCTCCCTCCCACAGCACACAGATAAGCAAAAAAAAATTTATCCAGTCTCTCTTCATTACCGATTTGCCCCCACTTATTTACTGCGCTATCCCTGTTGCCTGTCCCAGCCTAGCTGCTTTCATCAACATGGAACCTGGCAGTACAGCACTATGTCCCCTAGTTTGAAGGTACTGTACCAGAGAGCATGAATGCCTCAGTGAGGTACTGCCTTTCAGATATCCATGTTACCTGCACAGATGCTACCCTTCTCCTACTGGAGAAAGTGTCAGCTCTGGCCTATCATGGCTAGAGCAGCTTAACATCACTACAGTAAGATGAGTGTGTGGACTGATGGCAGTGGCACCTGATGCACTACTTCAATGGCTAATTAAAGCTTTATCAAAATTACTAATGTTAGTATGTCAATATAATTATAATTCGAGGCAGTGCTTGGAAGTATTTTCTTTTCAGAGATAACTGTACAACATACAGAATGGCTGGGGAAACCCAGCCAGATGGTCGGGGTATAAATAATAATAATAATAATAATAATAATAATAATAATAATAATAATAATTCCTGTGGAATTTGGCATACTTATTCTTGCTAAAAACAAAGAAGCAAGGGGCAAATTGCAACTGCTCCAGGGCTTGGTCACCAAGATGCTGTTGCCCATTTAAGCTGGAGAAACAAAAGCTATGTTTGCTGTGTGTATGGTTTCAATTTCTCTTTGCCTTAAAAAAACCAACTGCCACATGTGATACCCCACTTTTTCTATCTCTTGTCTCTTTCCTACTGGAAAAGTTTCTGACAGCCATCCCTACCATGCACTTCTACAATACGTGGCAGCAATTTTTTTTAAAAAGGAGCATGGATCACCTCTCAAATCACACCACAACCGCAGACAGAAAACTGACACCGGTCAAACACCTGTTCAAACTGGAACCTATTTTTTTCTTTTAGGAGATTCCAATTCTGGGGATCTATAAAACTTACACTTCCAGTTACAGTTATGGAAACTCCTGTGCTCTTATTCTCCCCTCTGCCCTGCTCCCACCCCTCACATATAACATTTGTATTTTCTTATTCCTAAACTAGTCAAGAACCAGTAATATTTCAGAGGTCTGGTCTCTTTGCAAGCATGAGCAGAAGTTGTCCTTATGGTAGTCACAATGCATCATATTTATACAACAGCCTTTGAGCCATGACATAGCAAAGCCATTGTGCAGGAAGACTCAAATTTTGCCAAAGGGCCATGCTAGTGACTTGGCATAACTCCTAACAGGAAATGAAACAATTTTCTACTGCTCTTGTTTTCCACAGAAATGTGTCTCAAAACACTGTGCATAATAATCACTTTTTATAAGATTCCTAAATTACATATATTGTGCCAGATTAATGGAAGGGAAGCAATGGAAGGAAGAAGAGGCAAGGAGTCCACAAGTTTCACAATCTTCAATGAGTACAGGCTTATCCAGAACACTAATTTGCAATAATTTTCAGTAAATTTCCATCCTGCAGTCCAAACAATACTCTAAGTATAGATTCTGCTCCTACTCTTCTGGGGTGATGATGGATTAAAAGCTTAGATCCTTCCATAAAGAAGCTCAGTAACAATATTTTGAGAAAGCTTTCCAATAGAACTTTTGTTTTTCAGAAATGGCGCCATGTTACAAATTTTCAAATGGAGAGAGGCTTGCTGTCAGATAACATTCAGCCCAATTCTAGACATAGTTGCCCAGAGATGGGTCCTCACTGTATTCAATAAGTGGGATTCAACTAAGATGTTGCATGCACAGAATGGGAGCTGCTTGCGCTATGCAACTTCGGAGGGTTGGGGAAAAAACCCAGAACAGATTTAAGAGGTACATGGGGGCAGTGTAAAAACTGAGATGTGAAAGCTAGGAGATAATGGTACCTTAAACCTAGGTTATGGGCACAACAACGGAATGTCTAGGCACAGTACTGCTTGCTCAGAACTGCTTGCACTAATGTAATTCCCTGTTACAAAACATACCTAGAACAATCGGAGTTTCAAACGCTGATGGGGGGCACACAAGGGGAGGAGTGGGGAGTCTCACTTCTCATGTGGAACTCATCATATGCCCCCATACCTCACTTAACACATCATTAAATGCTACCTAATAGGCTTTACCCAAAGACAGGTGTGCACAGGATTGTAGCTTCATGTACACCAAGAAGAGATATAGGCACTTCAAGAGCCTTGCACTGAGTAGATATCTGAGAGCAAATTTTATACATTTTACTCAAATATTATCAACAAATGCACGCTGTGGTCAACAGCCAGTAAATTCTGTATTTGCCACACTGTTAGGAAAACAGAGGGAGCAGCCTAAGAATTCATGTTAATTTTAATTAAGATTTATCCTATCTTACAAGTCAGTTCAAGGGCAGTTTACAATTTTTAAAAAGAAAACTGCAAAAAGAAAAACCCAACATAAACACAATGAGGTATCCACGTTTATCTGGCACCAATTATCTTCCCAATAACAATATCTTGTCTGCACTGCCTCCAGAAAACAGCCTCCAATGGATCTTCATTAAGAAGTTCAAACACTAGAAAGTTACTGCAAACTTCTATAACAGGGGTCCCCAAACCTACCGCACTTTAGGCTGGTGCCTGCAGCGCCGATCGCACAGCGGGCCGGAGGGCAGGGGAGCACACGCCCATACACGTGTGCACACACTATTTCTGGCGCACTTCCGGGTCGCAGGAGCACTGGAAATAATAATAATAATAATTTTTTATTTACACCCCACCCTCCCCAGTGAGAGCCAGGCTCAGGGCGGCTGACATCAATAAAATTACAATAAAACGTAAAAGGAAGAAGGAAGAAGAAGAGGAGTTTGGATTTGATATCCCGCTTTATCACTACCCGAAGGAGTCTCAAAGCGGCTAACAATCTCCTTTCCCCTCCTCCCCCACAACAGACACCCTGTGAGGTGGGTGGGGCTGAGAGACTTCAGAGAACTGTGACTAGCCCAAGGTCACCCAGCAGCTGCATGTGGAGGAGCGGAGACGCGAACCCGGCTTCCCAGATTACGAGTCTACCGCTCTTAACCACTACACCACACTGGAATAACTTGTGCGCAAGCGCATGGGCCTCCTCCAACGTGGAAGTGCGCCGAAAATTACGCTTGCGCATGCGCACAAGCTATTTCCGGTGCTCCTGGGACCCAGAAGTGGGCAGCCGCACTGCGCCACACCAGTAAGAGTGGGCAGCGGGCCGGATAAATGAGCCCTTCGGGGCGTATCCGACCCCCAGGCCATAGTCTGGGGACCCCTGTTCTATACACCCTTATAATTTATGCTTATTTTTAAAAATATTTGAGAACCACCCTTTATTATGGTATTCAAACAATAAAAACAAAATTCAATTAAAAACAAATAAAAAACAAAAGCAATAGATTAATCTCAAAACAGACTAAAATTAGCAGTTATGGATTCTATACATAAGTACTCATGCCTTGAATTCAGCTAAGAAGCAAACAGCTAGGCAGTGGAACTCTTTTATAATTGATAAAATATCAACAAGATGAGACATGCCAGTCAGAATTTTGGCTCCCATATTCTGTACCAATTACAGAGTTCAAACACTTGACAGAAGTTCCATCACCTAGGCAGAGACTATGACTGAATTACTGTTGTGGCCAATTATGTAAGCAAAGTCACTTCTGCACTACTTCAGACCCTTTCAGGCATATATATGTATAATGAAAGCAAAACACACAACAATGGATATGTACATAAGCAAGATGAAGCTTAAGATAGTTTAGGCTTGGATGCAGCTTTAACAAAATTTAGGGATGCTGTACAGGTAGGAACCAAAGCTTAGAGCCAAGCACAGATAATTTAATGTCAACAAGAACTCAATTATACTCAAATTTCTGCCTCACATTTCACTCACAGGGTACCTAACTACAAAAAGATTCACCTTTCATCTGACCTACTAAAACACCAATGATTAATTTATAGCTCATTCCATCACATAGGCTTGAGAAGTTTATCAATATATTACCGGTAAGAAGCGTGGATGTCTGCTTTAGTATCTCAGGAAAATGCAATTAAGATGCACCTTGGATAAAAACAGAAAATGATAATTCCCACCACTTTCCATAGCCAGCCAAAAGTGTACACTCCTGAAATATGTTCTCTGGCTCTGATAAATTTTCAAGAATTCAAATTTGTGAAGGAGCAACAATACCAGCCTTTAATGCTCATTTTTTGTTCCAATATGACACATGGATATTAACAATGAGAAGCGTTTTTAAATGATACCAGAGATAAACAAAATAAGATGGTTAACATGCATGAGTGGGTTTTGTTTTGTTTTGTTTTTTACATGAAGGGCAGCCACAGAGGAACCTAAACTACCTAAGGACCATGGAGAGGCATTTAACTCTTCCTTTGCCCACCACAATTCTGACAGGTTGCTATTTGCATGTCAAAGGAAGTTGACATTGGCTAACCCATTGTGATAGAACACATGGGTTCTGGCAGCCTGTTTTGCATGTGCCCTACCCATTTAGTATGTAGATTTGAACCAGCACCTTGAAATCCACTTAGAAAATGGTGCTGTGGCTGCAGAAGCACCTACATATAATGCTACCAGTTTTCCATCCCATCAAAAACAGGGATATACTAGTTCAGAGGTTTTCAACCTTTTTCAGTCCATGGCTCCCTTGACTAGTTACATTCTTCCTGCCCTGTGGGGCTCAGGAGCCCAGTTTTGTCACCCCTTGCCTGCAGAGCAGACAGCCTCTCACCCTTTTTTCAAACACCGTCCCTTGTGGAGTGTTCCCTGAACTTCCTCTCCCCTCTCCTTGGGAGTCCTTTAGGCAGCAGCAGCAGCAGCAGCAGCAGCTGCTGCTGACCCTGGTCTCTGAGCTGCCCTCCTGCCCCAAAGAGAGGAGCCTCCTCACACTGCCCCACCATTCACCTAGGGAGCTTGTAGCCAGGGCTGCTGCAACGAACAGCCGTGCAAGCCTTTGGGAGGCAGATGTGAGAGGGCATCAGAGGAGGGAGGGAAGGAAAGAAGGACAGAGGCCAGTGTTGCCCGCAGCACCCCTGACCATCATTCAAGATACCTCAGGGTGCCACGGCACACTGGTTGAAAACCAATGTACTGGTTAGTCACTAAAGACAACTCCATGCAGAGCATTCATCTTACGTTACAATGGCTGGTTTGTATCCAAAAAGTCTGAGTGTAACCTTCATACCAAATCCAAGTTGATGAAAAGCACTCATATTGCTGAAAACTAAATTCTTTGCCAAGTCATCAACCTAACCTAATTAAAATGAGTTTTGAGGATGAATAAAATCTGCACTAAAAACTGCAGATCGTGGTTAATAACTATGGTCCTTGGGCTGCAAAGGTTACCTTAAAAGAAATAATAGAATCATGAAATTGTAGAGTTGAAAGGAACCCTGAGGATCATCTAGTCCAACCCCTGTAATGTAGAAATATTTTGTTCAACATGGGGCTCAAACCCACAACTCTGAGATTAAGTATCTCATGCTCTACTGACTGAGCTGCAGCGATCTGTCAAGCAGCATGGTGTAATTTTAGTGAAATATACTTTCAATCATCTTAACTTTGATTCCTGACATAATCATTTACTGAATGCATGTATCTCTGCAAATTTAACACACACAGCTAGTTATAAATAGGTTCCGCTGTAGGCATTTTCTTGCTTGTAAAACAAATTTCATCAGCTGATTTTAGGCGAACTGACTTCCTCCTGTAAGAAAACTAAGCATTAACTTAAAGGCTATACAAGAGGGTTGGAGTATGCAAAACCACATAACTTAACTGTCACCTATACTGTGCAAGCTCCCCTGCACCAACATTTTGAATTATGGCTCATGCTACTACGTATGTTAAGTACAAACAACAAATGTTATATCAAGTGAGAAAATACTAATATACTAGAATTGAGACTGGGAACCTTCATACCAAAGCCTGCATTCCCTCATAGACAACCTTCCAGGGCCCATATGCCAGGAGTGGGAGGGGCTAGTGACAAAAGTTGGTGGCGTAATTTATTTGTCATAGTTATTAGTTACTCTTTTTATGGAAGGATCCCAATAGACTTACATTGAAACCAATTAATAACATCCAATAAAAATCTAACTGCACAGCTACATAGATGAAGCAGATAGGGACTAACAGATCCCACCACAACACCATCCTTCAAACAATGTTATAAACTCAAATATATAAGTTAATCGCCAAATGGCACCTTAAACCTAGGTTACGGTCGCCACAACAGAATTTCTAGGCACCATTTCTCCCCCAGTGAAATTTATTATTATTACAATTCATTTCATTTCTAACACTTTCTACTTTAATGAAAAAATTCTCAAAGCAGTTTATAACACTTGGAAACAACAGATAAAACAATTCAGAATAACAAAATAAAAAATTCCTTCCAGCAGCATCTTAAAGACCAACTAAATTTTTAGTTGGTCTTTAAGGTGCTGCTGGAAGGAATTTTTAAATTTTGTTTCGACTACGTCAGACCAACACGGCTACCTACCTGTAACTAATTCAGAATAAAACCAATTCAATCTTCAAGGAAAATATTCCAGATCCTTCTCTAAGTAACATTTTGCTTTCCCCTTATTTATGTACCTACTTAATTTATATAGCTGCCCCATAGCAGAAGTACTCTAGGAAGTCAGTGTGGTGTAGCAGTCAGGGTGTTGGACTAGGTCCTGGGAGATCAGGGTATAAATCCCCACTCAGTCATGTAGCTCACTGGGTAACCTTGAAGTTTGTCACTGTCTCTTAACCTACCTCACATGGGCAGGGATTAACTGAGGAGGGGGTGAACCATGTAGTCCTTGGAGGAAAAGGTGGGATATGAATGCAGTAAATAAGATCTTTGGCTTACCTGCTTAAGAAAGCTGGAGAGGCCAGACAGATGGAGATGTCAGTCGCCAACCTGCTATCTAGAGATCTCCACATGGTCGCAACTGGACCAATGCTAGTCACAAAACACACCTGGTGCTAGGGGTATTTCAGACACTGCCTTCAAATGAAGGGCCAAGTGCCCAGCTAAAGAGAAAATGTATTTGCCTTGTGCCCCAAAATAAAGACGATGCCAGTTGTGTCTCCCTAGGGAGAGCATTCTACAAGTGTGAAGGGGCTACTACTGAAAAGACTCCAAGTAGTTTTTACTTTTATATAGTAGGCTACATGTGAGCCACACAAGAGTCAAAAGTTTCTACACATTACCCCCATCTCTCCACCCAGGCAAGCAAAAGGCATAGTCACAGCTCAAAGACACATTCTTGTCAGGCAAAAGCCCTTGAGGAGTGTGCAGAGCAGAGTCAGTGTGTGCTGCAGCTTTGAGAGAGGGCCTGGGGGAGAGTCCCAAGGGCCAGTCACAGAGGTCTGAAGGGCCACATTCAGTCTCTGGGACTGAGATTACCAAACCCTGTATTAGAACAAGATTTGAGTGGTGGGAAGAGAGAAAATATTAAAATGCAAAGTTATTACTTGTCCAGTTCCAGCACAATTCCCTACATGTGGTTCTATGTTAACCACGATCCATCAAAGTCAGTTGTTGGATACTTACTGCCTACAGAGCCTTCTGCTACTCCCAGAGTTCCCTGGATTGGGGCCAACATACTTACTTAGGTCCAGGGTGCCAAGCAGTCGCCTTCTGTTGAAAACCAACACCATTTCCCAACGGACATGGTGACCTCTGGGATTCAACCTGTCACCTCGTTAAAGGCTTTTTTCCCAGGCAGAGGAGGGGGAGGAAGAGAAAAACGGCTTGAGCGAAGCCCCCTCCCTCCCAATTTCTCGTGCAGCAGCTACTGTCTCCAAGCTACACCCCCCCCAAATTGTCTAATGATGTCACCAGTAAGAGGAGTAACGCTCCGTGTATTCACCGGAAAGGCCGCTTCCAAAACTGACGGTTGAACGAAGCCAACCTGGCGACCCGTCTCCATCGGGGAGGAACATGCAGAAGCGGCAGCCCATAAGCCCGCCGAGAAGGAAGACGACCGGCAGACCGGGCTGCCTAGCAGGAGAGCCGCCTCCACTTCCCATTTTGTAACACCCTTCCCCCCCCCCCCGCAAAGAGAGACACCTGCGCCGGATCCCTCCCTCGGGGGGCAGCCCCAGAAGCCCTTATAGACCCACCACACCCACCAGGGAGCCGGGTCTCTCTTCTCACGCGCCGATGCCTCACCTCAGCCCCCGACCGAGCTCCTTCTTTCTCCCCCACCAGACCGGCCTCCTCTTCCCCCTCCCGACGCTCATTCAGATCCGAGCCGAGAGAGGAAGAGAGGTGCCCTTCCTTCCCCTTCCCTTCCCCTCCCGCGCACAAACCCCGCTTCCGAGACCGACACTTACCAAGGGAAACTTCTCCCTGCCCGGCCGGGGGGCGCTGCTACTCGGTCCCCCCAGGCCGGCTTCAAACACTGCCCTCACCCGCTCCCTACGGTTCGAATCAACAACAAGATGGCGGCGCCGGGAAGGTGGGCATTCTGCCGTCATAGCAACCGTGTTGTCCAAGGTCCGCCTTCCTAGGAGGATAATCCAATCACGTACCGATGTGTTCCTGGCGTTGCGCTGTTCCTCATTCTGATTGGATGGTGTAATCGTCACTCTTCTTAATTCTCCACGCCTCCTTCGGCTGGAACCCCCGTCTTCAGTTTTCCGACGCACGCTGCGCAAACGTGACGCAACCATCCCCTTGTGGAGGGGCGATTGTCTATTGGCTAACAAGTCATGGCCTATCAACCAATTGAAGAAGCCTTTCACTGCTAATCTCTACCTCCACCTTGAGGCAGCTTTTTCAGGACCTGACCTCTGCTCTTTCCATGGAAAGTGGTTCCTAGATTACCTTTCTACGGTATAACTTAGTTTCTGACCCCTGCCGCTGAAATAGTTCTCATTCCACCTTTATCAGTTAACACACGCTTTTGCTATTCTACTAAGTCTGCTCTTATCCGGAATGTGATTGAAGGCCTGCCCTCTGCCCTTACCTTACCAGGAAGCTTGCAGCAAGTGTGTTAACACCCAATATTTTTCACACACCCCATCCTTCCACACTTCCACATCTGGGAAAAAAATTCGCCACACTTAATTTCTAGAACGCTTAATTTGTTTGCCCCAGAGAGTGCCCCAATCCCCGCTTTGCAGGATTGCTTTATTATCATTTTTTATTTTTACAAATTTCCGTTCATGTCTGGAATTATTTAGAATGGAGGCAGATGGTCATTTAAAATAAAACTTATTGCTCAAGGTGTGTCTGTGTGTTGCACCTCTGCCTCTGGTTGTGCAGGTTTTGATATTATTTGAAAAACCTGCAAACCCTGTTTGACTAAAAGAGGAAAAAAGAGGAAAAATATACATGTACTTTTATAATAGGAAGTGACGCCTCCTTCAAACTTTTTAAAATCTGCTTTGCTCCAGCACTGCAGAATTTAATCCCTTTGTCCAAGGACAGCTACACCCACCTTCTCACTGATTAGTTGTTGCTAAGTCAGACAAAGATAAGACTGAGGAAGCCTTTAATGATATGAACTGCTGGTATTATTACTTGAGGTCAGTATTAAGGTACCCATATGCTCCATGCTCTTACTTTACAAAGATAAAGGACCCCTGGATGGTTAAGTCCACTCAAAGGCGACCATGAGGTGCGGCACTCATCTTGCTTTTCAGGCCAAGGGAACTGGCATTTGTCCTGTGCTGTACCACACATAAAGTGGGACATTCTGGGATCAAATCAGAAAACCAGACAACTTTTCTAAATCAGGGATGTCCCTGGAAAATAGGGACACTTGGAGGGTCTGTGATACTAGAATTTGGGATGCCAGAATTTGGGTCCCATTCAAATGAAAACATTCTGAAATTATGGGCATCTTTGCTGTTGCAATTGCATCTACATTCACTTGCCAAGTGTTTTTCACATATTTGACAAAGTAGGCACTGTTCCATGAAAGCGTATGCCGCAATAGCGTAGTTAGTCTTTGAGATGTTACAGCAATCTGTTGTTTTCACAATGGTTCCCACTCTTTAATTTATATTTCCAACACCACAGCACCAAGCACTCTCTATTTTTGCTAAAGCTTTATTCCTGTAATGTTTTAACACTCTCGGGTCAAACCATATAATGTGTTTAGCCCATTGGGCCCCCCCTCCCTTACACAGGAGTACACGTGGCTTGGTACCTACGGAACCACCTCTCCTGGTATGCCCCGCGGAGGACCTTAAGGTCCACAAACAACAATATTCTGGAGATCCCGACCCATAAGATGGCTAGATTGGCCTCAACTAGGGCCAGGGCCTTTTCAGTATTGGCCCCAACTTGGTGGAATGCTTTCTTACAGGAGACCAGGGCCCTGCGGGATTTGTCATCTTTCCGCAGGGCCTGCAAGACAGAGCTGTTCTGCCTGGCCTTTGGGTTGGATTCAGTCTGACGCCTGTGTTTTCCTCCCTCATGGTTTGGATTTATGGACTACTTAAAATGAGGCTGCATTTTAAATTTTAATATTGTATTTTAATCTGTATTTTAATAAATTGTTTTCTTTTCTTTTATGTCTTATTGTAATTTTATTGGTGTTAGCCGCCCTGAGCCCGGTTTTGACTGGGGAGGGCGGGATATAAATAAAAATTTATTATTATTATTGGGGGGGGGGACAAAACCCATAGTAAATTACATTACTTGCCCAGAAATAACCACCATCTCATGCTAACTAGAAGTGGAAACAGTCTACCAAAAATTTACTAAAACAGGGGTCCCCAAACTACGGCCCCCGGGCCGGATGCGGCCCAATCGGCCTTCCAATCCGGCCCGCGACGACTCCCGCCGCCCGCTGCCGCCGCCCGCTCTCACGGCGCGCGGCGCAGCGACGATCTAAAAAATCGGCAAAAAATCGCCGAAAATCCTTTGTGCGCATGCGTATGGGCCTCTCCCGACCCGGAAGAGGTCATTTCTGGTGCACTTCCGGGTCGGGGGAGGCCCATACGCATGAGCACAAGCGATTTTTGGCGATTTTTTCCCGCCCGTGTGCATGTGCGCATGCGCACGGGCGCGCACTCCCCCGCCCTCCGGCCCGCTGCGCGCGCACTCCCCTGCCCTCCGGCCCACCGCGCGGTCGGCGCGGCGGGCACCGGCCCGCCGCGCAGTAAGTCTGGGGACCCCTGTACTAAAACCTCCAAACATAAAACTAGATGTATTGTTAAGAGCAGGTACCTTTTCAATTTATGTGGATTCCTGAACCCATATTGCCTGTACAGTATAGGTATGCATTGCCTATACTGAATTGCATTGCCAATACTAATTCTGTAAATTGCCATCATCTACAGTGGATTAGTATACAGTATACGCAGCATAAGGTTAATATTCAGCCAATGCAAATCTTCCCCGTTTCAAAACATTTGTACCCCCCCCCCGTCCTTTTTATTGCACATTTCTGATGTTTTGTGCCCATTTGTTGGCCATATGTACTTCTGGTTTCAATACTGTTTGTGCCTGCAAAAGTTTTGGGGAGGTCACACTGCTACATTTCCAGTCTGTGCATGTCCTGTTGTCCAGCATGTCCAGCTGAAGACCTGTTACTTTTCATACCACATTCCTGTATGACTGGGGTGTTTTGTTGGCCCATTGCACTAGAGTGTCCTTCTAGACAATAATAGTGTGATAACACTGGGGAAGCAACAAAAAACAACTAATATAGTGGAACGATGTGCCAAGCATAAATTCACTGTTACTGTGTTTACGCCATGTTGCAGAATACACCTGCCAAAAACCTGCTCTAGTCTGCAGAGGTCCTATGTGACTCTGCCCCAGGGTGTTCACAGCTTTCTAGCCAGTAGGGTGCCTTACAGCTTGGCAACTTATGAGCAGTGAGGAAAAAGAGAAATAGGGAAACTATGCCAGGTGGCCTCTGCTCAGCAGAGGTTTTGAGCTCTAGCTTCTTGTTCCATTGCACTGCTCTTATATGTGAGAGACGGGTGTGTGGTTCTGCATAGCTAATGCAGAAACAATGGGGGCTTTTTGAAACTAACTGGAACTAAAAAAATCCGCTTCCAGCTCTCACTTCTCTATTGAAGCTCTCATTTATTTGTCATTCTGGGGTAACCAAAGGTTATACCTGTGGTTCCCATGGCCCAGCTCACCTTACCTCAGCCAAGAGAATTTAAAATGGAAGACAGACAAATGGGAGTGATTAACTGCTTTACTAAGTGTCATTGAACATTCCATATGGCATCCTCTTCAATAACACATTAGTAATCAATCCTTGCAGTTGGTTACTTCATGGGAGGGCCTCCAAGTTTGTTCTGATCTGCCTCACGCATGAAAATTGTTGTCAGTGTTCAGTGTTGTTTGATGGTAACATGTGTCATCAAAGTTCTAGTTACAGGTAGGTAGCCATGTTGGTCTGCCGTAGTCGAAACAAAATAAAAAAAATTCCTTCCAGTAGCACCTTAGAGACCAACTAAGTTTGCCATTGGTATGAGCTTTCGTGTGCATGCACACTTATCTGAAGAAGTGTGCATGCACACGAAAGCTCATGCCAATGACAAACTTAGTTGGTCTCTAAGGTGCTACTGGAAGGAATTTTTTTATTATGCGTCATCAAAATTCAGGAAACATCAGGGTGCACAAAATAATATGATGCTCTCAATACCACACATGCCAATTAGGGCATTTTGTTAAGGGAGCTGGGTCAAGAGACAATGGTTCATTTGATGTTAAGGGAAAGCCACAAAGCTGGCTCCAGGTTGGGGTGGTTTTTTTGGGGAGGGGGTGAACTATTAGGAAAGATGCACTCAATAGGCTCTGCTCTCCCGCTCTTATTTTAAAGATAACACCTTAACTCTTCTTAGAACATAATGGAAACCCACAAGTTTAGAACTTGCTCTTTGGCCTGTTAACCTCCCTACCCCTAGTATCAGATATTCTGAAAATTGTTGTGCAAACTTAGTAGTTAGTCAGGGAAAGGCTTTCTACACACAATCAAAGGCACACCCTTTATTGTGGCACAATTGTCACAGAGAACATAAGAACACAAGAGCCCCACTTGATTAGAACAAAGTTATAGAGCGGGATAAGAAACAAAGGTGGCAACCCAAGTTGTCAGATCTTGAAGTTTATCAGATGAAGACTAGCCAGGAGGAAAACAGCTTGCCAGTGGAGAGGCTCTTAGAGGCTTCTCTCATTCCCCAGGTATATGCACAAGTCAATGTAAATAATTAGGGGCACATGATAGGAAAGGCTAGTTGCCAGCCCAACGTAAACAGCAGGTAACAATTTTTTATACGTATATGTAAATAATAGTATTGGTGCTGTGCAGAAAACCCTGTTTCTCCTTTTTGTCTGTGTACACCTGTGCCTCGGTCCTTAAGATGGAATAGGGCATGCTCACACCCAGCGCCGTGCTCCAGTGCTGCTGTCAAACAGGTAATATTGACCAGTGACTAGGGACATAAAGCAAGGAACAACATTAGGCCTTTGTCCAGTTAGCTCCATGTCCCCATCTTTTGCCTTCTCCATCTGCCCAACAACAATCCCACACTGTACACCCACACTGTCTCTGCTTCAATACTTCTAGCCTGTTTTCTGCAATGGTTTCCTTCATGCCTGACTTTGTACGTAATAATTTTTTTAAAGCTCCAAACGTGGAGGTTATCAGTGGCCTTGCTCTGTGGCATCTGTAGTTCATGCCTAGTATTTGTTTCATTTGGCACCTTAAAACCAAACTTCCCAATCCGGAGTCGTGGCATCCTACAGGGATCTACACAGCCTGATAATATCATTAGACTCACATGGTTCTCAGTCTGTCATCCTTGCCAGAGAGCCAGTTATAGATTGTGGGTTCGCTGGCTGCTGTGACATGTAATCTTTCTGTCTTATTGCAGATCCAGGTCATCAAGCCTGAGCTTTCACAGCCGCCATGAACCACCATTGGCAGGATTGGCAGCAACAGCAGCACATATGTTCTGTGCTTATGATACTATTTCATGCTCCTGCTAATTGTGCTGTTTTAATTGTGCATTTTATATTTGACTTCCTTACCAAGGTTTTATTTTGAAATCTTTAAGTTAATATTTTTGTTTCCTGGTCATTATGCTGCTTAAAATGTATACTTGACTTTCTTCTGTAATATTTTATTCTGGATTGTTTTATTTGATGTTTTAATGTGGGTTGTAAACTCCTTTGAGATTTTTTTGTTAAAAATATAGAACGGTTTCTCCTGAAACCATGCCCACCTCTTAATCAGGTGGCATCATCCCACTGAGCAGCTGGCATCAGCTGATAAGTGGGGGAAATTGATCTCTAAAGAAGCAGGTCTGAACCACCCACTTTTCAGCTGCTGAACTGCAATGGTATGGCTCGTAAGGAAGTGATGTGTACAGTTGGTTCCTGCAGAAAGCAGGATTGGCTTCCCCAACATCAGTTGATGTGCAGAGAGCTCAGTCCTGCCCAGTTCAGATATGCACCCAACCCCTGCAGAAAGCAGAATTGCTGAGATCTGGGGAGGTCAACTCTGCTTTCTTCCAATGCAGGAGGTTGTGGTGTTATCACCCCTTTAAGACTGGTTTATGGGAATGGGTTGGAACCTCAGAAATAATGAGTTTACATACAGCTGTCTCCCGTTAAGGCTTCAAGGCCGGTGTCACAAGGTAATTAGGTAGAAGAGGCCCATGGTCTAAATTCCCAAAAAAACTGGGTTGGTGGGAACTCTCGGTAGTCAGCCAAGCCAAGATCAGCATCTATTTGGGCTTTTGATGGCATCTTGTTCCATTGCTCAGCCTACTGAGATTTATGTTAATTAGTTGAATAAGTTAGTGTTTGTTGTTTTCTTACCTTCTGAGCCATTTGAATCTGTGTAATTATTTGGAGTTTTTCTCTCTTGTAGAGTTTTGTTTTAGTAAAGTCTGTGTATGACTGTATGAAATTAGGTCTGGTCTGAGTTCCTGAACCCTTTAATTTTGACCACACTTTTTGGACCAAGGATCATCCACCACAGAGGTGCTTGGGAACCACTGTGCAATGGATTTTATAGGTGGGCAACACATACCACCTGTCAACTATCCAACAGTATGATGATGTCATGTGACTGACCGATGGGTTGCCCCACTCACCCGTCTAAGTTAGCCTTTGGTGTTGGGTCCAGATAAGTATCTGGCCCACACAGTCTAAAAGGCTTGTGTTCTCACCCATGTGCTAATGAAACCAGCTCTAGCTGAGGAAAGCAAGGCATGGCCATTCTTTCAATGACATGAAAAAACTAGTGTGCATGTTGCATTGATTGCTTGATTATTGATAAACTGTCTGAACTGCTATACTGCCCCCCTGCAGCTTGAGGGTGCTATGAAACAATTATTAAACAATGGCGAATGAGCTTACCAGGGTCCTGGGCACGACCATCAAACTGGAGTTGCTACAGCGAGAGAGGAAGAGAAATAGATAAACTAACATTACAATCATAGTCCCAACCTTGGGTACCAAAGGCAATGAGCACTATGAGGGAAGGAAAGCTGCTTTTGAACTAAGCATTTCACCAAGTAGGCAGTCTGCACATTACTGGATCCCAATGGACACAAGGCATGCCAGGCTTTACGTCATGCTCTATGGATTGTACACTGTTAAAACAAGTATGGTTGGCCCCAATCTAGAAACATCAGCACACAGTAGAGTGTCATACAGCAGCTGCTGAGTATAAAATCCCTGACAAACTCATGGCCCCATATCAGTTTAGACCACTCTTTCCCAACCTGATGCCCTCCAGTCCAGATGCTTTGGACTGTAACTCCCATCATCTCTCATCACGGGTGATGCTGGCTAGGGCTGATGGGAGTTGTAGTCCAAAACATCTAAAGGGCACCAGGTGAGGAAGGCTGCTCCACACATGGAAGTGCAGAATTGCCACAAGGCTGATTGCCGGTGACTGATAGCAGCATGTAGAAGCAAGCTAAGCACAAACCAACTGGGGAAATTGAAAGTAGACTATGCCGTACCAGACTTAGTGCCTCAGTGGAATCTTTCCCTTTCTCCTTGCTTGGCTCTTCCGTAGTGATGTAATTTCTTTCCATTCCTTTGCCCCTACAGAATGAGAAATGTGGATCAGAAGGAACTCAACATCCTTGTGAGAGTCCATCAAGGCTAATGGCAGACAAAGCAATAGTCTGGATCAGCGGTCCCCAGACGTACCGGGCTTTGGGCCGGCGCGCCGATCGTGCGGCGGGCCGGAGGGCGGGGGAGTGCGCGCCCGTGCGGGCCAGCGGACGGGGGAGTGCGCGCACGGGCGCATGCGCACGGGCGCTTACTGGCGCGGCGGCGCGCTTCCAGGTCGGAAAAAGCGCCGGAAATCATTTGTGCGCATGCGTATGGGCCTCCCCCAACCTGGAAGTGCACCAGAAATGACCTCTTCTGGGTCGGGAGAGGCCCATACGCATGCGCACAAAGGATTTTCGGCGCTTTTTTCCCGACCCGGAAGAGCGCCGCCACGCTGCGCGCCGTAAGAGCAGGCAGCGGCGAGCGGCGGGGGTCGTCGCGGGCCGGATTGGGAGGCCAATTGGGCCGCATCCGGCCCCCGGGCCGTAGTTTGAGGACCCCTGGTCTGGATTAATCATTAAGATGAAGCTCTGCTCCACTGCAGGAGACCAGGCTGTGTTATTATTAGGCTTAGCCCTCCCAAATCTGCCCAATTAACTCTGCCAGCAGCATTTATAATGAAGGCTTTGGACAGTCAAGAGAGGCCCATTCTTGAGAGCTGCAAAGGCTTTCAGTCTCTTGCTGGCCAAGGAAATTGGAGTCACCCTATTGCTTCTGATATCTTAAGGCTGGATACAGGAGTTACTGAGAGTGACCAGAGGTGTGTGTATTTGACAGTGAGCACCTCACACAAGTACAGTAGAATTTAAGCTTCCCTGTTTGATGAAAAAGAGAGAGAGAGAAAGAGAGATAAAACAAGATCATATAAAGCTGTGAAACCCAGCTCAAAAATATGCAGAACAATGTCTGGTGAAACTTAAAAAGCTGGGAGGTGTGAGGAAACTCCATAGATTTCCTCACAGCCATATGGTGAGGCTTTGGTGCCCAGCATAGCTCATTATGTTTCTCTCCATGACTGGGAGAAGCAGCAGAATGATGGCAAATGAGCAAATTTAATGAATCTGCATAAAGCATAAGGAGTGATATAATTTGTTTTTCTTAGTGCAGTTTTTGCATTGCTAAATTGGCACAGAATTTTGACAGTCTGTATTTGCTGAATATACATAAGGTTCCTGAATGTTGAACAAACTATGAAACCCACCCCACACCATAGCAATGACATCAGCTGGGCCCTTCCAAGTACTAGTATGTGGTCAGTGGCTGTTATAACTCCATCTTCTCAGCTGAGATGTGTTTCAGCTCATTTTTGTACCTCCTCCAGGCCTTTGCCCCGTAAGACAAGGTTGCTGCTTTCTTCTTTTGCTTCCCTCAACATCTCAGATCAATTAAAAGTGCTCTCTCCCTCTCCCTCTGTGTGTGTTTGGATCTAAAGGACAACATACATGTTTGCACCATGTGAATACATAAAGAGGGCACTGCTGCATACAATCAGCTATAAAAACTGAGTCTTCTTCATATTGAAAATAAAATACCTGCAATGAAAGAAATGTGATGCTGGCATATGAAGTACTTTGTATTTATCCCTTCCTGTAATTTGGAAGGAAAATGTAGCCAATCCACTTTAAATTACAGTATTTAATTGCAATGGTTCAGCATCCAGCATTTTTTAAAGGAAACTTGTGGAGTATTTATTCTTTTATTTCATTCTTTAGAAACTTAAACTGCAAGTCTTTACTACTCAGAAGTAAGTCCTGCTGGATTCAATGCAGCTTACTCCCAATGCAGTCTTATACTGCAACCTTAAGCATTCTTATTCAGAAGTAAGCCCCACTGAGTTCAAAAGGGCTTACTCTCTGGTATGTGCCCGATTATTATCACAGCTTCCATCATATTATTATTATTATTATTATTATTATTATTATTATTATTATTATTAAATCATACAGTCATAATACTTCTTATAATTCCTCAAATGATCTATTACTCTCTGAGGAGATCTACTTAAGGTTGAATGAAAGCCAGACACACACAGACAATTTTACTATTTGGAAATATTATCTCTTCTCCAGCCTCTTTCAAACTACTTTTTATGCCCTTTATGAAGAAATGTGTTGAGGGGTGTGTGTGTGTGTACGCAAACACATGTGGGGGTATGTGACAAACTGGGTCTTTGCCCCGGGTAACAGAAAGCCTAGTTTCGGCCCTGTCCAAGTGATGCCAAGAGAATCAACACTCCCCCGAGATGCACAAGGCTCTGTGTCATGGATAGGGGTTCTTACTTGTTCTGCAGTAGGGGCTGAGATGTCTCTCCTGGTGCTTTCCTGGAATCCAAACAACAGTGAGAGTTCTGAGAATGTACTTAACAAGCCAAAATGTTCCTTGAGCTCAAGAGGGCAAGAAAAAGGTTTTGGTGGCATGCAACAGATTGTAAAAGCTCACATTTTTCAAGGTAGCAGGGAGGGCACTAGAACATTGTCTATGAGATCAGATCAGGCTCTTTCTTGTTAAAACAATTGTTCATATTTGGTTACAGATTTGACAGGTCCCCTTCTAGAATATGCCTGGGTAACAGCCACTGCTTAATGAAGATCCCACTGACATCAAACCTGAGTTAGGAATTGATTATGAAATAAGGTATGGATAGAGAGGTTTCACTGGAAACTCACCTCCAGCAGAGTCGCCAGAACAATAAACCCAAGGCAGAAAGGAGGAGAGCTCCAGTGAGTGTAAGAACCACCACGAACCAGGGATCTGGTGCCCAGTACCTCAGAGTTCTGTGCAAAGTAATGGGCTCCTTGGTCACTGTCTGAAATCAAAACAACATAAATCTAGTATGCAGAACCACACAAGCTCAGGCTTGTCAGGCTCCACTTGAGAAAGCCCATCAAGTCATTGGAACTCGACTGAGGTTGAATCCTGACAAGGCAGAACCTGGAAGTACTGTTTTGGGGGGACAGGAGGACTCCCTGGTCCTGAATGGGTAACTGTGCCCCTGAAGGATCAGGTGTGCAGCCTGGGAGTCATTTTGGACTCACAGCTGTCTATGGAGGCACAGGTCAATTCTGTGTCCAGGGCAGCTGTTTATCAGCTCCATCTGGTATGCAGACTGTCTTGCCAGAGTGGTGCATGCTCTAGTTATCTCTCACTTGGACTACTGCAAAAGTTTAGGGAAGCTTTTAATGTTTAATAGACTATTGTATTTTAATATTTTGTTGGAAGCTGCCAAGAGTGGCTGGGGAAACCCAGCCAGATGGGCAGGGTATAAATAATAAATTATTATTATTAGTGGAATTATTCAAATCTAAACCTTCCCATAATTTTCTCTCAATCTGTTCCTTCATCAATGTGTGGGGATGCTCTTAACCTGTAGTAAAAGGCTAGTGGACCAAGCCCTTCTGACCTGTTGACAATGTACTGAATATTTTTTCCAGCATGGCATGCAATGAAATAGGTTTATTCCCAAGATATGATTAATGGAGGCTGCATACACATGTACCCCTGTTCTAAAGGTTCTTAAAAGCATTTTCAATTGAACCTGGGAGCTGCTACTATTTACTCATGAGAATATTCTTCCAAAATATTTACCACAGCATTCTGCACCAATAGAAGCTTCCAAACCATCTTCAAGTACAACTCTTCATAGAGTATGTTATTATGAGGATGAAGTAAGATGTTCCATACTCATGAATGCCACTCTCAACTTGGGCACTCTAGCAATTATTTCATCACTTCTGCTCTGAAAAAAAGTCCTGGAGCTGTGTGTTCTCCCTTCTCACTGCACTGCAAATAATCAATGGATCTCTCTCAGTGACTACTCAGAAACACTGAACAGTAAAGAGGTCAAGGTGGAATCTTGCTATAGTCCATGCAATAATTGCAACGCAGCAAAGCTAGCAGCTACCCATTAATACTCTGAGATCATACAGTCATTAATTTCAATTTCCAATTTCTAATTCCAATGTCTAATTTCAGATGATCCAGGTGGCTTCCAAATGCTGTCAGATTCAAATTCAAGGTGTTAAATGCTGCTAAAAGGTCAAATCATATTAGGAAGGTCGCATTCACTTATAAATGGAACTTATTAAGTGACTTATTAAGCTACCATAATGCAAGCAAGCATCCTATAGCAGACACACTTCACAACCCAGGGAAAGAGCTGTGGGTCTAGGGCAGGCATCCCCAAACTTCAGCCCTCCAGATGTTTTGGACTACAATTCCCATCTTCCCTGACCACTGGTCCTGTTAGCTAGGGATCATGGAAGTTGTAGGCCAAAACATCTGGAGGGCCACAGTTTGGGGGTGCCTGGTCTAGGGACACTGGTGCAAGTGTGACTACTCCTGTGAATCAGATTGACCCAAGGCTTCCTGGCAACAGCATGTCCTTATCTGCCCCCTCACCGTGGTGGTGGTGGTGCTAGTAGGCACTGTCATGGTCCAGGGAGTCACGTAAACAAGAACGGTGGCGGTGGTGCTGAAGCGAGGTGTGCTCCCACCATCTGTCACTTCCACCAGCAGCTCAAAAGTGAGGGGGTCAAAAATGCCAGGACGGTTGTAGGAGAAGGTATTATGGAGCAAGCAATTTCCATTCATGCGAAAGCGCCCATTTGTATTGCCTGAAAAAGAGGGAGGGGAGCACATCTACACTGCGAACCTTACTTATATCAGCTGTATATCACTTTAACTTGTTGTGGCTTCCCCCAAAAGAATCATCGGAATTGTAGTTTTGTAAGAGTGTAGGGAGGTCCATTTGAGCTCCAAAGCCTGCTTCATATAACTACAGTTCTCGGGATTCCCTAGGACAGTGGTATAGTGCACTTCAGAAATTAAGTGCAGGCGTTCATTATTAGCTGTCATAGACTGGGGGCGTGGGATGCATTGCCATGACCCAGAGTCTAATTTACTTTTTTTGTTGCAACTGTGCTGATTTATTTATAAACAGCATACAGAACAGCAGTTCAAAGCTCAATACCAGTTTATTGGGATAAGTGTGACTGTAGTCCTATCAATAATTACCTGGGAGTAAACACAGCGGTGCTTACTGTGTAGGTTTAACATGTAAAACACATCTGAGCTAAGATGTAACTTTTAGCTTTCCATTATGAATGCAAACAATATAACAAAGGATTGTAATCATTTGCCTGCTAATGTGAAGTAGGAACCCTACTCAAAGAAAAGGAAAGACGTATGTAGCCTCTGTGCAATTATTTTCCTCATTCTCTGACTTCCTCCATGGTATTTGTCAAACTTGAAAACCTCATTATCCACTTGGCAGAGCAATGAGGACCAGTCAGTTATTCTTGACACTCTGGCAGGTTATGCCATTGCTCCAGCTCTGAAAAAAGCTCCATAACTATGCATTCCCCCCCCTTCTCTACACCACTGACCTGAGAAGGAAGATTAAACCTGCTTAAGTGTACGGTGTACACTCAGAATTTGCCATCAGAAATGCAACCTAGAGCTGTCCCTTGCTGCCCTCTTTGCATAGGCTTGCACTCTAGGCAGAACTTCTCATGTTTTCTGCTGCTTCAGTTCTGCCTTGAGAGTTCCAGCTTCAGCACACCATTAAGTTCCTGTTTTCCAGCACATACATACATCCCTCCACTGACGGCTATCTAGCTCAAACAGTAGCCCATATCTGCTAAATCCACCTCTGTCCTTCAGCAGCTTCACTCAGGAGTTGGAAGGAACCAAAGAATGTCACAGTTTAGGGCAGCCTTTTTGTAGCCTATTCCCTAGTGCTCTGCCTCAGGCATTCCATACCTCCAACAATCCTGTAGGCGAGTTCACTTCGTTCATTCTTTTCCGTGCATTGCAGATTAGTGACACACATAGTGCTTGTGGAAAGTATGAAACTCTGATAAAAGGGTGGGTCACACACAGGGGGCTCATCATTTATATCCTAGGAGTAAGGAAAGGGGTCATGTTTATCGGCACAGAAGTCCTGGAAAGGATTGTTCCCAAACTCCCATCTCTCATTTGCAATTATCACTGATGTTCCAAGAAGCAAGGTTCCATGCAGGGACCCCTTCACGTGCTGGGCTTCTCACATTGCCCAAAGTGTTAAGAAGTGGTTATAACCCATGCTTTTGCAGTGTTCTGTGTGAATCAAGCAACAGCCAAAAGATGACATAGAGCAGGTGTCTACAGAACACAGCATTTGATTTTGGCAGGAAAGGGTTTACTTTCTGCAATTTCATTTCCCAAAGTTCATTTCAGATTCTGCTCTGAGCCAATGAAAGAATAATTTAATGTCTTGAATGCTAGGGCCTCAGTGAGTTGATCATTTCATTAACCATAAAACTACTCATTGGCACCTAGGGGAGCTTCCCTTTCGGGGCAAAAAGCTGTTTTGAGGACGATTGATATCCATTATTAGGACTATGACTCAGGAAGAAACAGTTAAGCAACTTTCACTGTATACCGACGTCAGGATCCTGAGCAGGCTGTTAACAGCTGCTGTATGTAGTTTTATTATTATTATTATATAAAGGGCCCCATTACCTTCAGTAGCTTAGGGCTTCATCAAATCTAAATCCGGCCCTGCAGGTATTATGTGGCACTTGTAAAAAGTGCCGATTCTGCCAGTCAAAGTGGTTGAGTGGACACATGTGGGGTAAGGTGATCTCGTAGGTGACCTAGTCTCACTCAAAGCTTTGCAACAACCTCACTCTACTCACCCACCTGCCAAGTCCAGTTACCTGCACATTAATGGTGATGTTACACAGACTTGTATTTGACAATTCAGGATTTATGTCATTATCAAGGTCCCTTAGGTGGATGACCAAATGATATGACTTCTGCTTTTCATAATCCAGTGGTCCCAACACATAGAGCTCACCTGTGCCATAAAGACAAAATTGTGCATTTAAAGTATTTTGTAGTAACAGCCACTCCCAGGTCCATATTCACAACTGCCAAAGTTGAATCCCCACTTCCATTCTTCTACCCCCTTGATGTGAGTATGGTAGGTAGTTAAAAGGGTGTTAAATGATCCGCTTGAGATGATATCGAGTATGGGCCTCGGGAAAGTAGAAGGCAAAGTGTTGTGAAGCATGGGCCATTATTCCCTAGCAAAATCCTCTGGAGGTCTCTAGGCTGAGGGGACCAGTCCCAATCTGGGTGGGTGTGAGAGGGAGGAACCTTCATCTGAAGCAAAATGCAAGAAAGCCCAGATAAGTCAAGAGCTGAAGAATAAACCTAGACAAGTGGTGTGCTATATACAGTGGTGCCTCGCTGTTGTTGTTTTGTTGTTTAGTCGTTTAGTCGTGTCCGACTCTTCGTGACCCCATGGACCATAGCACGCCAGGCACTCCTGTCTTGCACTGCCTCCCGTAGTTTGGTCAAACTCATGTTCGTAGCTTCGAGAACACTGTCCAACCATCTTGTCCTCTGTCGTCCCCTTCTCCTAGTGCCCTCAATCTTTCCCAACATCAGGGTCTTTTCCAAGGATTCTTCTCTTCTCATGAGGTGGCCAAAGTATTGGAGCCTCAGCTTCACGATCTGTCCTTCCAGGGAGCACTCAGGGCTGATTTCCTTAAGAATTGATAGGTTTGATCTTCTAGCAGTCCATGGGACTCTCAAGAGTCTCCTCCAGCACCATAATTCAAAAGCATCAATTCTTCGGCGATCAGCCTTCTTTATGGTCCAGCTCTCACTTCCATACATCACTACTGGGAAAACCATAGCTTTAACTATACGGACCTTTGTCGGCAAGGTGATGTCTCTGCTTTTTAAGATGCTGTCTAGGTTTGTCATTGCTTTTCTCCCAAGAAGCAGGCGTCTTTTAATTTCGTGACTGCTGTCACCATCTGCAGTGATCAAGGAGCCCAAGAAAGTAAAATCTCTCACTGCCTCCATTTCTTCCCCTTCTATTTGCCAGGAGGTGATGGGACCAGTGGCCATGATCTTGGTTTTTTTGATGTTCAGCTTCAGACCATATTTTGCGCTCTCCTCTTTCACCCTCATTAAAAGGTTCTTTAATTCCTCCTCACTTTCTGCCATCAAGGTTGTGTCATCTGCATATCTGAGGTTGTTGATATTTCTTCCGGCAATCTTAATTCCTGCTTGGGATTCATCTAGTCCAGCCTTTCGCATGATGAATTCTGCATATAAGTTAAATAAGCAGGGAGACAATATACAACCTTGTCGTAATCCTTTCCCAATTTTGAACCAATCAGTTGTTCCATATCCAGTTTTAACTGTAGCTTCTTGTCCCACATAGAGATTTCTCAGGAGACAGATGAGGTGATCAGGCACTCCCATTTCTTTAAGAACTTGCCATAGTTTGCTGTGGTCGACACAGTCAAAGGCTTTTGCATAGTCAATGAAGCAGAAGTAGACGTTTTTCTGGAACTCTCTAGCTTTCTCCATAATCCAGCGCATGTTTGCTATTTGGTCTCTGGTTCCTCTGCCCTTTCGAAATCCAGCTTGCACTTCTGGGAGTTCTCGGTCCGCATACTGCCTAAGCCTGCCTTGTAGAATTTTAAGCATAACCTTGCTAGCGTGTGAAATGAGCGCAATTGTGCGGTAGTTGGAGCATTCTTTGGCACTGCCCTTCTTTGGAATTGGGATGTAGACTGATCTTCTCCAATCCTCTGGCCATTGCTGAGTTTTCCAAACTTGCTGGCATATTGGGTGTAGCACCTTAACAGCATCATCTTTTAAAATTTTAAATAGTTCAGCTGGAATATCATCACTTCCACTGGCTTTGTTATTAGCAGTGCTTTCTAAGGCCCATTTGACTTCACTCTCCAAGATGTCTGGCTCAAGGTCAGCAACCACACTACCTGGGGTGTACGAGACCTCCATATCTTTCTGGTGCCTCGCTAGACGAATTTAATTCGTTCCACGGGTCTTTTCTTGTAACCTCCGCTCGAAAAATCCTTTCGTTAAGCGGAAATTTCGTTAAGCAGGGCATTTGTTAAGCGAGGCCCCACTGTAAAAGCAGGGGAGTGGGGCTAAGAGCAGGTGACATCAGTCTACCTGGATTCCATACATACAGAATTCAAACATCTTTCCTTACCTGAGCGACGGCCAATGTAGAAAACAGAGTCCTCTGAACCCAGGATGCTGTATATGATGTTGTTGAAAGGATAGTCTTGGTCAGTGCCATTGATGCTGCCAATGAAGTATCCAAAGCCTGCATTCTCTGGGACACTAAAGAATCGCCTTGAGCACTCTGGTTTGTATTCATTCTTTCGGCTTACTGTCACCAACACCTGCACTGCGGCTGCAGGGGACAGAAACAAATCTGAGAAGCCTGGGTGACTAGGGACACTTCCAGACCCACTATTTTACAGGCGGGAATCAATCACATACTGGCAAATTCAACTGCACAGCTACAGTTGATTTGGTGCTCTTGCACAACACCTTCCACACCCCTGAAAAAAAATCCCAGATTTTTTGTGGTAAGGAAAGTGATGTGGAAATGCACTGGGAATTATGGGATAAATACTGCCCAATATGACATCATCTAACCTCCCCATTAATTTTTTTTAGGGAGAATACTCAAGGAAGTGGATGTCATAGCAACTCCCCACATAATCTGTACAAACCAGTCAGGATGAATGCTCAATATATATGGAAGCAATCTCAAGCTTCAGCAGGCATTGGCTAAGCATCGGCTAGGAACTGAGAAAGCAGCCTACATAACCATTAGCAAAATGCCCGGCTCAAATCGTACATGATAGCTGCAGGCTTGCAGGTTCCAACTTTAATTTAAACCCAGTTACAGTGGTACCTCGGGTTACGAACACCTTAGGTTACAAACACTTCGAGTTACAGACTCCGCTAACCCAGAAGTAGTACCTTGGTTTAAGAACTTTACCTCAGGATGAGAACAGAAATCGCGCGCCGGTGCAACCTGATGATACTGAATATTTGTTATGAGAAAGGAATTTTTTTAAAAAAAGAATTTTTAAAAAAAAGAATAAAGAAAGAAATCACGTGCCAGCGACACGCTGGCAGCGGGAGGCCCCATTAGCTAAAGTGGTACCTCAGATTAAGAACTGTTTCAGGTTAAAAACGGACCTCTGGAGCGAATTAAGTTCATAACCAGAGGTACCACTGTACATGTAACCAGAGGTAGTGGGGTCTGAATTTTCAAGGAAGAGGGATGTGTGAACAGAGCACTCCATCCCTGTCACCTTCCTCCCTGTAGCCTCTCTTGTCAGGGTCTTTTGCCCCAGCTGGGAGGTAGTCCTTGCGTAGATGTGCTCAATACAACCCCCCCCACACACACATATACCTACCCCATTCACTTAAAAAACTGTGGCCCTCTAAACACTGCTTGAAATGTGATTGGGGCAGATCCAGGTTTAAACCAACAGGTTGCCACCCTTGTGTGTAGTTTTAATTATTTGGTGATGGGCCAGAATCTGGTGTGGTATGGCTCTCACAACCACCCAAAGAGCTCACTGTTTTGTTCTTACAACCTGCCACCGTGACCCTCATCTAGCCAGTTTATACACTTATATATTCAATGTTTGCAATTATTAGACATATTAACTGTCTATGAACCCATTGTGGATACCAAATTTTCTGCACATTCATTTTAACTGTTTTTTTAAATAAAAAAATCCGTACAATTCTCATGTTTGTGTTCTTTAATTATTTCCATTTTATTGGATGTTTGTCAGTTTGCTATTTGTAGTGTGAAGTATGTGTCCTTTTGAGGGTGGTCCGTGCTGGGCTTTCTGTTTGATCCTCTGTTTATTTTTTGACACAGACCACATGCAGTTGTTGCTTGTCCATGACAAATTTGTTTAGTAACAGTCTGCCTTCATGTACCACAGAAGACGTTTGTGGGGCTTCTTCTAAGGTCAAATCAGCCAACAACTGTAGTACTATTTTTAATTATTGTCGTGTTGATATTTCACAATAAACGGATTTGTTGTTGTTGTTGTTGCAACTGTAGTACATGACTGTCGTCAACAGCCCTGTAGTACATGACTTACATTTTCTCGATCAAGAAATATCAACACAAGTCATTATTATCATCTTGATGCTATTGATAAAAGTATGATTATTCATCAACCAGCCACAACTATAAGGGCAGATGATTTACAGAATTTCTACAGCTGCTTTGAAAGTTTCCCTTATTGTTTAGCCATGACTTTTATGGTATACAATAATTGGTGGTTCTTAGTTGTCTGCAACTGGACTTAACTGTCAGGGAGCCTTTACCTTCTTTTTTATCTCCCTGTACACCCAGGACACAATCCAATTAACAATAAGCACACTGATTTCAATGCAGGGTGGCAGGCATATTCTTATGTCATGTTCATTGAATTCAATCAAACTTGAAAATACTTTGGTTGGATGGCACCTTTGGTTTTCAGTGGTAACCTGTTAACAAAGTTCATTCTTGAGCTACTTTCTGGTTTGTTTTCAGTCAGGTTTTTACAAATGGTTCATTAACCAATATGGTCAGGCAACTAAAATGTTCAACCTAGAGGCCTCTTCCAACATGTTTTCCTCATTGGAATGCTTTTGAAGGCACATGGAAAATGTAACAGAAGGATTGGTCACTGTGTCAGTATTTGCTATTCTCTGTAAGGTTGTGGCAAATCAATGTTCACTACACTTTATTGCCTCTCCAGGCTTGTGCAGAAGTGGAATGTGGATTGCAGCTTAGCACAAACACATCCTTTCCCTTTTCAAACATCCCCAAAGGAAGAGATTGTTTGCAATCCTGTTTCTTCATTCTTAGTAGATGGCTGTATCAAGATGGGCCCACGATATGGGTGGCAAAGTCAGGTGAGGTGGTGTGGAGAGGCTGCTCTTAAGAACAGAGCAAAATGGTACAATCAAGGCTGTGTACTGTATATTCTGTGATTCCACTTTTGCACTAAAGAAGCACACAATGTGGTACTGGGCTCAGAATTTAGCATCCTAAGGCTCTTACAGTACCAGCCTAACTATGTCTACACAGAGGTACGTCCTATTGAATTCAGTAGGGCTTACTCCTGGGTAAGTGGGGTTAGGATTGCCGCCTTAGATTTTTTCTTTTTTAAAATTCAGGGAGATTTCTAGTTCATCAGGCTGCAAAGTACAGAATCATAGTGTGACAGAATTGGTGCTTCAAAGATCATTATCCCAACCCCTCAGATGATGCAGGAAACTGTCTGCTACAGCGTCCTGGACAGATGGGCAGCCAGTCTTTCTTTAAAAGTCTATAATGAAGGAGAGCCCATCATCTTCCAAGGCAACCTGTTCCACTGTCAGGTGGCTTGTGGGGTGAAGAAGTTATTCCTAAAGTTTAATCTAAATTCTCTTTTATTGAAATTTGAACCCATTGTTCAGGTCCCAAGCCTCTGGAGCATCAGAAAACAAATTTGCTTCATCATCTATGCGACAGTCATTCACATCGTTGAAGATGGCTATCATATTGCCTCTGAATCATCCTCAAGGTGTCTGGTAAATATCTCTGAAGCCAGGGCAGGGGCTGAGTAGAATTTGCAGTGGTCAGCAGATGACAACAACAACTTGTTTTTTGTATCCTGCCCATCCAACTGGGTTGCCCCAGCCACTCTAGGAGGCTTCCAACAGAATATACATTAAAAGCTTCCTGATACAGGACTGCCTTCAGATGTCTGCAGAAGGTTGTATAATTCTCTCTTTGATATCTTCTGGGAGGGCATTCGACAGGGCAGGTGCCCCCACCGAGAAGGCCCTCTGCCTGGTTCCTTGTAACTTCTCACAATAAGTAAATTGCCAGAAGGCCCTCGGAGCTAGAACACAATGAGGTCTGAGCTGAGATGGGACTTTGCATAGCTTTTGACAAAATATACAAAGGTAAGAGAATTCAGGTTTCTTGGTACAGATTTTGTATCCATAAAAGCCAAAGGGGAAACACCAAAGTGGTGTGTGTGTGTGTGTGTGTGTGCGCGCGCGCTAACAGAAGCCAAAGACAAGAGGTACAAAAGAAATGTATAAATGGGGGGGAGGAATGCTGTCTTCTGCTATAAATCCAAACTCCAACTTCTTATGAAACATATGCAAACAGGCTCATTAAAACACTGTCACACTGCCTACTGAACACACACCATCTGGCCTATAATTTAGTTCTGATCCTCAGCAAGTGCTTGCTTTGCGCCTGCATTTCACTGGGTTCCTAGGTCCTAGTACTAATCCAGACAACAGCCATAGACATGATAGATTTACCTTTGCCAACAGATAGCTCCAATAACTGTTTCTGCAGTGAGAATTTTACCAGGGGCGGGGAAGTCACCTCTGCCCTCTGATTCCTACCATACCTCAGAGCAAGCCAATCCAGGAGAGATCTTGCAGAAGTCCTGATTTCACATGACCTTCTGTGTTCAGTATCAAGAGAAGACCAAACCCAAACAGCATTTTATTGACAGAGCAATACGCACTGTTTTGTGGAGGACTTCCATCATCAGTCACTAGAATGGTGGCTTGGTACTGGAAGTTAAGGCTGGCCATAGCTTCAGAGTCATAGTCCAAAGTGGTGTTCACCTGCCAGGACCCAAGGACAGAAAGGTCAGGACCATATGGACACATATTAAACTAACAGCATCCTCTGCCAAAGGGAGATGCTTAGTCGGGGAAAATGGTAAACTCATTGTTAATTAGAGTTTCAACACTCATGATCTCTCAGGTACCCAGAAGTGACTGAATTGGAATTAAGCAGTACCCTGAGTCACATTTTGCCCTAAATTCTGGCAAAACTGAGAGGATGGCTAGGTATGTTGGAAGCTACTCAACCCTTAAGCCTTGCCCACTCTCCCCACTCCCTCTCCCTAACATATCTGATGGAAGAAATAAGTCCATTCCAAGGGCTTACCTGTAATTGTGAGTGCCTCATTTGGAAGCTATAGGGAGGGCTCTGGCTGCCCTCCATTATTTCGTAGTGAAGCCTATCACTGCCACTCTCTACATCATTACAAATCAGATTCAGCAGTGTCGTCCCAATGGGGGTCGTTTCTGGTATCTCAGTCCTAGGATTAAGCAGCAATAGCCACAAAGAGTAAAAAAAACCAGAAGGATAGAAATGGTGATTTGAAAGGAGAGAAAGATATCCTCCTTGTCCCCCCTTTGCCTATGTTTCTCAATAACCTCTCTTAGAGCAGATCACTGTTGACAGAAGATCAAGCATGTCAAGGCTTCTCCATAGGCCTGTCATAGGTTCTGTCAGTGGAAAGAAGACAATTCTTGTGCTCTGACTGCTCAGACTCATTAGCCCTTAAGATTGTTCTTACTTCTCGATCAAGGGTGGGAGACCTGTGGCCCTTCCAGATGTTGCTGATCTTCAACACTCCTCATCCCTGTCTGGGGTTGATAGCAGCTGGGGCCAAATCACATCTGGAGGGCCACAAGTTCCCACCACTGCTCTAGACCCAATTCTCCTCTCAGAGGCATGGTTAATACCCATGGATCCTCTTAAACCCTAAATACTGCTACACCCTGTTGTGTATAGCAGGTAGGGAATGACCCCCAAACTCTATATTTCTTTTACTTGCTCAAGCTTGAGTAAGATCCTTTTGCTCTATGGAGACTTACACAAATACAGCAGGTGTGCACAGAGGTCCTTGCAGGTTCTGCCGCTTTACTGTAATGTTGACGGTGATGGTAGCTTTATCTGTGGGATGCAGCATGTTGTAGGCTTCCACCATAAGCAGGGTTTCAGTTAAGTCTGGATAGCGTCTCAGATTTAGGTCATACGTGTTCTTGATTAAGCCTGTGTCTGCATGCAAGTAAGAGATAGGCTGTGATCACTCAGCTCCTTGAGAGCAAAGATGGCTGACATAGTTTGAAGACCATTGTTGATGACCACCACAGAAGGCCCAGCCCTCCCTGAGGCTGTGTGGGTCCCATGCCACATCCCTGGATTCTCCTTACCTGGTTCAATGGTGAAATGACTTGTGGGCAGAGAGGAGATGATCCGGTAAAGCACATTTTCCCCACTGGCATTGACTTTTACAATAGGCTGGAGGGGGATTGTGTTTTCTGATACCGATATTGCTAATGATGACTCCCTAAATCATGAAGAAAAGAGTGTAAGTCCCAGGTGCTATAAGCCACCCCATCTACTACACTTAGTTGAATATTCCTATTTTGGGATAATACAGGAAGTAGAGCATTAACAGGACAACAAGGACTTTTAGAGTCATGTTGAAAAATAGGAAAGTGAGTTATGGCTGCTCTATGCAACTCCAGCAATATGTGTGGCATCAAAGGAAAGAAAGAGAAAAACACACCTAAATGTCCTCCCTGCTGTATGCTTCCTTCAAAGAATTTGATGTAGTGTGATGGCCCAGTCCCCAATATAATGGTGGGTGGTGGTGTTTCAGAGAAGCTCACACTCCTCACTGCTCATGTTGTGCTGCCCAGGCCCATGGGACAGAGGAGACAGGAAACCTGTCCTGACACTAGAGGGGATTCTGCACAGCTCCCTTATAGCAAGTGAATCTCTCCTAATTCAGTTTTTGCTCTCAAATCCAGATCATCTGTTGCATTCCCTCTACCACCAGGGACTGACAGCCACTAGTCAGCAATAGCCTCTCTGGCATGGAACTTGAAGGGATGTGGGTGGGGAAAGTGACACTGTTTGTCTACTGAAAAGGCTGTCAGAGCTAGGGTTTTCCTTCTCTGGTACAAGTTAATGAGAGGGGAATTGGATGGGTTCCACATGTGCCCTGGACTGGGGAAGCCTGCACCAGTAGCCTCTTGCCCTGGCTCAAATCTCTGATGGCCTGAATGTACTAGTACATTCATTACATCAAAAGTGACTGCTTTGTGAGGAGGCGATATTATAGAGGTGCCAACAAAGCACTATTTCAATCCTTTGAAGTGTGACAGAAGTGCAGCTCTCAGGTCAAGTGTGACCAGACATGATCTGGGAGTGATGCCCCAGCACTCTCTACTCTGTGGTAAAAAAAGTTTCTTAAGCACACCTTTCTTATGATGTTGCATAACCACCAGGGGTGGCAGAACATATTGGGGCAAGTAGCCCATGTCTTAAGTCTATGCTGTGGGGAACTTGGAGCCCAAGAGCCTTTATATCCCTCTCTCCGCTGTTTATTCATAAAAGTGCCCTATACCAGCATATCATAAAATATCAGGGCGTCATATAACCATTTGACACCATTAAAAACAACATAGTGACAACTCAACTCACGTGAAATTGACTTGCTTGTGGTAAACAGGCAGCACCTTCACTGCCAGAGGCCTGCGGCAGCTTCTCCCATCACTGTCCATTACCACAATGACCATTGAGAATGTCTGCAAGGAGAACGGCATGGCGTGAATTTACAAGCAGGAGGGATAGGTCTAGTTAAAAGCAAGCTCTTAGTATGTTGCTGGGTCCAAGACACCTAGGGAGGGAAGACTGAAGTGCCACAGAAGCCCCAGGAACAGGAAGGCACAGTACCTTGAAATGGAGAATGTTGTGTTTTATTCCTCCTGCCTTATCATACCCGGAACTGGTTGAGTCAACTTTCTCAAGCACTATGCTTTTAGTTACAGTTCTGCATGAGAAGCAGAAGCCTGCTGCATGGTTTCCCCCTCCATAAACCGTTGTGTGTGGTTTTTTTTAGCATCATCTGTGTGGCCCCATCCAAATGATGTCTTTTAATGAAAAGAGGACCTGGGGACAGGGAGGTGGGAGTCACAGGGCTAGGAGGAAACTTATGGTGAGACAGAGATCCACACCATACATTTAAAACACATCCAATGCCTATTTAAAGTGCAGGTTGTACTCTGAAGAATCCTGGAAACTGTAGTTTCTCCTTCACTGTGCTATAGTTCCCAGCCCCCCAAACAAACTACAGAACACTTTTGAGAGGGGACAGAGCTGGGGGGGGGGGAGGTGACATATTATAAGGACAGTGACATTGGCAGAACATATGCATATGTACAGTAAGCAATGGAACATACCTTGCCAGCTTGCTCACGACTGAAACCCATGGCAGGTGCCAGTACTCTTCCCTCTTCAGTTATGATGAAAGGCAGAGAGGCATTATCTACAGTGAACTGCATAAAAAGAAAATAAGGTTGGCTGGGGAAATTGTTTCTTTATTTGTTTTAAAGAAAATCTCACCCCCTAAGACTTATATCCAAAATTGCTATCTCCTCCTCTGCCTGGGGCACTATTAGAATATACCACCTCCCAAATTCTCAAGCCTTCTCTCCATGGCCAGACACACTACAGTACATGAAAATTTCCTTTGCAAGACTATAGTCCTTATTTAGTTAAAAACATTTATTTAGGAATAGTTTAAAATGGTTTTATTTTTATTTTTTTAAGTCTTCCAACATTCCTGATTTCCCCGCAACAAAGGTGCTTACAGTCAAGTTGCCTCTGCCTTTCCTCTTCAGTACAATTTGGTAGATGAACTCTTCAGGGCCAACATCCTCTGAAACACCTACTGGGTTCTCTCCTGCAGCAGTAAGAGAGGTGGAAGCAGTCAGACTCTTGCCTTAGTTAGAATCTACCCCTTTGACAACACTGGAGGCCTCTGCAGGCTGAGCTTCCCACTGGCATGGACAGCCCCAGAGTCCCTTCTTCTAGCACTGGCTAGTCTACTATTCAAATCTGCCTCCC
The DNA here is from genome assembly GCF_963506605.1 of Zootoca vivipara. NCBI lineage: Eukaryota > Metazoa > Chordata > Lepidosauria > Squamata > Lacertidae > Zootoca > Zootoca vivipara. Next base: position 56,255,932 of record NC_083277.1, on the reverse strand, counting down.
CGTGGTTGAAAAAAAACAGCATCCTCCTTTGCCATGTAGGATCTGCCCCATGTTGCTGGAGAACTCACTGCCTCTCAGTGCCTGGTGGCAACACCACCACCCCTACCCTCACCACACCACAGTACTGTGCCATATTAAAACTTTTCTTACCATGGCACCCTTGTCTTAGGGCCTTAGGATGAAATACCAGGGCTATCATGATAGCCTTACCTATGTATTCTGGTCCGCTGCCACACTCCAATCTGTCTGCTGCAATGACTCGAATGAAGAGCTTAACTTCAACTGGCGTGCCACTTGGGCAACTTGCACTGAATGTCAAAACATACTGATTCACCACTCTAGCATCCAGGGCAGCACTGGAACTAAGGCTCACCTGGAAGCCAAAAGAAAAAAATTCAGCATGCGCTGCACCTCTCTTCCATATGTTTACTCCTGTTGAACAGTGTTGATGATGCCATGGGCACCAATCAATAGATGTCCATATGCCAGATAGGTGCCCAGGTGCCAGGTGGGAGTACGTGGCATGGTGGAATAGCCTAATTAAAGTAGCAGCAGCAACTAAAAGTCTCCCCCTTAGCACCCGTCAGTAATATTTGGGGAGTAGTTTTGCTTACTTGGGGAAAAGAAAACAGCTAATTGCTGCTGCTTCACATCGTCCTAATGTAGGCACCAATGCAGTGAAACAGGTATGAAACAGTTTTACATTTGTAGTGAAGACATGAGCATACTAGGTACATGTTTACATACATACTATACATACTAACAAAAGCTGTATTCCGCGGCACAATACTGGTTAACAAAAATGACACTTAACCTGTTCAATTCTTCTAGGTACTGTATGTTTAATTAATATAATTTATTAAATGCTCTAGTCCCACAAGAGGCTAGTTCATCTTGATTGGATTGAAATATCTGGCATGCAGTGCAGCAGGACAACAGCACTGTTGACTCACTAGTCCCAGTTCAAAAATCCCCACTAAAATGTGTTTTAAAATGCCACAGAGGAAAAGAGTCCCTGTACTCTCATAGGCCATGATGGCAGGAAAAGCTTTCCCCTTGTGTACACACACACACAGAATTTACTACAAATTTACAAGTCTCTTGTACCTCATAGATGTCAGGGGATACAAAATTTGGCTGATTGAAAAAAGATGTGGTGGGGCTTGTGGTCTTCAGATTTACTGTGGGTGGATCGCTGGAGTCCGTACAGTTGCTGGTGAAGTTGGCCACGGTTGTGCCTGGTGTCAAGCTGTCTTCCAGCACCACAGTGTCTGGGATGCCCTCAAACACTGTAACAGAGACAGAGACAGCAATGAAAGTATTGGTCCCATGGCACCATTGACTACAGCAGAGTAAAGCCCTTTTTGATAAGCATGCACATGACATGGGTAATTTCCATGTTTCTGAAATATAGGCAGCTTGCTTTCATAAATGAATAGTAAAGTCATAGAACTGTAAGAGTTGGAAAGGACCCTGAGGGTCATTAGGTCCAACCTCTTGCAATGCAAGAATTGCAATATGGCTCCAAGAACAACTCTGGTAAAATGTCATAAACAAGGCTGAGGATAAAAGAAATAGAGAAGAAAGCGGATTTGCAAGACACCCAAAAATGAAGGATGAATGAGCAACAGGAACAGATCCTAACAGCACTGATAGTGATAATTCAGCAAACATTGGTAAACTGATGCCCTGTTATGTTCTCAATAGCGGTTTGGAATTGGGCTGTTCATGCATTGTTATTGTTGTGTATTCATTGTTAATTGGTTATGCCAACTCTTTTAACTAACTGTATAAAGGAATAGTTACAGGTAGGTAGCTGTGTTGGTCTGCCGTAGTTGAAACAAAATTTAAAAATCCCTTCCAGTAGCACCTTAGAGACCAACTAAGTTTGTCATTGATATGAGCTTTTGTGCACACGAAAGCTCATATTAGTGACAAACTTAGTTGGTCTCTGAGGTGCTACTGGAAAGGATTTTAAAAATTTTTGTATAAAGGAATATTATTCTTTTTCGTATTCATTCAGCTCCAGAGCTATTACAGTCTGTCTCTTCTCATCTATAGTGAAGATGTGGCTGCCTAAGAGCAGCCCCTGTTCAAAGGCTTCCTAGGGTACTACAATATTATGTTTGCAGGAGAGAGACTGCCTTGCTCTAACCATAGGCAGCTTCCCCCCACAGTGTATCATCACAGCACTTTAGGCACCCAGGTGTCTGTATGCCCATCTGGAGGTGTATGTGCTCAAATATACACACTTGGCTATAACCCATGTTTGCCTGCATTAAGAACAGCCAACTTTGTTTTAACAGCTGTTGTGCATCAAAGCCTGCTTTTGCACTGCATAGGGTGATCTTCCTTCCCCTGCCACTGGTCATAGGTCTGTTAAGTAGGGAAGTGCGGAGGTTTCCTCTCCTTACCTATGTCTCCAATGGCTGGATCTAGAGCAGTGGGGTGGGGGTGGGGGAAACACAAGAGAAAATACTGTTATTATCTACCAGACATTCAGTTCAATTAGTGAGCAAACATTCCCTCAGCAAACACACTCCCCAACCAAAAGCAAAGGAGCCTGGGGTTCCCAGATGCTGAAGAGAGAACTGAGGAAGAGGCAGGATGTCATATGGAAGAAAAAGCTCTGCCTGTGGAAATGTCACCTTCTACCTGTTCTCCTTCGTTTCTGGAAGTAATCATGCATATTTCTAGCCATCTCACCCCTTGCTTTTTCCTGTAAGACCAATTGCAGTCGTTAACAGTCGTCAACAGGTTTACCACACCTACCAGCCAATCACCCATTCCCACCACCCTTCTGAGTAATACCCCTCCCCACCCTCTCACTATATATAAGGGTCTGGTGACTTCTGTTTCAGTGTATCTGAAGAAGTGTGCATGCACACGAAAGCTCACACCAATGACAAACTTACTGTAGTTGGTCTCTAAGGTGCTACTGGAAGGAATTTTTAAATTTTGTTTCATGCATATTTATGTTTCAGAGAGTACTCAGACAAACGCATGGTCCAATCTCCTCAGAGGGAAGGATTGGGAAACCTTTGACGAACTGGGCTGTGGGAATGCTCTCAAGGTGTCTAGGGCTGCCAGCTCTTCCCCAGCGCCATGTGCTCAACACAAACCACCCCACTAGCTGCTATTCTTTTAAAAACACAATAGTTTCCAGCCGTGGATTGACCTTGACTAGCCGAAAGTCAACTATAACATATTGTGGTTGAGCTGTGACTTTTAATAATACATTGTAAATGGTTGTAACCTGCCCAGGGGCCTCAGGTGAAAAGCTGGCTAATACTAACAACAACAACAACAACAACAACAACAACAACAACAACAACAACCATCCATAGGGACACCAATTCTCCAGTCTCTTGGTTCCCATGTCCTAACAGCGAAATCTAATTTGGGAATGGGGATCCTCCACTGAACAGATATGGAGCAGGAGCTTCATGCATGATGGAGCTGAGATCCCCATAACTCTTACCTATAGTACAGATGCTGAGGAGCAATGTGAGAGGCAAGGGCCACCCTGGTTCCATTTTCAAGGACGCTCCAGTCCAGCCAGTGTTCTGTGACTTTGTCTGCTTAAGTTGCCAGGCTGGGTTGCTAAGTACATTGGGTGGGGCAGAGCAGGGCACAGCAAGGCTCAGCTCAGTTATGGGAATTGCCCAGCCCTTCTCAACACATAGTGAGGAACACATTTATTTATGAAGAAGAAGAAGAAGAAGAAGAAGAAGAAGAAGAAGAAGAAGAAGAAGAAGAAGAAGAAGAAACCTTGAGGCTACGGGTCAGCCTGGAAAGCACAAAGAGAAAGAGACTGAGGGCTCAACCATACTTACCCTTGCTCTGCTCTTTCTAGACACAGTGTCCAAACAGGCTTTTTTTTCCCTCGTTGGCATTCAGGTGACCTCTTTGAAAATTCAGCCAAATTTGTTTCCACAAACATTAGACAACATTGACTATTTGTTTGTGGGGAGGCACTAGAAGATTGCACCAAGTGTTCTTCCATACCTCTCAGTGCATTTTCCTGTCACTTTATCCCCAACAGTCTGGTTTTTTTTGGGGGGGGGGCAATTCTTGTTTTGGTGCATGAGTGCCAAATCTACTTTGATTGTGCAGTCTTAATTTGCCAGTAAGTGACTGAATCCCACCCATCCCAATGGGACAAAAATGCCTGTCTGCCAAAATGGATTCTGTGGCACGGAAGGAGAACAGGGGGTGCTTTCAGACAGCGGCATAATCTGCAAACAGTTCACTGGCAACAGATTAAAGTATGGGAAATGATAATCCAGGAAATGATAGGTCTGGGTTATTATCCCCCCCCCCCGGGTGGGGGATATAAGACGTCTTGTGGATGCTGCAAAGGGGGGGGGGACAAGAATGAGGATAAACGCAGCATTCCAGGTGTCACAAGAGGCAGCTCCTGAAGCCTAAAAGGGAGACAACGAAGCCCATTTCTCCTGCAAGAGTTTTCTGAGGGAAAAATGAGTTGTGAACAACAGGTCCCTAGGAAAGGACACGGTGGAAGTCGGGGCCTGTCCTGCTCCGATTTCTGATGGGCCACTCAGGCCTCCACCTACTGCGGCCACAAGGGCGCAGCCTTGCCTCACGCTGCCCTCGTTCGCGCGTGCATTTTCGAAACAAAACAGCCTCGGCTCGCGGCCAGGGAGGCAAGGCCGTCGCCTGCTGGGCGTCGCCTCCCGCGAAGCCTTCCTTGCCACTCGCTCGTGCCCGCGCCTCATCCACCCTGTGCCCACCAGAACGGCTAGGCAGGGCCGAGGAAGCGCATAAGAGATATATAACTAGGAATAAATAAGGCGCGGGGGGGGGGGGCTGCTGCTTCCTCCATGTCCCATCCCATCCCACTTTGCACAGGGTGGAATAGACAGAAAGGGTTAAAGCCAGGGCAATGAATAGAGTTTCTGCTTCCAGCTTCATTTGTCACCTAGGTTCAGGGCCGGATTTAGGTTTGATGAGGCCCTAAGCTACTGAAGGTAATAGGGCGCTTTATATGTCCAGCTGTCCTTTGTCAACAACAAATTGTCGCTGTTTTTTTGTGTTGAATATATGCTATATGGCAGGGGTGGCCAACTCCCAAGAGACCGCGATCTACTCACAGAGTTAAAAACTGGCAGTGATCTACCCCCTTTTTTGGGGTTCAGGTCAAAGTTATTGAGCTTTTTTTAGAGAGGAGGAGAGCCCCTTTCTTGGGGGGTTTAGGTAAAAGTTGTTAAGCTTCTTTGGGGGAGCCAGTGATCTACCCGTGATCTGCCACAGACGTCCAGTGATCTACCGGTAGATCACGATCTGCCTGTTGAACATGCCTGCTATATAGTAATTTATGGGCCGAATAGGTCCAAACACAACACAAAACACTGTTGCTGTATGTAGGTTTTATTTTATTTGTTTTTTATCTCATATTTTGGAAAAGTACAACCAGTTTTTTTCTTATTGGGGGGGGCAAGAGAGTGGGGCCCTAGATTATAGCTTGGTTACCTTATAGGCACCGTATATTCCGGCGTATAAGACAACTGGGCGTATAAGACGACCCCCAACTTTTCCAGTTAAAATGCGACAGCCCTTGAGATATTTGAAACAACTAGCATATCTCCCCTCAGTCTCCACTTTTCGAGGCTAAACATACCCAGCTCCCTCAACTGTTCCTTATCAGACTTGATTTCCAGACCCCTGATCATCTTGTTTGCCCTCCTCTGCACACATTCCAGCTTGTCAATATCCTTCTTAAATTGTGGTGCTCAGAATTGGATACAATATTCCAGGTGTGGTCTCACCAAGGCAGAATAATGTGGTACTATGACACCCCTTAATTGGGACACCATACTTCTGTTGATGCAGCCTAGAATAGCATTAGCTTTTTTGTTGTTGCTGCATCACACTGCTGTCTCATGTTAAGCTTGTAGTGTACCAAGACCCCTAGATCCTTTTCACATGTACTACTGGCAAGCCAGGTGTCCCCCATCTTATATGTGTGCAGCTGGTTATTCCTGCCTAAGTGTAGAGCCTTACATTTGTCCCTATTGAAGTTCATTTTGTTAATTTTAGCCCAGTTCTCCAATCTGTTAAGGTCATATTGAATCCTGATTCTGCCTTTTGTGGCATTAGCTACTCCTCCTAGTTTGGTGTCATCTGCAAATTTTATCAGCATCCCCTAAGTTCCTTCATCCAAGTCATTTATAAAGATATTGAGCAACAACTGTCCCAGGACAGGGCAATGTTTAGGGGATTTTGTAGGTGGGTGGCCGGAGATCACTGCTGTTTTATTAATTCTTTATTTATTCATTTGAGATCTTATTATAATTTACTGTATGTGAAAATTGTTTGATATGGTTGTGTACTTTTTGATGTTTTATTTATTGTTTATTAATGCTTTTGTTATTTTTGTAATTGTGATATTTTTCATGTTGTAAGCTGCCTTGAGCATGGTTTTTTAACCATGGAAAGGTGACATACAAAGAAAAAGATGCATGCACCCATGTATGTACCATATGTACTATGTACCGGTATGTATGTTTGAAGAGGGAGGGGGTGTGGACATCCACCCCTAGTGGCAGCTTCTACTGCTTTGAGAGCTCAGAGATACCCAGAGGATACGATCTTCCCTCTGGGAGAAATTGAGAGGGAGATTAGAGAGTATAGGGATGAATACACATCATAATTTAAAACTCTTGACTTCCCCCAAGCAGTCCTGGAAATGTTAAGGCGTAAGCTATAGTCCCCAGAATTCTTTGAGGAAAGCAGTTTGCTTTAAACACATGGCATGCAAACAGCCTAAGAATGGAGGGAGGGGAGCCTTCACGGTGCTCTGAGGGTCTGCAGGATGGAAGCTGCCAGGAGAGCGGAAGGCAGAAGAGCTTTGGGGCCTGCATATTTGTGCATAAATTCTGCTTCCATTTATGGCCAAGTTTCCAACTACTTATTGTTGCACACATTGAGGGTTGAGAGGGGATTATTCTGTGAACCAAATGACAGTCCTGAACACGATTTGATCTTATTTTTAAGTACCACCACATTGCCATGGTTAAGTCTTGTGACTTAACAAAACTTTCTTATTTGTACACTGAGGTTATTCCCCTCCCCAGCCACCCCAGTCCCTCCCAGGTTTTGCTCTTTTTGGCTTATATGTATATATAGTAAATGTAATTGGAGATGTTTGCAAGCCTGTGATGTACGGCATTTTAAAGCTTCAGCGGACTGGATAAATATAGCTGTACAGTACATCTATGCACACGTAGCTGTGACCTGAGTTGATGGGCACCATTGAAGCTTGAAGTGTAGGAAACCGGTTGTCCAGAAGTACCTGCAAGTAGAGCACGAGAAAAGAAGGGTTAATCCAGGCTTCAAAGAGTGAGGAAGTGGGAGAATTGAAATTGACAGCTGATGGGAACTGCTGGCAAATTGCTGGGGGCTACACTGAGGATCAATTTGAAGGGTCTGTGACTTGGACTGTTCCCGTCCCCTGCTTCTCTGTGTGTGTGTGTTATAAGTATTTATGTGTCCTGCACACATGTGAAGTCGTGGCTGAAAGAGGAAGTTCTCCTGGCCTTGGCTGGAGGCCCTATGGGGGGGATGGGGGGAGTCTGCACTGGGAGAGGATTTTGTACAGGAAGAGAACTGCCAAGGAGTGGGGGGTGGGAGAGCTGCATATCCGTTTCTGCAGTGAAGGAAGTGCCCAGCTCACAAGATAGATACATACCGTGCAACGTCTGGGAGGAAGACTTGGCTTAGCTGCTAAGCCTTAGGAAGTCAGGAGACTCTGGAGAGGAAAAATACATCCAGCGAGAAGCTGGAGAACTTGATAAAAAGAGGATGGATGGATGGTTGGAACTGAGAGGCTTGGGTGGTTTGGGAAGGGGTCCTTGCCTCCTCACTTCACACAGCAAACACAAGTTCTACATGCACACCAGTATTTCCCCAGCAAACGTGTAAAGTGTGAATAATTTGCTAGCTGCACTTTCTGTGTTTACTGCAGGAAACACTGCTGTACACACAGCAAAGGTGTGTTAAATAGTGAGAGAAGCTTCCTTTTCTGATCTTCTAAGGAAAGGGAGAAGAACCTATGACCCTCCAGATGTCCTTTCTGAGCATTGGCCGTGCTAGGTGGGAGTTGGCTGACAGGAGTTGGAGTTAAAAAACATAATGGAAGTATGAACACTGAATGAACATCTACATACTCAGTCTGTGTATACACATGTACACAACAACTTGTTTGTAGCACAGAAATGTGGTTTTCTGCAATCTGGAATAGTTCGTGTTCAACCTCAAAATGCTGCTTGCTTCCAAAGGTGGGTGTGGTTACTCAATATGCATTTGAAAACCTTTGCCTTGATTAGGTTCTCTAGGTTATTAGGTTATTTCCTCCCTTAACATGCCCTAGCTGAATGAAGAAGGAAATGGTGATTGCGATCCTGGCATGCACCTACCCATAATGTGATTGGGTAGGTGTGGATATCTCCCTCCCATTGCCAGGACTGTCTACACCTGTTTTCATTTGTTTTCAGATGGACACACTGCAGAGTAATGAAAAATCAATCTGCAATGAGCTTTTATTTTCAGAATGAAACCAGTTTTTCAAGCAGTGTTTCTCAGGGGCAAAAATTTTGCAATATTTCTACATTGTGTGTAGACAACATAGAAAAACAAGTACTCCGTCTCCATTGATTCTAGAATAAAATCTCATGTGTATGTTGCCTCTGTTGAGAGAATCTGTGTACTGTATACCTAGAACCTAGTCCTACATTAAAAAGGTAAAGGGACCCCTGACCATTAGGTCCAGTCGTGACCGACTCTGGGGTTGCGCGCTCATCTCGCATGATTGGCCGAGGGAGCCGGCGTATAGCTTCCAGGTCATGTGGCCAGCATGACAAAGCCGCTTCTGGCAAACCAGAGCAGCACATGGAAACGCCGTTTACCTTCCCACTGTAGCGGTTCCTATTTATCTTATCTACTTGCATTTTGAAGTGCTTTCGAACTGCTAGGTTGGCAGGAGCTGGGACCAAGCAATGGGAGCTCCCCCCGTCACAGGGATTCGAACCGCCGACCTTCTGATCAGCAAGCCCTAGGCTCAGTGGTTTAACCACAGCGCCACCTGGGTCCCGTAGTCCTGCATGTTATTTTTAGAATTGCCATTTAACCAGGCGGGGGGTGGAGGACTGGCCAGTCCTGCTGTTATGCCTTTTAACATCATCTGGATGCACAGAAAACAGCAGATTCACACCATGCAGATAACTACTATCACTTACTAATGTCTGCACACACACCACAGTGCTGTTAAAGGCCAGTTGAAAAGTTGCTGACCCTGCATTTATTCTGCCTGAATGTGTTACAAACAGCTGTGGCAGAGCCAGAGGAAGACCCATAAACACAGGCTTTGCTGCAAAGTACATTAGCAAACATTTGCTTTAAATGTTTTTAACAGCAAGAGAGATTTGGTAGTCATGGAAGATTTCAACTATCCTGATATCTGTTGGAACTCAAACTCCATGGACAATCTGAAGAAGTGTGCATGCACACAGAAGCTCATACCAATAACAAACTTAGTTGGTCTCTAAGGATGTGGGTGGCACTGTGGGTTAAACCACAGAGCCTAGGGCTTGCTGATCAGAAAGGCGGCGGTTCGAATCCCTGCGACGGGGTGAGCTCCCGTTGCTCAGTCCCAGCTCCTGCCAACCTAGCAGTTCAAAAGCACGACAAAGTGCAAGTAGATAAATAGGTACTGCTACAGCGGGAAGGTAAACAGCGTTTCCGTGTGCTGCTCTGGTTCACCAGAAGCGGCTTTGTCATGCTGGCCACATGACCTGGAAGCTGTACGCTGGCTCCCTCGGCCAATAACACGAGGTAATAATAATAATAATAATAATAATAATAATATATTATTATTATTATTATTATTATTATTATTATTATTATTATTATTATTTATACCCCGTCCATCTGGCTGGGTTTCCGCAGCCACTCTGGGCGGCTTCCAACCGAATATTAAAAACAGTACAGCATCAAACATTAACAACTTCCCTAAACAGGGCTGCCTTCAGTTGTCTTCTAAAAGTAAAATAGTTGCTTATTGCCTTGACATCTGATGGAAGGGAGTTCCACAGGGCGGGTGCCACTACCGAGAAGGCCCTCTGTCTGGTTCCCTGTAACCTCATTTCTCACAATGAGGGAACCGCCAGAAGGCTCTCGGTGCTGGATCTCAGTGTCCGGGCTGAATGATGGGGGTGCCACAACCCCAGAGTCGGTCACGACTGGACCTGATGGTCAGGGGTCCCTTTACCTTTACCTTTAAGGTGCTACTGGAAAGAATTTTTTTATTTTGTTTTGTCCATGGACAATGTAAAATCCAACATATTTCTCAATTGCCTCATTAACAATTTTTATTTCCCAGAAGGTGGAAGCAGCAGCAAGGGGTTCCTCTCTCTTGGACCTGGTCCTCACCAACAGGGAGGAACTGATAAATGAAATGGAAGTACTGGGAACCTTGGGCGGAAGTGATCATGTCCTGGGTTTCATGATACAAAGGCAAGGGAAAGCTGAGTGTACACACTCTGGGCTTTAAGAAGACTGATTTCAAAAAGCTTAAGGAACTATAGGGTGTGATGCCATATACATAAATACTCAAAGAGAAAGGTGGATGGGAGTGTCTTAAAGGTGAAATATTGAAGGCACAAAGGCAGACAATTCCAATGAGAAATAAAAGCTGGAGGCATCTAAAGAAACTGGTGTGGCTGCATATGGAGTTTACAGATGAGCTCAGATGTAAGAGGGGCATTTATAAGAAATGGAAGAAATGGGAAACCATGAAGGAAGAGTATAAATGAGCAGTCAACTGTTGCAGGTAGAAGGTCAAGTGGGCCAAAGCTCAGAATGAACTCAGGCTTGCAAGAGAGGTGAAAAATAATAATAAAGGTTTCTTTGGCTATGTTTGAAGCAAGAAGAAGAACAAGCAAGTAGTACATCCTCTGCATGAAGAAGACGGATAATCAATTTAATAGAGTACCTGGAAGTAAGAAATGAAAAACAGGCTGCGTTAATCTTTCTAGATGCGGAGAAAGCTTTTGACAATTCATGGTCATTTATGATTAAGGTTTAAGAGAAAATGGAAATAAGTGATTCGTTCCTAGCAGGAATTAAAGCAATCTATACGGATCAATCTGCAAATATATTAGTAAACAATATTATTTCAGACAAATGCCAAATAGAAAAAGGAGCAAGACAAGGCTGTCCCCTATCACCACTGTTGTTTATTATGACATTAGAAATATTGCTTCAGAATATAAGGAGGAAAAGGGAAGTTAAAGGTATTGAGGTGGGACGTAGAGTCTATAAATTAAGGACATTTGCCGACGATGTGGTGTTGACACTAGAACAGCCTTTGGAGAGCGTTACCAAAGCATTAGAAGAAATTAAAAGGTTTGGAGAAGTGTCGGGTTTCAAAATAAACTCAGATAAAACCAAAATGTTTGTTAAAAACATGGATGAGCCGTCAAAAATTTTTTTAGAAAGGATGTCTAATTTAAAAATAGGTTAAAAAGTTAAGTATTTGGGAATTTGGCTGACAGTAAGGAATCTCAACCTATTTGAAAATAATTATACAGTATTGTGGAAAGAGGTTAAGAAAGATATGGGGGAGAATGAAACCCTCCTTGTTAGGTAGAATTTCAGCCATTAAAATGAACATACTCCCTAGAATGCTGTTTTTATTCCAATCATTTCCAGTGATTCCAAATAATTCAAGCTGCTTCAAAGAATGGGAAAAAAGATATTTCTAAATTTATCTGGCGGGGGAAAGCCAATAATTAAACATAAAAGTCTGATCGATGCAAAAGAAAGAGAAGGCTTTGCCCTGCCAGATCTGCTATTGTATTGTTTGTGTTGGTTAAAAAATTGATTGTATTGGACAATGCAGACATTTTAGATTTAGAAGCCCATGACTTAAAATTCGGCTGGCATGCATGTCTTTGGTATGAGAAGGCTAAAATTTATAAGAGTTTCATGAACCACATTCTTAGGGAAAATATGTTTAGAGTATGTTAAAAATCTGCTGAATATAAAATATAAAAATCTGAATATAAAAATCTGCTGGAAAGAAAAACACCTTTATGGCTTTCTCCCATCGAAGCAATTGCAATTAAGAGAGTTAAATGTATAGCCAATGGGCGACTTACAGGGAACTGCTAGATGTTTCAGGGGGGAACCCAAACTGAAACCAATGGAAAACTTAAGGAGCCAAGTTACGGATTGGTTACAATATCAACAGATACACAATATGTTTAAATTAGATAAAAAGAATGGATTTTTGGACCGAAGCTCACAATTTGAAAAAGAACTTTGACAAAATGAGAAAAAACTTCTGTCTAAAACGTATTTTTTTTTACTAGAATGGGAAACAAAAGATGAGCTTGTTAAAGCTTTCATGACACACTGGGCAATATATATAGGACACTATATATTTCAACCTCTGAGAGAAACTTTGGAAAAGTGGCCTGAAATTTATTGCATGTTACTCACTGAAAGAGAATTATTTAAAAATGATCCATAGATGGTATTTAACTCTGAGTAGGTTGGCTAAGATCTATAAAACAGAATCAGATATGTGTTGGAAGTATAAAGAAGTGGCGGAACCTTTTTTCACATGTGGTAGACATGTAAAAAGGTAAAAGTATATTGGAAAATGATTATAATGAGTTGGAAAAAAATATTTAAAATTACTTTTGCAAAAAAACCAGAGTCCTTTTTATTGGTAATAACCCAGACAGAAATTCCGAGGTGTCAGAAAAGGTTATACAGTATATGTTTGCAACAACTGCGGTCCGTGTTTTGTTAGCCCAAAAATGGAAAGTAAGTGAGGTGCCAACTAAAGAGGATTGGCAACTTAAGTTGAAAGAATATGCAGAATTTGCAGATTTAACATATAGAATAAGAGCAAGAAGAACATATATTTAAAGAATAGTGGAAACATTTATTGATTATAAATAATAATAATAATAATAATAATAATAATAATAATTTATTATTTATACCCCACCCATCTGGCTGGGTTTCCCCAGCCACTCTGGGCGGCTTCCAACAGAAACATTAAAATACACTAATCTCTTAAACATTAAAAGCCTCCCTAAACAGGGCTGCCTTCAGATGTCTTCTAAAAATCTGGTAGCTGTTTTCCTTTTTGACATCTGATGGGAGGGCAGGCGCCACCACCGAGAAGGCCCTCTGCCTGGTTCCCTGCAACTTGGCTTCTCGCAATGAGGGAACCGCAAGAAGGCCCTCGGAGCTGGACCTCAGTGTCCGGGCAGAACAATGGGGGTGGAGACGCTCTTTTAGGTATAGTGGATCGAGGCCGTTGGAGAATAACTGCAGGCAGCTGAAAACATTGGCAGCATTAAGATAAATTCAGCAATGTAAATAATATTTGATTGATGTAAAAGTGGAAAACTGATCTGAATGGTTACAGTAAGATATGCAGGAATGTAAAATGTAAAAATATGTAAAATGAACCATGGAAGGCAAAGAAAGGAAGTCATTGGATATTTTAAAGTTTGTAAAAAAAAAAATTATGTAAAATTGAAAACTTAATAAAAATTATTATTAAAAAGAGAGAAGAAGATGGATAATTGCTATTGGGAGACAGAGAGAAGGCGAAACTGCTCCACATCTACTTTGCCTCTGTCTTCACCCAAAAGGAAAGCAGTGCCCAGCTTGGTGATAACAGAACCCAAGTCTCTGCTTGGAAACTATCTGACCAAAGGATTCTGGTCTGAAGACACTGACACTCTTTGTCAAAAGATTCCCATTCTGTCACAAAGTTCCCAGGTGTAATTATATCCATGAAAGGTTTATGTGAAACATGTTGAGTTTTAAATGGCAATGTAGGCACCAGTGCGGTATCTGGAATAAGGATCTGAGAGAATGAATTCAAGGACCGGAAGCATCTTGTCAAATTGTCACAGTGGCAAACGTAAGGGCAAGCCTGTCCCCAAATAGTCCCATAAGGGAAAGCAAAACAATCCGTGCTACTGTCAAATGCCAGCAAGAACCTACCCACAATGCAGCTCATGCCCTTCTCTCCCACGCACTCCGCCCCGCTCACAATCTGGTAAGGAAAAGGCCCGACTTCCTGCTATAGAAATGGCCTGAGCCCAGCTGCCCTCAGTTTCTCAGTGGGTGTGTACCAGGGAGCTGCTGCAGCTTGCACCTGACAGCCTGAGCCCTGAGGAATGACTAGGATGAAAGGAGGAAGAGGAGCCTCCAGTCTGGGTGGGGTACCCACAGTGCTCCAAGCAGCCTGCCAACTGGTTTTGGAAAAGTGCCCTTTCCCTGTGATAGGGCGGCCCAACATTTGGCCACCACCCATCTTGAATGGCACAGGCGGGGGATCTGAATTCAAGCCAGCGAGAGGGATTCTCATTGGAGGTGGGAGCTGATTATATTACTATCACCAGCAGGGGCAGGGGCATAACCAAGGGGGGCAGGGAGGTGCCAGCTGCCCCCCAAACAATAAAAATCAATAAAAATACATACCTAATTGAGGTTCTTTCCAACCCCCTAACAAAAGGCCTGCCCCCCCCCAACAAAAATCCTGGCTACACCCATGAGCAGGGGTTGAAATAGTACCTATGGGATCTTCTTTGCTCAGATCAGATGCTGCTGTTGCTACAGCCCCACTACCAGCGGACAAGTAAATCTGGGACCTCAGGTATGATGAAGCTCACTGACATCAGATAGTCTTTAAGTAGAAACACGTGTGGTGAAAATTCCCTTGGTTAAACTGCTGAAGATGAGGTCAGTCAAGAGAGGGACTGTATGTGAACAACCCTCACTCATGGCCTCCTTCTTAATCCTCAGGATTTGCTTCATAGAGCCAGTGGCCAATGTGTCTCCAATTTAGCAAAACACTAAGTACACAAAAATTTGTTTGTTGAATTTGTACCTCACCTCTCCAGTAAATGTTACTCAAGGCTCACATACCCTCCAACATTTTTCCGATGAAAATAGGGACATCCTAAGGAAAAGCGGGACATTCCAGGATCAAATCAGAAACCGGAACAGCTTCTGTAAATCCGGGACTGCCCCTGGAAAATAGGGCTCCATTTTTGACTGGGGTCCTACACTGTGGCAAATTATTAGTATAATAATTTACTTTTTCATGATGGTGAAATGCCTTCTGTTGGACCAGCTTCGGTCGGTGGAAGAGCATATGTTCAAGATTTCTCAGTGACTGAGCAAATTAGTATGATTTCCATTAGAAATAATCTCCTCTTCCCCAAAGGCAGGGTGCGAGAAAAAGTACATTTGCAGATAACAAATACATAGTTTTCCAGAATTCTCAGGCGAATGCCTTCTTCTGTTATGAGGATTACCTAATTATTTTAAAGCTAGCTTTATGATGATGTGTACATAAAGATAGTTTTAATGCTGTTATAAATATTTGCAAAATACCGACAATGCAAAACTCTGGTGCTTTATCCATTGTTTGAGGTAGCACCTGATAATTGAATTGAGGTCAAGCTTTAACACTGCTCAAATAACTACTTGGGCAGGTAGGGTCTGGGAAGTTCTTAGCCTGAATGGTCAAGATTAGAGGAAATGACATATGGGTAAATGAGTAAGACTGCACACATTATGCCTTTAAAGCACATTCAAAGCGCACCTCCTCCCCCCCCCCAAAAAGACTCTAGGAAGTGTAGTTTTTCTCTTGCAGAGCTACAATCCCCAGCACCCTTAACAAACTACAGTGCCTGGACTTGTTTGAGGTGGGAAATGTGCTTTAATGGGATAGTTTGTATGCCTCATAGATGGCTCCAACTGGATAGGTAGGACAATCTAGGTGCAGAGGAAGGGAAGACACTGGAATCCAAGGGAATTAATCACAGGAATTCTGGTGCAGAAGAAGGAAATGATTTTTTGACATGAGTCAGCAGTGTGATGCAGCAGCTTAAAAAGCCAATGCAATTCTGGGCTGCATCAAAGTATAGCATCTAGATCTGGGCACCACAGTTCAATAAGGATACTGACAAGCTGGAACGTGTCCAGAAGAGGGCAACCAAAATGGTCAAAGCCCTGGAAATGATGCCTTATGAGGAACGGCTTAGGGAGCTGGGTATGTTTAGCCTGGAGAAGAGAAGGTTAAGGGGTGATATGATAGCCATGTTCAAATATATGAAAGGATGTCATATGGAGGAGGGAGAAAGATTGTTTTCTGCTGCTCCAGAGAAGCGGACACAGAGCAATGGATTCAAACTTCAAGAAAGAAGATTCCACCTAAACATTAGGAAGAACTTCCTGACAGTAAGAGCTGTTCGACAGTGGAATTTGCTACCAAGGAGTGTGGTGGAGTCTCCTTCTTTGGAGGTCTTTAAGCAGAGGCTTGACAACCATATGTCAAGAATGCTTTGATGGTGTTTCCTGCTTGGCAGGGGGTTGGACTGGATGGCCCTTGTGGTCTCTTCCAACTCTATGATTCTATGATTCCCGGTGAGCTCAGCTCCAAATCAAAACTAGAGGAATCTACTGAGCTTGTCTAAGGACTCTGTCATATGATGTTAACAATACAGCAGCTGACTACAGCAGCTCCTGGAGTCTGGTTAGTTATTTAATTTAATCAGTATCCTCATTATTCATGATGCTTTACAGAGTTGATAAATAACATAGTTCTCTGCTCCAAGGAGTTTACAATCAGAAACAGACAAAGGGGAAGATAAGAGGATGGCAGAAGGAGACAAGAGTCACAAAAGGTGAATGTGAGCAAAGGTAGTTCTATGTACATACAGGTCATTATTGTTCCATCATCATGCATAGGGGGAAACGGGCGGCGTCATGTTAAAGAGCATGTGATATTTGGGCAGATGAAGATGGTGGAGTTGGGAAAGCAAAGGTCAGGAGTCAATAGAAAACAAGACTAATATCAAGTGTGGGACAAAGGCAAGGAGGGCTTTTGTTCTGGAAATGGAAGGGGGACAGAAAGCCAAGTGGAAGGATTTTAGGAGCCTTGCACAAACTGAATGACAGGAGAAGTGAGCTCCTTTTTCAGTGGGATTTTGAATATGCTTTGCTTGGCATGGTCAAGTTAGCCTGGCCTCAGCTTATCTTGGCAAAGGAGCTGTGTATATGTTCTCTGTCCTGTCACCCTTGTGGGTACCACACAAAGAGAGCTGAGCAATGGCCTCTGTCCCTCTGCAGCCAACACATTCCTATCACTTTCCCTGCTTTGGACCAGCAGTTTGCTCCAGCACTTGATCCCGCTCCCAGCACTAAGGGCGTGAGTGCATTTGCCCTCTTCTGCTTGTGATCCCCAGCAACCGGTATTCAGAAGGTCGCTGATACTGGAGGTAATATAAACCATCATAGCCTGTAGCGACTGATAGCCTTATTCCTCCATGAATTTGTCTAAGCTCCTAAATTGGGAGTTACCATACCTCTTGTGGTAGCAAATCCCACTGTTTAACTATGTGCTGGATGAAGAAGCATTTTCTTGTGTCTATCCTAAATACCCTAGCATTCAGTCTCTTTGAATGATTTAGTCTTTTGAGGGGAGGAGAAAAACTTTTATCTATCTGCTTTCTCCAGACTATGCATCATTACATACCTCTATCATATCCGTTCTTACTCACTTTCCCCCTAAATAGCCCCAAATTTTATAACCTTTCCTCATAGTGGAATAATCCCAGCCTCAAAATCATCCTGTTTGTCTTCTGCCTGCTTCCCAGCACCACGGTATTCTTTCTGAAATGTGGCAACCGGAACCGCTCACAGTATTTTGCAGTTATTTGTTTGCAAAGAAAGTCGACAACCTTGAGTCAATGCAAGCATTATCTCATACTTTCCAGGGCATTTTCCCATCACTTATCACAAAAAAGTCTGATCTTTTGAAGAATTGGTTTGTTGCGCAAGAGCCTCAGCTTAGTCTTAATTGTGCAACCTGAATTTTTCAGCATGTGATTGAATCTCACTCAAAAATAGCAACAGGCCGGAAGTACCCAAAGACTCCTTTCCTCCAGTTCAGGCATAGATTCCTTCCATGCATTTTTCACAGTGAAGACAGAGAAGGAGCTGCTGACAGCAAGGCACAGGCCAAATAGTGTGCATATCTATTTGGGACACAGGAATACTTAACTGAAAGCATTTAGAACCCCAAAATCTGCAATTTTTGTCACTGTGAAAATGAATATTTAGACCTCCCTTTTTCACATTTCATATAAATCTGGCTTGCCAAACTTCTTAGCTGAGGATTTCAAAACATTAGAGTTCCATGCCAGTTTAGCTTTGGAATAAGTGGAGGCATAGTGGAATTTTAGTGTTCCAAGCATGTACAGAATGCAATTCCGTAACTTTTAAATATCTAAGAGCAAGTAGTACATATTATGAGTAATTTCCAATAGGTGGTGAAGGTGGGCATCTCTTTTTCTGGCAGGCTCCTACGCCTTTAAAAGCAGCACGGCAGGCAGAAGTTAAGACCAGGGGTCAGCAAACTTTTTCAGCAGGGGGCCAGGCCAGTCACTCAGACCTTGAGGGGGCTGGACCATATTTTGAAGGGGAGAAAAAAAGAACGAATTCCAATGCGCCACAAATAACTCAGAGATGCATTTTAAATAAAAGGACACATTCTACTCATGTAAAAACACGCTGATTCCCGGACCGTCCGTGGGCCGGATTTAGAAGGTGATTGGGCCGGATACAGCCCCCAGGCCTTAGTTTGCCTACCCATGGTTAAGACGGTAAGAGGTCTGCTGGATCAGCCCAAATGTCTATCCAATATCTAGCACTCTTTCTCCTAGTGCCAACCAGATGCCTATGAGAAGTCCAACAAGAAAATCTTTTGTCAGTAGGACCATGAGTGGGAAAGCATCACCTGTTGGATCTCTGCCTGCTGCTCCATTGTTAAATAGCACAGGGACCCTGAGAGGGAAAAAAGACGACAACCCTGTATGGAGAGTACGCGCTCGATGACAACAAAGAACCTAGGGTGGTGCAGAAGTGGAATCGTTTATTTTGTGACTTGGCTTGGCCATCATAGCGCTACGGAAGCTGCATGTAATCTCCCTGCCGGAGGTGGGCTGCAGCAGCGTAGCAAGGAAATTAACAGCGGCAATTGCTCCGTGCCCAAAAGGGTGCCGACCCCCGAACGGCCCGTTTGCTGCGCCGGCCCCCCGTCTCTCCACCCGCAGCACCTTTTGGCTCCTAATATGGGACTCTAATTAAATTACAGACGACCCAGGGAAGTTCGGGTTACAGGAACCCACCTCGCCCGCTCATTGGCTCTTGGTGGAGCAGAGACGGGGCCTCGGGCGCTCATTGGTCCGATCGCGAGACGGGGGCGGAGCTCGGCCCGAACCAAACGGGGCGCTCTGCCCGCTCAGGACTGAGCTGGGGAGAAAGTCGGAGTCTCGCCCAGACAGCGAGAAACTTTCCTCGCTCGCGCGCGGGTCTCTCGCTGGAGTCCTTCGGACAGCAGCAGCAGCCCCCTTCCACTGGCAGGCAGCTGAGCGCCCCGGCTCTGGCATGCACAGCGCCCGCCTCGACGCCTTCGTGAGCCACCTCCGCGCAGAAGTGGTAAGTGCAGGGAGGTGCCTGTAGCAGGGGGGGGGAGAGAGATAGAGCTGGGCCGGGGGGGGGAGCCAGGGGACGCGCCGTCGGGGGGCTCCGGGTGCCGAGAGAAAGCAGTCTGGACGAGGAGCAGTGCCTTTGATCGCACCTACGGTACCTTGCGACTGCCGTCCCCCCGGGGAGAAAGCCTTCTGCACGAAAAGCGCCGGCGCAGCAAGACGGGGCTTGCGGCTTCGGCGCCTGTGTACAATGTACGGGTTGTGGGTTGCGTCCCGCCCTGGCTGGCTGAGGGAGCTGTCAGCGCCGCGTTGCCTCTTTCTTCGGCCAGACGTTGCTGTTCTGCCCTGCACTCTGGCTAATGAGGTGGCGGGTCACCCTATCCTGGCGCCGCCGATGCCACTGCAAGGCTGTCCCTGGAGGTGACCTCCTTGGCCTCAGGGACCTGATCTCGCTGAGCCGAGGAGTCGGCATCCCGGCGGCGGTGCCGCTAAGACTACCATCCCGGGCGCGTTTACATGGGAGTAAGTCCCATGGAACTCGTCATGCGCTCTTCTTACTAGGGAACGCGGCATGTTGGAAGTACATCCCGTGTAGGCTAACTTGGGTGCCAACCCCGGCGGTGAAATCGGTGAAATCACTCTATATTTCAGAGTGAAGATCACGCTGCAAAACGGACGCCTAGAAATCCGTGCCCGCTAATCCCAGAAGGAGAGGGTCTGGTAATTTTAATAGTTAATGAAATGGGTTCTGCGCGCGTTTGTGAGGCGCTTCTTATGTTCTGTCAACCAAAATAGATTCTGGGGTTGAGGAACCCGGGTGATCCCTGGTTCAGCTTGGAACAGATCTCGCAGGGTGAAGATGAGCCTTGCGTGCTGCAAAGGGAGGCAGGAGGCAGCGTCAGACAAGGAGGATCCCTGCCGACTGTCGTGGGCCTTTTTATGGGGGGAAAACATGAAACAGAAGGAATATATGGAATCAGCTCTAAAAATAGAATTTTGCAAATCCCCCATGTACGGAGGAGCCTGCTTATGGACAAAGGAAGGCTTGCTTACGAAGTTTCTCATTTGAACAGCCCAGCTCACATTCAGAGTTACTTGTGGCGGACAGAGGGAATGCCTGTTGGGCATCCTGAGGTCTTCTAGAAACAAGTCCATCCATGGGGCTTACCCTCTAGTGCTCGGTCTGGGTACTGCAGACTGTAAACAGTCCCTAGAGAAGATTCTGCCACTCTAGAGAACTTGGATGGTTTATGGATGTGTCTTGTATGTCTGGAAAGAGAGGGCTTAGGCTTTCTATATGCACCCTTATTTCTGTCTGCATGTAGTCTACATGTGAAGTCTCGTGCTTATGCCAAATTAGAATAGTTTCTGAGATTTCCTTGATATTCTGATGATGTGAGTCTACTAGAGTCAGCTCCAGAACTGAAGGGGCCTTTGAGTAAATCTCCTCTGATGGCTCCCTTCATGCATTGGTGAGTTTATCCTGGAAGCAGTGAGCATCTACAGGCTGCCATTTTAAATTGCTCGCAATGGTCCCAATGTAGAGGTTCCAGGGCATTGTACAAAGTTCAAATGGTGGCCTAAGACCCTCAGGGGGCCTAGCTCAGGAATAAGCACTGCAGGAGTCCTGGCAGCTGGCTAATGGTACCATGCACCAACTGGGCCAGGATTCTGCCCTGGCTACCTCTATTGTTCCACACCCTCTTTGTTCTAGGAAATGCTGAGCTTGACCATTGAAGGGCAATGTTAGGTGGGTTTTCTTCCCCAAAACCAGCATGTTCCTAGACTGTGGCATCTCCTTCACCATCCTGAAACACAGCTGAGACACATAGAGTTCTGTATCATATTTGAATAGGAATCACGGTTTTCCAACGTGACACACACCTGTGTATGCCAAAACTCAGAGGATCCATGTGGCCCATCCAAATTGTTCTGCATGAGAGAGGGGAAGTTCTCATAGAGGAAGTGATGTAATGATGGAAGGAGTTTTGAGCTGCTCAGCTATTGAATTCTCCTCTGAGTCAGAACCAGAAGGCCAGCAGATGTCAGCTCTCTTCAGGCTTTCTCTGATAGAGTTCAGTAAACACATTGGGGCGGGGGGGGGACATGGCAGGCTTTCCCCCTTCCCATTGTCCTATCAATCGATTGCTTTCCACAAGTTGGAGGGTGATCATCTGACAAGGGGAATTTCCTGTCGCCATCTCCATACATTTTAGAACCCTGGAAGATCAGGGTGGGGAACCCACAGTATGTGTGAGGGTGAAGCTGGTGTGTCCCCCCCCTCCCCAGTGTATTTACTGAACTCTGAATGAGGCTGTTGTGAAAGATGAAAGTCTCTAGAAAGCTTAATGCAGTCTCTGTTTCATATTTATATCAGGGAGGGGCACTTTGACAGTCCCTATGAATGCCATCCTTTTAAGGGGCATGGCAGCTCCCTTGCAAAAGCCATACTGTGAGGCTTGCAGCAGTATTATTTTCTTTCGAAATCAGGCCACTATAGATATGTGTGATAGCTGCTGCAGTGCCACCCCCCCCCCACAGTTTCTTTTTGGTTGAAGCTTGTAGGCCATGGACATTATCCCAGCATGCATCACTGAAAGGCATTCTCTGTATTTTGTGATGAAGGGTGGTTGTATGTGTAATGGAAATTTGTTTTGCTGTATTGTATTGGCAGTTGGAATTCTTATGTGCACTGCCCTGGAATCCATTTTTGGATGAAGGTATGGTTCAGGAATTTCCTAAATAAATAAAAGCTTCCCCCCCCCTGTAGTGTAGCATTGGCGGTTTTGCTTCTGGGCCCAACCCTGGTTTTGACGGTTAAAGGCGCTGCCTATAACGGAAGTTTTATGGTTAAAGTTTAACCTTTCAAGATGTTCACATCCTGAGACACATAGGGATGGGGAACTTACGGCCCTGCGGATGTTGCTGGACTACAACTCCCGTCACCCCCGAGAATTGGCCGTGCTGGCTGGGGCTGATGGAGGTTGCAGTCTTAACAACATCTGGAATGCTACAGAATCTCCATTCCCCTTTTCTTCCTTAAGAACTGTTGTGTGCCATTTAAGAGTAGGGCAACAAGCTCTGGGCTTGTAGCTAATAATTGCAAGAGGTAAGAGCAGGACCTTCATGATGATTGCTCATAATCTTTGGAACCCACTGCCAGAAGATGTTATGTAGTCTACAGTACGTATTTTTTGGAAATTCAGGGGAAGGTGTCAAGCCTGCCTTTTAAGATGAATGCAGCTGATAGCAAACTGACAGAACTACAGTGGTACCTTGGTTCTCCAACTTAATCCATTCCGGGAGTTCGCTCGACTCCTGAAACCATTCGAAAACTGAACAATTTGTTTGGCAACTAAGCCGTTCGAGAACCAAGGTACCGCTATATAATAATAAAATCACATCAACAAAAGCCAAGCATCAAGTCTTAAATCATTCAAGCTTCTGCTGAAAAACAGAACAAGAATGCCTTATATACATTAAAAATAGATAAATAATGGCTAATGCTGAACTTGGAAATCCGACACCTTTCAGCTGCCAGAGGGAAGCAACGTTTTTGCAGGAATCTTGTTTTTTAAACTTGACTTCAAGGCATTTGCAAACAGCTGATTGCTCAGAGATGGTCTAGTGGCAACAGACCTAGTGGAGCCGACCTGTATGGAGCCATTAGTCTCCTATTTGGATGTGCTAAGCTTGTGGATCAATTTCTTGAGTTCTCCTCTGGCATCTGGAGGCCTTGTCTAGGAAATTGTACTGTGCTGACTGGCAGTACATAAGAGGCTCCAGGGCTCTTTCACCTGGCTCTTTCTCTCTTCCCTTACTCCTTCCCAAACTTGTCCAGCCAGGCAATGTGACATTAACATAGGAAGCTGCCTTATACCAAATCACATAATTGGTCCATCCAGCTCAGTACTGTCTCAGCTGTGACTGGCAGCAGCTTCAGCAGTATATTTCCCAGCCCTACCAGGAAATGTCGGGGATTGAACCTGCAAAAGCAGATGCTCTGCCTCTGAATGATGGCCCTTCCCCATAGCTGGCCATGGATGTCGGTCTTGGGAAGGCATCAAGCACCCATGCGCTATCCTGTTTCTTCCTTCACACCCCCACCCCAGTTAATCATCCTGACTGGTCCAGAAGAGGTAGAAGTTAAGTGGTTGCTAGGCAACTGGAATGCATGCTTCCTGGTCAGAGATTCAATGGTGGTGGCTCAGGTAAGAGGAGGAGGCATGGCAGGAAGAGAGAGGAGACACCAAGCACAGGGTGGGTCGAATGTCCAGAGTTGGCCCAACTCAAGAATTGCAACATGGGCCTGATCCACAGGCTAGCAGGAAAATGTACTGCTTGGGAAGGGACATAGTTTGTTGGTAGAGCATCCGCTTTGCATGTGGAAGGCAGGGCTGGAAATGTCTCCTGTCCGAAACCTTGGAGTGATGCTGCCAGTCAGTGTAGTGTAGGCACCCCCAAACCTCGGCCCTCCAGATGTTTTGGACTACAATTCCCATCATCCCTGACCACTGGTCCTGTTAGCTAGGGATCATGGGAATTGTAGGCCAAAACATCTGGAGGGCCGCAGTTTGGGGATGCCTGGTGTAGACAGTACTGACCTATGTAGACCAGTGACCTGACTTGGTAAAAATGACTCGGGAGTATCTGGCTTGTTAGCAGCATGATCTTGTTAGCCAGATCCCAAGACAGGGTTTCAAACCTTGGGGAGCATACGGAGTCATAGCTTATGCGCATGTGTGATACTGACTCAGAAGAATTCCATCTCTTTGCAGCTGCTCCTGAGCGCTGAAACAACCGTTGTTTCCTAACCTGTGTGGTGTTCAGATAGGGGGTTGTCCTCTCATAAAATCCCATCAACGGCTGACTAACCGTCGCTGTGTAAATAGAGTTTATCTGATGCGGTGCCTAAGAAAGGAGTTTGTGTTTTTCCTTGACAGGAAGTGTTATGCATGGGAGTTGGGGGAGGAAAGAGGTGATCTATGGGCATTCCCCCCCTTCTTTTTTATGGCTCACATGGTTAGCCTTGCAATTACGATTGGGACCTAACCCAAAACAGACGTCTTGATGGGTTCCAGGTTTTCAGCCCAGCCGCTGGGGGACTATTGCGAACTGTGTCACCACCGGACTGACTGAAGGGGCCATGGGACTCCTTACGGCACTGCTGTTTGCTGAACTGTGGAGACTTTAGAAAACGACAGGAAGTGGGTCTGGAGGAACAGAGCGGAAGAAGAAATAAGATACCAGGACTCTGGTGGCCTTAGCAGTTGAACACTTACCTCTGCACATTTCAGCTGTTAGGGATAACCAGGGTACATTTGTGGGCTTGTGAGAAATCTGCCTTTATACGCATCTATTTCTGCAGTGAATTCTCTCCAACACACAAAGGGATCCTGTAGTAACTTCTGACCATCTCTTTCATGCTGACTCACATTTTCCTTAGCCCCTTTTTGGGGGGGGGGTCTGTCACTATTCAATATGCTTGCCTGTTGGAGACTGTGCATGTGCACCCCTTGCTTTCCTATGGATTTTTTTAAAAACAAGAAAACACAGGAAACTGCCTTATACTGAATGAGATCACTGGTCCATCTAGCTCAGTATTGTCTACACACGAACTCTCCAGGGATCTCCCCCAGTCCTATCTGGAGATGCCAGGGAATTTGAACCTGGGATCTTCTGCTAGCAAAGTACAGTAGATGCTCTGCCACTGAGCTATGGTCCTTCCTGAAAAGATGGTTTGCATCATTCTGGCTTGCTTGGATGTCCTGCCCTCCTCCTGCGCAACAGGAAAAAAAATGAGAGACCTCCAGGTGGTTCTGGGTGAAAGGGGTGCAGGATTCTGAAGCTTGTTATAGCTCCCAACTGAACTTCACACCCTTTTTTAAACTGCTGCAAATTAATACCTGCCCCCATTCCAGGCCCAGCTGATTACTCCTCGCATTTCTGTGGCCTTCTCTCCCGGCTTTCCCCTCCTCTTGCGTGGCTGGGTGGGTGGGTGGGTGGGACTGCTTGTGCAATACCTGGAGACTTCAACACACACCCTCTGTGTGTCATCTTCTGCCGGGTAGGGCGGCTCACTCGCTGCAACAAGCTGCTGCTTGCACAGCCGGGGATGGGCTTGGAACGTGCAGAAGCTGCCGAAAAGCTCTGCCTCGGGGCTGGGGGCCTGCCGAGACGAGACGGGGCAAGGGCTTGCGCGTGCGGCTCCAGCTCCCAATTCCACACCTAGGCTAAGTCAGATCTGTGCCCCTCACACATCAAGGTAAAAACTGCAAGGAGCCTCGTGGCATTCGGCAGGCCTTGGAAACGCTGGCACATGCTAGGAGAGAGAGAGAGGCTTGGGCTCCTGGGCTGGGTAAGCCGAGTGCAACAGAAGGGTGCTTGTGGGACACAAGTGCGCAGTGCTAATAATGTTACCAGGGAGCCAGAGAATAGATGTGTGGAGGCAGAGGACAGTCATTGGCATTAATTCAAGCAAATGATCTGATTTTTGCCGGAGGAGGCCTGGGTCATGCGGGGTCAGGTGCTCATTTCTCAGCAGTCAGTGATCCTCCAGTTTTCTGCCTTTTGCATTATTTGGACTCATGATCCACACAGGGCTTTCTCTCTGGATGTGTAGCCTATAGGATTAAATTTACTTGGGCTAATACTACAACCCTATACAAGTATACTCTGAAGGTGGGCAAGTAGCAGTCTGCTTGAAGTATGTTTGAAGGCTCCAATCTGGATGTAATTTTGTGTTGCGCCATTTCCCCACAATGTTATGGGCAATGGATCATCTATTATGTTGTGCTGGTGACAGTGGTAGGAAGATGACCATGTGTCTGTCTTCTCCCCTCACAGCTGTGCATGAAGGAGTCGAGCGAGGTGCTGCGGGGCCAGATGCAGTGCATGATGCGGACCCTCCACGACCTGAAGAGGGTTCACGACCGAGACATCCGACTGGAGCCCCAGGAGATGAGGCCGCTCCCTGCCATGCCTTCCCCAAAACAGTGTACCAGCCCACGGGTATCCGCCATTTCGGAAGCAGACTCTGCCTGTTGCCTGGAGACGGCCGTAGAGGAAGAGGTTGCCTTCTCTCCTCCGAGCAGCGAGCGGAGCTTGGAGTTTGACTCGGGCTATTCTGAAGTGTCTGGGAGCAGCTGGCGGGATGAGGAGGGGCCCCCACCCCTGCGAGCCAGCAAGCTTTCCTCGGGGGGCTTTCTGCGCCGCCGGGCACCCACCAG
This sequence comes from Zootoca vivipara, assembly GCF_963506605.1. Lineage (NCBI taxonomy): Eukaryota > Metazoa > Chordata > Lepidosauria > Squamata > Lacertidae > Zootoca > Zootoca vivipara. The sequence goes on along the minus strand of NC_083277.1, from coordinate 56,229,150 downwards.
GAGGCCTAGGCCCAAATCTGCTTCAGATGCCTGCTTGGAGCGGTGGCGGGATGTCGAGCCCACAGATGCCGGGGACTGGACCGTGTCCCTTTTGTCACAGAGCCGCAACCGGCAGCCATTAGTGCTGGGGGACAATTGCTTTGCTGACCTGGTTGAGAACTGGATGGACTTGCCTGAGGAAAGTGGGGAACGGGGGCGACTGCAGCGCTGGCTGGCTAAGCCCCATGGCTTCCTGCTCAACCTCTCTGGCAATGTACGCCGCAGGCTGGCTGGCATCTCGCGCACAGAGCGGGCCAAACAGGACCCTGACGGCACCAAGCGTTTCTCTTGCCCCGCAGGTCTGGGAGGGCGACCTCCATTACCCTACTTCCACCAGTCCTACGCCAACATCAGTGAGCTTTCCACAGACTGTAGCAGCTTTGCTGCCCTCATGAACTGCCGGAGCCGGCAGCCGATCATTTGCAATGATGTGATTGGCTACATTTAGCCTTGCCTCTTTTTTAAATGCTCGTTTTCTTAATGGAACAGATTTATATTTTTTACAGTTGTCTGTAAATAAATGCCTTTTTTCTACATTAAATCTGTCTGGTGTGTGTGTGTGTGCATGTAAATGGCATTGCTTGATCCAAACTACATTTTAGCTGTTCTCTGAGTTAACCCCAAGTAAGTCAACACATCCAGTCTTGTTTGTAGCTGAAGCACCATTTAAAATGCCAATGTAATAACATGAGTAAATATAAGGAGGCAAGGAACAATGAACTTTCAGCCCAAAGTATTTCCCCAGAAATTGAGACTATGTCAAGTTTTGATTCCTAGACATGGGTTGGCCTATCTTAAACTACAGACCTCAAATCAGTCTGGCAAATATCAGTATAGTACCTTTCAATTGTTGGAGAACGTGAAGTTTGAAATACAGGGAAGTCTGTCAATGCAATTGCAACTCTTGAGGGATTTGATGTAGAGAATTATTGCTGTGTGTGGTCCTCAAATGTAAAAATTATTTCCTTTGCAGGCTCAGCTAAAACAGAGTTTCTTCTTCTTTTAGTTTCTCATTGTGCCAACTTGAAACTGGAAGGAGTAGAAGATACACTCCTAAGATAGTTAATTTAGGTTGATAAAATGGTGCAGAACATTTTGTGCTAGATTTCAGTTCAATTGGTGAAAAGAAGCCAGGAGGAGAACCAGTCTATGCTTCCATCAAGGGAGATTTCAAAAGGGCCAAGACAGGAGCTGTAAATTATGTCAAGAATCACTTGCTTTCCGGCATACATCTGCAATTATAGTGGGCACCATTTGTAGAGCAGGCCGCTAGCTAGTTCTGGTACCCAAATAAAAACGGTGAAAGGAATAATCATAGCATGACAATTAGTGCTCACATAAAAACAGGGACTTCATCTGTCAGGGTTGTTCATTAGGTGCAGTTATGAAGGAGCAAAATAACAAACTACAACAAATCCAACCAGTTATTCCAAACCAATGTTTGCTGAAGCTTTCAAATTTACCATGTGTCCATACTCAAATGATACTCAAATAATACCTAGAACTGATGGACAAATGTGTTCGCTTTATCATTAAACAGAATTGATGAAGCTAAGAACAGATAACAGTATGCAAAAATACTGCCGAACCACAGTCACACCTAACAGTGTTGATTAATCCCATCAGCAACATCAAATACCTGTGAAGAATGGATAACAAGGACTACTGAAGACTAATTGGATGTCAGAGCCTTTCTTACGTTTCCAGGTTACATGAAAGCTGCCAGATCCAGTTGTTCCTACCCATCCCTTAAAATAAGAGTGGGAATGAGTCAGAAAGCACACAATAACACAAATTGCAGGATGTCTATCTGGGGAAAGTGTGTATATTCCTGGCACAAAATATCAAGGACAAGGATGAAATATGTCAAAATTAAGGAGCATGGAGAAGTTGTGATAGCATAAACATACAGGAGAATCTGCCTTAAAAAAAACAACACACCCCCTGCATATAAGAACTGCTTTGCTGGATCAGACAAGATGCTTCCCTCATCAAGCATTTTGTTACCGACAGTAAATGACCAGATGCCCCATGAAACCTACAAACGAGTATGACTATGATGGCTATTCTGCTCATTTTCTTCACTGTCTGGTCCTTGGAGGCTGGCTGTGATGCAGCAGGTCCATTTCAACAGCTTTCCCCAATCTGATGCCTGAAACATCTGGAGGGTACAAGCTTCTCCATCCACCCCAATCCTTAAAAACAAAGCAAAAAAAACCCACTGTAAGCCGCAGGACATTGCCAGAGTGATTTCCATTGCTTAATTATGCAAATATGACAAGGGAATTTAGAAGTTATGCATATTTCATCAGTGCCCTTAATTTGCGTGACTCTGCATGCAATTGGTTTGATGGAGTTAGGAATTGTTTAACTGAGATTAGAGCAGTCAAACTAAAGCTACTGAAGTTAAGTGGTCCTGTCCCCTGACAAAGAAACACCCAGTAATGAAATATTCTTGATAGCTGCCCACAGGCTTTTCAGTCTCATCTCTGCAATCATGAGGACTAGAAAGATAACATTTAAAACAGATTAACAATGCAAGCCCATGCATATCTGCTCAGAAGTAAATGTATTTAGCGAGGGTAGCCAGCATGGTATGCTCCAGGATGCTGCCAGACTCCCAGCTCCCATCATCCCTGTCAGTTAGCCATGTTGGCTGGGAGCGAATGTCATCTGGGCATTGGGCAAAGAAGCACTTTCTTTTGCGTTTCCTGAATCTTCTGAAGTTCACCTTCATTGGATGCCCCTGATTTCTAGTATTACGATCTGAGAGGGGGACTATCCCCTTTCTTCACACCATGCATCTCTCTCACATCCACCCCCTTCCTCACATAAAAAAACACCACCTAAATGCTGTGGGTAACTTTTCCTTGTAGGAGAGTTTCTCCAGCGCCTCAATCATTTGGGTTGCCTCTTCCTGAACCTTCTATCTTCACAATATCCTTTTTGAGTTGAGGCAGCCGGAACCCAGTGTTCCAAGGGTGGTTGCCCCACAGAGCCTTATGATGGTAGCAATTTTGTGTTTCAGACTCTTAATTGACTAAATCCAAATATATTTGTGCACATGTACCTATCCAGAATGAATGTGAACGTGTAGGCCACAGCAACAGGGCCGGAAACTGTGGGAGGACACATGACAAAAGAAACCCAACAAGCCTTAGCATGTACGCTCAGGGTACAGAAATAGCACTGGCATTGTTCTCCTATTATGATACATCCCTGGTGATAAGAAAATCTCATGATTTTGAGACTCCACTTGTCTGTAGACCCCCAGTATCTGAATGCAGCCTCTTCTCTTTGAACAGCACCTTTCTTTCACCAACATGCGACTGAGGGATAAGTGGTAAACCCCCTTCTTTGTCAGTAGCATTGTCCCTCTTAGCACACTTATGTGAATGAGCCCTAAAACAATCCGTTTATGAGCCATCACCCTGCTCATTTTGCTCGGGAAGTTGCATCACAAGCCAGCCAGCGAGCTCCAAAAACAAGCCTTTTTCTAGTCTTTACACGCCTCTCCCTTGAATCAGTAGATCTAAAGGATTACAAGAAAACACCGTCCTCTAGTCTGACCTTCAGTGCAACACAAGCCAAGGGGATTTTTCTTCTGTTATTTACAATAGCCAAATGCAGGCTATTGGGTGTAATATGTCACTATTTCCTCCCCCTTCGTTGAAGCTATTGGGCTTTATAGCCAGGATCTGACCCCTGCACCCATGGAAAAATCAACCTCACACCTTTGTTAGGCTTTTCCCTCAATCGTTAATCACCTACCCTGTTAAAAATAGCACCTTTTCAAAATAGCATACCTTACTTGATCAGATTTATTTCCCAGGTCTTCTCTTCTGCCTTTATCTTTTGCATATTTGCACAGATTGCAGATGCCCCAGTCTCTCACTTTTAGGGGGGGGGGGCTTCCAGGAGCCATCCCTTACTACTGCCTTCCCCAACCTGGTGCCCACTATGATGGGACTATGATAGTGGAGGGGAACTACATTCCAGAACATCTGAAGGGTACCAGCCTTACTGCAGTTCCTCAAAATGTCTTCCTTACATTGTGAACAGTGGAACCATACAGCCAGCTGAACAATACCCAAGGGTGAGAAAATACAGAGTGTTTCTCCAGTGTGGTGTCCAGTTAATACTACTGAGGGCTGCATTTTCTCTTTTCACGTGAATATGAGCTTAGCATTCCAAAGCTATTTACTGTGGCGTATTTTTGTACTTTTGCATGCTTACACAGACACACATAGCAGACAATGTTACAGAAGAGTGGTTTCTGAGGTCTGAGCTCATAATGGAAAGTAAAAGGGAAATGTGATCTTCAACCATGGTTATATACGTATGTATACATTATGCTGGGTCAGGATGTTGTTTCATCTGACCTGATCTTTCTCACACAGCAGTGACTTTCTCAGAGGGGAGTTTGGTAAAGGTAAAGGGACCCCTGACCATTAGGTCCAGTCGTGACCGACTCTGGGGTTGCAACGCTCATCTCGCATTATTGGCCAAGGGAGCCGGCGTACAGCTTCCGGGTCATGTGGCCAGCATGACAAAGCCACTTCTGGCGAACCAGAGCAGCGCACAGAAACGCCGTTTACCTTCCCGCTGGAGCGGTACCTATTTATCTACTTGCACTTTGATGTGCTTTCGAACTGCTAGGTTGGCAGGAGCTGCATAGAAATCAATGGACTGACTCATATAAGGCAGCTTCCTATGTCTCATGGTAGCTGTAGACACCTTTTTGATCTGAGTCATTCACTGTGATCAAGAGAACAGGAAATTTTGTAGAGGGAGCGGGCAAGGGAGCAGATCCTGATTTTCAAGGGAAGTTCCTGGAGAGCATTTTGTAATGTGCCTTATTGCAATGTCCAATCTGCAGGAGAGCTCGGAAAAGAAGATGAAAGAGCAGGATGATACACTGCCCCGGCTCGGCTACAAAAGCAGCTTCTGTAGATGTAGGGTCACTGTTAAAATCAAAGGAGCTTCATTTCACTACTGGTAGCAAGCCTGACTCATTACTCTAATGTGTTGCTCAAGGTTTACTGTAAACAGGAGATGCAATCCGTCTGAGGGCACACGGCCATAATGATCCCAACTTAATGTAAACACCAGGGAGCTATTTTACCGAAATTTGATGTGAAAAGAACAAGGCCGCCGCCTCCAGTTGCTCAGTTACCCTTATCTGATGGTATCAGTAGTGCTGCTGGAGGAAAGATTTGTGTGAGACCCTCGCTCTTCTGCTCCTTAAAATCAAACCAAAAGCGTGGAATATTCAAACATGTTAAGAACAGCTGCACAGTCTTATAAGTGGCAAACCTAAATGCAAATTCTGTGTAGCACTTAGACTCCCATCTGCGTTAAATGTTTAAAGCAAAATTGTACCACTTTAAACAGATGTTGCTCCCCCAAAAAAGAATTCTGGGAAATGCAGTTTGTTAAAGATCCTGAGAATCAGTAGGAAACTCTTCTTTCCCTTACAGAACTAAGACTCCTGGAGTGGTTTAATAGTTGCTCTCTCTTCCCAGGGAACTCTGGGAAGCAGCGCACGCTCTGTTGCTGAGCTGTGCCCCTCCCCCTACATAGTTCCTAGCTCCATGCAGAGAAAACGAAATTATCACGTTCCCCTGCAGTTCTATGGACTCTGCAGCTGCTCTGTCGGAACAAAGCAGGCTAATGCCCATAACAGGGGTAGGGAAGCTTTTTCAGCCTGGGGGCCATCTTCAATCACAGGCAACATTCCAAGGGCCACATGCCAGTAATGGGTGGGGCCAGATGGAAAAAGTGGGTGGAGCAACAGATGTGACTCATACTTTTGTGGCTATATTCCAGCCACACAAAAAACAGAGGGTTCTTTCTACCAACAGGCAAACATACCGTACTTCCCCCTGTCTTTCGAGCCAGAAGGCACTCAAGAAGGGTGCAGGGCAGAGATTATGAAAGGTGTATCCCAGGGACACAGGTGGCACTGTGGGTTAAACCACAGAGCCTAGGGCTTGCCGTTCAGAAGGCCGGTGGTTTGAATCCCCGCGACGGGGTGAGTCCCCGTCGCTCGGTCCCAGCTCCTGCCAACCTAGCAGTTTGAAAGCACGTCAAAGTGCAAGTAGATAAATAGGTACCGCTCCGGCAGGAAGGTAAACGGCGTTTCCGTGTGCTTCTCTGGTTCGCCAGAAGCAGCTTAGTCATGCTGGCCACATGACCCGGAAGCTGTACGCCGGCTCCCTCGGCCAGTAAAGCGAGATGAGAGCCACAACCCCAGAGTCGTCCGCGACTGGATCTAATGGTCAGGGGTCGCTTTACCTTTTATCCCAGGCCTACAGAGTCATTTGATGGCTATACAAGGAACCACATTTGGCTCACCCCCCACTACCTGGGCCTGAGGTTCCCTGCCCTGTGTTACAACTTCATTGCTGCCACACCTTTAATAGTTGTACTGGGAAGAAAATGCTTAGATTCCGGGAGTCTTTCAAAAGGAGAAGCCTGTGGGTTGCACTTACTGAGAATGAACTCATTCCTATTTAGTCCTCTGCTATGCTCAGACCCCAAGAGCAAGACAAGGCCTGCAGGCAGACACAGGTTAGTCCCTGGAGAAGATGCTTCTTCACCACCTTCATCAGGCAAGGAGCGTATCTCTGCTTTAAATAGAATTTGGGTTAATCACAGTCAGTGTATACACATTACTCATTCCATATATTACCCACATTTATTAAATTAATTAATCCGCATCCTGCCCTTCCTCCCAAAGGAGCCCAGGGTGCCAGGCAACAAATGGTAAGACAACAATAACATTTGAAAAAACAATTCCAACACAGAAACAGACTGGGAAAGCTTCAAGCTTAAAACCCTTGCTGGAAGAGGAAAGTCTTCAGTAGGCAGCAAAATGACATCAGAGGCAGCCTCTGCCTAACATCCAAGGGGAGGGAATTCCAAAGAGCAGGTACCACCACACTAAGGATCCAATTCCAGGGGTGCCAAATTGAATAAAATATTGGGGGGGGGATCAGGTAGGCCTCATCCTGCATAATCAATTAAATGTGGTACACACACATCATTTGAATGGTAAAGCCCATTAACTTTGCACCGGCCACAGCTTCCAGACCATCCTCAAGCGCAGCCCCCCATCCAGCACATTGCAGTTATCCAGTCGAAAGGTTTCCATTGTATTACACATATACACAGTTCCCTTTAATCCTCATTGGTTGGATCCCTCGGTCGGAGCCAGACATGAACAGGTGGTAAGATGCTATCGTCCTCTTCATCTTCACAGACTATTTCCAACACCAAGAGCCGGCACTCCTTGGACAGAGCCTCTCCGGTGGCACAGCGAACCAGTTCCGTCAGTCTGAGAAAGTGAAAGCAAAGGGTGAATAGGAGGGCAGACGCAAGAGGGCAGGTAACAGAGGCGATCCCCTGTCATTTACAGTACTGGTGTTTGCCACACATCCTTCACCAGGTGTGCTCAGGTCCTGAAACAACTGCAGAGCCACACCCAAACTCTCTCAAATCCAGCAGCTGCAACCATAAGCAGGAACAACCTAGCCAACATTTCCCAGGGTTTGCTACTCATAATACCTTTTGCGGGTGGGGAGGGGGAATATATATATATATATATATATATATATATATATATATATATCAAAGAAGAAAATGCCTTAAGGATGTAAGAAGAGATCCCTACCAGATCAGACCGAAGCCTGATCTGTTCCAGCATCCTGTTTCGCTCAGTAGTTGAGCTGAGACCTCTGGGGACCCCATAAGCAGGACAGGAAGGCAAGAGCCTGCTGTCTAGCACCCAGAAACTGGCACACGCAGCTTGCCAGTGCTCAATCCTGCCTCCCTGCCACATTGGCCTTGTTCTTTTCCCCTCTCTGAATACAGCCGGAATGGTGGTTCAGAAGCGGGAGCTAAAATCAACCCAGCTTCTCGAAGGAGGGATGCTAGCACTTCTTTGCCATCTCCCCAGCCTCCTCCTGCACTGCACCATACCAGAAAACCAAGCACACTTTTGCTCTCCGCTTAAGAAATGGCAGATGGAGCCAAAGTGAAACTATCCGTCCTGAGCAAGTCTGCAGCCCAGTTTGTTTTGGTGTAGGAATGGGGGGGGGGGTTTTTGGAGAAGGCGGGAGAGTGAGTGGGCAGAGAGCAGGACAGCCTGCCAAGGAGTCTGGAAAGATCGTAGAGTAAGGGACTCATGTTGCCTCTGGATGTATGTGGATGGCAGAGGCCCAGGAGAGCCTGCGTTTGGGGGGTGGGAAGAGCTTGGTCTGCCCCAGGAAGCAGCGGAGGAGGCACTGACAGCAGGATGTTTACCCAGCATGGAAGGGACAGGACGCAGAGGCTTTGCAGCTGCTGCAGATACAGTAACCCAGGGTGTTCTCGAAGGAGGCCTGTAGTGGGGGCAGCTATGGCCTAGCTATCCCACACTCCTGAGGGTCCCTCTGCCCTCTTCCAGGTTGGTGGCTTCCCAGCCCCTAGAAAACGGGCAAGCAGAGAGGAAAACAGGGCAAATGCCACTTCCAACCCCACTGCAGGCAGGAGGAAATGTGGAAGGGCTCACTGAGAGTCTGACTGCAATGTTAACATTGCAAAAATGATATTCAGATATTGCAAATGGATCACTGATAAGAGTTGTGTTTCGTTTTTTAATAAACCCATGTGTTAACACATGTATTGGATTTTCCTGAGAAAAGGGTACACCTGGATTTAGGGGCAGAGGGGAGGGATACAAGCTGGCATTTTGATGTTGAAGGTGTTGTGTGGACTCTGCAAAAAACAAACCCTGTATGCATGAACAGCTCCCTTCCCCCCCAGAAACAGCTATTGGAAGGTTCTCTCTGCCTGACCCATGCATTGAGAATACCTGGGGCACTGGCCCTCCTCAGGCTTCATGAGAATCAGGAGCAGAAGGTGGAAACAGGAGGTGGGTCAGGAGAGATAAGGAATGTGAAGATGGGGACAGATTTTGGGAATGTTATTTTTTTTTATGGGCCAGGTCCCCTCTGTCACTTTAGCTGTGGGGCTTCTCGGACACATATACTTGGGCAAATGTTAAGGCTTGTTGTTGCTGTTGTTTTTAAAAAATGAAGATTCAAGACGGACAAAAGAAAGTACTTCTTCACACAGAACAAGTTAAATTATGGAAGTCGCTTCCACGGCAGGCAGGGATGACCACCGAGTTGGATGACTTTAAAGAGGATTAGACCAGGCTTCCTCAACCTTGGCCCTCCAGATGTTTTTGGCCTACAACTCCCATGATCCCTAGCTAGCGGGACCAGTGGTCAGGGATGATGGAAACTGTAGTCTCAAAACATCTGGAGGGCCGAAGTTGAGGAAGCCTGGATTAGACAAATTAATGGAGCACAAGGCTATCAGCAGATACAGTACATTCCCAATATTGTACCACCACTGCCAAAGGCAGCATGCCTCTATATCATAGCTGTCAAGTTCTCCTTTCTTTTAAGGGAAATGCCCTTATGCTGAATAGGCTTCCTCGTGAGAAAAGGGAAAACTTGACAGCTATGCTCTATATGCCAGTTGCTGGAAAGTTCAGGGGGGGAAAGTGCTCTTTTGCTTAGGTCCTCCTTGTGGGTTTCCCCCAGGCATGCGGTTGGCCACTGTGAGAACAGGATGTTGGACGAGGTGGGTCACTGGCTTAATCCAGCAGCCAGGCTCTTCTTATGTTCCTTTGTGACCACCAAACTCTGTTCCTTTGGATTCTCCTACCTGCTGGATAGCTGCTGCTCTTTCGCCTTTTCTTCCGAGAAGCCAGCGTAGAGAAGAGCTTTTCCATATAGTAGCATCTGCAGCACCAAGCAATGCTCCATCTGTGAAAGCAGGCAGGACTCAGCACCACACAGAGACAATCAGAAGTCTCTACTGAAAGAGCTCCAGGAGCACCAGGTTAAGTACAAGTTGCGAGAGGGTGGCGTTCAGCTAAGTTATTCTCAAAATAGACCCACTGAAATGAATGAACATGGTTAAGTTAGGTCCATTAATTTCAAAAGGATGACATGGGAGTGGTGTCTTGGGAACCAGTTGAGGATGGGGTGGACAATCAGGCCAACCAGAAAAAAGAGCAAAGTAGGAGCAGGGAGCAAACTGAAATGGATTATGGGTCCATCAAGGCAATGGGGTCTTTGGGACAGAACGGGTGCCTCCCATTGATATACATTGGAGTGAATGAAGGTACCTTGGTAAGGGATACCTTTGTATTTGTAATGCTGGAAGGTGCAACATGCCCATTCAAAGTGCTGTGCCCACTGGCCTCTCATGGACCTCAGGATACCGCAGAGGAGAAGACCCACTGCTGCAACTCTGGCATGCATAGTAATGAGGAGGGTCGTGATGGTAGCAGGGAGCATGCAGAAGTCGCATAGGCCATCCCAGCATATGCTATCTGGGTTCCTGATGGAACCTGCCTATGAAACGTTTTACTTGGTCATCCTCTTCACCTGGAGGTGTTTGCAGAGGTCTCTCAAGGTGATCTCCTTTCCCTCGGCATCGACACCTGGCACCTCAATTCTGTCCCAGCAGCTCCATGCTTTCTGGCGATACTGAGATTAAAGCAAAATCAGTGAAGAGTGTCGTGGCAAGACTAATAATAAGACGAACATGCTTATTACCATGCATAAACCTTGGTGGTCTGAAGTCCACTTCACCAGTTGCGTGAGAATAGAGCAGATACCCAAAGAAGGTCAGTTCTAAAATTAAATGCATCACCCAACCCAGCAGGTACCATGTCGCAACATGCTTGCAGCATGAACCAGGTAACCTATGAAGGAGCCATTTCCTGTAGAGCCAAGTGGGTCAGGCCTTAGATCTAGGGTCCCCATATTTCAAAAAGTAAAAATCTGGCTACAAAAGTTGTTGAGCTTCCAACTGCAGCATTCCGGGTATGTCCGGAAAATACTGGACATATGGCAACCTTTTTAGATCACCTATTTTAAAATGTCATGCAGCTAAAACCTTTGTGTGTTGGGCTTACATCCAAGCAAGTTTGCATAGGAATATAGCCTAAAGGACCATATTGGTAACTACCAATGGCCACAGACGGGTTAGTACAAAGTGATTTGAATGACTAGACTTGCTAATATCTTTTTATTAAACTTAAGCCTTAATACCCTTAACGTGGAAGACACAACTGCTAGATCACAAGCACCATGTCTAATTCAGGCTCCACAGTTCATTTACGATTCAAAAATTAAAAAAGCAGAGCTGTTTGTAGCAAAGGAAACCTTCGCAGCAAAGGATTGTAGCAGCTCATTCTATTCACCTTATCAGAAAGAAGGTTAAGAGGTGAACTGATTGTAGCACACCTGCACAGAGGAGAAGTTTTTAAGTGCCAAAAGGGCGGTGCTTTAATCTAGCCAGGAGGAACATAATAACCTCCAATAAAAATAAAAGATAAAACCAGACAAATTCTGATCTGACGCGGCATTTCAAACAGCAAAGGCAACTAACAATTGCAACACCCAATGCCAAGGAAGGGAGTGGGTGGGTTCTCCAAAGCATGGAGAGCACTGGATTTGGATACGGGAAACCCAGATTCAAATCAGCCATAGAGTTCACTCTTCTTTCAACTTAACCCGCCTCATATGCCTGTTGCAAGGCTTAAACTTCTTGGAGGAAGGACAGAGTAGAATTCTAAGAAGCAAAGCAGCACAACCCTCACAGGCTCCAAACAAAGACCAGCCCTCTCCTCAAAAATATGTTTTAAGTGGAGTCCATCGCAACAGATGTGGCATCTAATACGAAAGGCAAGGGATGTGGTTCAGTAGCACATCATCTATTTTGTGCACAGAAGTTCCCATGTTCAAGATCTCAGAGAACTGCTGTCTGTAAGTGTAGGCTGCCAGCGGCCACCATGAGGCAGCTTCCCTATGAACTGAAGGAAGTCATTCCTCCTGCACTGCGTATAGGAAGTCAGATCTGGATGAAATGATTCTTGTCAGTCATGACGGCTCTGAATGTGCCAACTGTCAACAGGCCTAACTGAGGGGAGTCTTTAAGGCTGCCTTCTGTCCATTCATGATCTGTGGCTCTCTGTTGTACAAAGACACATTGAGATGGCGCCTTGCCTATGCACAATTGTCCTTTTCTTCAGAACAAGGCCCAGGATGTTGTGGAACCTCTGAGCCCCCTGCACTGTTGACCCTGCCTGCCTGTTTTGGCCCTGGGCAAGGAGGAGGAGGAGGAGGAGGAGGAGGAGGAGGAGGAGAGAGAGAGAGAGAGAGAGAGAGAGAGAGAGAGAGAGAGAGAGAGAGAGAGAGAGAGAGAGGAGGACAAGAAGCAGCCAGTCCTTTTCACAAGGAGCCCTTTGGGGCTAGTTAGTGGTTCATAGCAGGAAGTGCCCTGACCAGAGAGAACTTAGTGGGGTCAGACTGTCGCACAAAGGGATACTGTCCTGGACTAACTCACTGGCCAGCAGGGGAGGAGAAAGGCTGGCCTGGACTGTAGCATTCACATAGGTCTCCAAAGCAAATCTGTCTTGTTGTCAAAAATGATAGAAATATATATAGAGACACATGGGCATATATACCACCCTAAATCTGGGGACAGAAGCAGCTGCCAGACGTACCACCAGACCCCTGCCCAGCACTCTCACAAGCCTATAAAAGCGAAGCAACAGTTCCCTCTGTTCCTGCGCACAACACTGTGCCCCCATCTGCCCTATACATTTAAAGCAGTGTCATACCACTTTAAAGAGCCATAGCTTCCCCCAGGGAATCCTGGGAGCTGTGTTTTGTTACAGATGCTGAGAGTCTTAGGAGACCTGTGTTCTTCCTCACAGAGCTACATTTCCCCAAGTTCCCCAGAAAGAGGGATTGTTTGTTAATCTGCTCTGGAAATTGTAGCTGTATGAGGGGGACAGGGCTCTCTTAACAACTCTCAGAACACTTAACAAACTTCAGCTCCCATGATTCTTTGGGGGGGCGGCATGATGGTTAAAAGTGGTATTATACTGCTTTAAATGAATAGTGCAGATGGGGCCTGTGCCCCGGAGCACTGCCTTCTGTTCTGCCTGCTTCTCAACAGGATGGAGACAGAGCTCCTCTGCCAGCCAGAGAAGTACAGGGCTACTGTTCTTTCATGCTAGCTTCAGGGCACAGGCCTCCACACCACTAGGTCTCACCAACTCCAGTCGCAGCAGCAAAGCCATGGATTGTAGGAGGGAACTTTTCTCTCTTGCAGAGATCCTCATCTGGGACTCTGTACTTGGGTAGGCTGTACAGTCATGTCCTCTTGCACTAGTCTCCACCCCAAAGCATACTACTAACCCCTTTTCAGATGCTCTGTCCACATGAAGACTGTGGGATGAATGGGGCAAGGGATTGCACTTTGTGGGGCCCCCTCCACAGGCCCAGCAGGCTGAGATTCCTGCATTGCAAGGGGTTGGACTAGAATACCCTTGATGTCCCTTCCAACTCTACAACTCTATGATTTCATGTCTGAAAGGGGTTTCCGTATGTGTACAGCTGCATGTACACATGTTCTCGCATGGGAGCAAGACCCCTGATCAAATAGAGGAGCCAAACAGCTGTTTGCAAGAAGCCCTTTCAGTTCTTCTGCTGAATGCAAGCAGGTCTGGACAGGCTAGCAAGGCCAGCATGGTCGATCCCACACCCAGTCCATGCTTTCAGAGGGAAGGTCTGATCACAGCCCCCTTTGCTTGGGATCTGGGGTCTTGCCCTTTGCTCTGTTGAGATGCTGTTTCTAGTCAACTCAGCTGGAGGGCCAAACCTTCTCTCCCAGCTTATTTCAAATTTACACTGAGGTTTTATATATTTCATGGAAAGGAGGGGTGGATGCAGAACAATGGAAAACAGGAGCACCATACAGTACTCACCCATGCTTCCTGCAAGCCCTGGGAAGTACTGCTGGTATTCTGAAGAACGGAAAGCAAATTACAAAAAGGAACAGAACAGAAGCAGGAAGGAGGAACTCATGTTTTCAGCTGGCTGGTGCAGCAAGCTCAGCTGTAGTGTGGTAGCAGCTATGCATTGGTGCCCTGCAAGTTGCCCTTCCTCTATTGTTTTAGACACCAGCTGAAAACTTTTTATTTCAGCAAGACTATCCAAACACATCATTCAGTTATGAATACTTCTTTTAAAAATGTTTTGCTGGTTGCAATCTGTGTTTGATTGATAATTATCTTATTATGTACACTGGCTTGGAGAGATTATTCCAAATGAGTGGACACTTTTTCTAAAAGCATTAATAAGAGCGTGCATGCAAAAGCCAAATCCCTGTAAACGAGAGGGGATATGCTTTGATTTGAAACATGCAAAGTCTCGCTCCTGACCATGCCTCTTTTTTTTGGAAGAACATGCATGGGAGGAGGAAGGCTAGAGTTGGAAGTGAAAGCTGCCTCCCCGCAAAAAAAATCTTGGCCATTTGGGACCATATGGTCCATCCCATTTGCTCTTCTAGGTTGTTGCCAACCCAGAGGGCAGATTCCCATCCTTCCAAAAGAACCATATGGCTGGGCTTGGCCTTTCACACTGACAGGGGACTCATTAGCACCTCTTGCTCAGCTCTTCACCTTCCAGCACCTTAATGCTGCTTCCACAGCAAAGCAGAACCGAAGATATTCTGGGTGTCTCTCCCCGCCCCCAACCCAGCCAGCTTCATGCTGGAAAGGACCAGCCTGCAGAGACTGCGGCAACAGGAGTCCGGTTCTGTTCAAAGCAATGCATCCCCCAGCTAGCTAGATGTCCAGATGCAAAGAAAACCTCCCTTTGCCTGATTTTTTCCCTTTGCTCATGCTGCCTGCCTTACAGTGTCCCGCAAACTTATTACTGTATTCTCACATCCACCCGCCAAAAAAAAAAAAAATCGGGTTCAGGCACTAAGAAGCAAAGGTCCAATGAATCTTATTCGGGGGAGGGGGGTTAGGCGTGAATCCTTTGGCGCCAGGGTAAGAGCTCCCTTCCCCCAGTCGCCAGCCCTTGCTAAGTAATGACTCCCATATGCTGCTTAATCAGTTCCACACGTTCCTGGACGGACCCGGCACCGCTCTCGATTCCCTTTGGCAAATCAGCCCCGTACCTCATCGGGAGCTGCTCCCTTCTTCCTGATGCTGTGCTCTATTCACTCCATTGGCTCCCCTCCCCTCCCCTCCTGGTTCTCCACCCACCCAGCTCCGAGGGGAAGCAATTTCAGATCCACTGCTTTCAGGAGTGGATTCATGATTTCACTTCAAAGGGGGGGGCGCAAGGGGGCAAACTCACTCCTGAAAGTGGAAGCAAACAGTCATTTGCCCCAAGTGGTCCTACGACTGCAAACCCAACCACCGCTGCTCTGGTTTCTTTTTCCTTCCCGTTTTTTTCCCGACAGCGGTTCTATCTATAGCACCACCAGAATGCCCTCCATTCCCAGAGGGCTGACATGGGCTATCTGGGCACGGTGCCACTTCGCTGCAGCCTCTTAAAGACTTTCGGGGGTTGGGAGAGAGAGCGCTCACACACTGCACAGCTGGTCCAAGATTCAAAAACTCTCTCACACACAAAAATTCATTTCCCACCCCCGCGTCACAAGGGAAGCTTTGAAGTTCCTGCTTATATAGGGACCCTTCTGCGGAGCAGGACTGTTAAGAAATCTGAGACGTCCTTTAAAAAAAAGAATCGGATGACGTTTGGAGCCTGCGCGCGCGCGCTCAGCAAGCCCTCGGGCCGCGCAGCGTGATCTGAACTGGGAGCGATGGAGGGGGCAGGGGCGAGAGGAACAGAGGCGCCGAGAGCCCAAGCCGTGGAAATCAGTGGCGATAGAAGAGCCGGCCTTCCCCCACCCCCGTCTTTCCTGCCCGCCCCTCCACCCCGCTCCGGTCCCACCAATCTGGTTCCAATCTGCGCTTCCTGTGTAGCAGGAAGCCCCAGCCTCGCACTCCATAAACTCAAGACAAAAAGGCTTCTATTCAAACAGACGCTCTTAATTTAGCTTCTTGCTCTCCCGCCCTCCTCACCGATTCCACAATCCCCCCCCCCAAACCCAAGCTCTGGCTTCTCTCTCCAGAAAAGGGAGGGTTTTTTTGTGCAAGTAAGCCAAGGCTGGCCCTAGCCCCAACAAATTGGGAGGAATGTGAAGTCTTGGGGCTGCCACAAAAAAAGGGGGGGGAAGCACCTCCAAAGTCTACGTCTGTGTACTCGTGTGTGTTATGCATACATGTGTGCAGGCTCATGCATGCACATGTACACACATATGCATCCACATCTATACAATGAATGGCAGAATGCCGTATGAAGAGGCAGCTAGCTAGAAGCCATCGTGTAGGACAGTTAATGGCACTGCTGGTAAGGCAACCCTATAGAGTAAGTGAGGCCTTAGGGCATCACCCAATGTAATTCCAACTCTGAGCTAAGTAGGTCTGGGGAGTGGATGGGAGGCTGCCCAGGAATCTTGCAAATGCAACCCTGAGCTCATTATAGGAAGGTCAGGATACACATCCACAAACATCCACTTATGTCTTGCTACGTCCTTTCCTGGAGAAGGCTAACCAATGACAGTAGTAGTATCCAGTGATATAGTCAGCACAAAATAGCTCAGCACAAATTATGTTCTCCTATAGATGAGATTGTGACCTCTACTTCTCGTCTGATCCTGCTACTGCTACTGCTAAACCACGACTTAGCGTACTGTCAAAACCCGGGCTCATGTTTCGTCGAGCTCCAGATAAAGCATGACCTGTAACCAAGGTTTGTCCTTGGCTTAACAAGCCATGGTTTGTCTGGAGGAGATAAAAAACCATGAATCCAGGTTTAGATTAAACCCTAAGCCGCTCACATCAGCATAGCAGCAGCAGTAACAAAGCAGCTGCAATATCTAGGAGCCTACCCCATTTACACTAAGCCACGGTTTGACTTAACATTACATGGAAACTGAAGCCAGTGAATTGCATCCAAAGAACTGTAAGGTATTACAAATGTGAACAGATGAACATGAATTGCACTTCCTAATTGTCAGCATGTATGTCTGCTCTCTGTTTCCTTGGCTAGTTAATCTGCAGTCTACATATATATATGTGTGTGTGTGTGTGTGTGTGTGTGTGTGTGTGTGTGTGAAATTTTATAAACCACTTAATAAAAGAATCTAAGTGATGCATATTTAAACAGTAAAATAATTATCAATAATATGGAGATAAGATCAGAATTAAAAAAAGATTAGGCATAACTTAATTATATGTCAAAATAGGCTTGCTGGAAAATTTTTTTTTAGCAAGAGTCTAAAAGTACAATGAAGGCGCCTGACAAGTTAAATGCTAGGGAGTTCCAAAACTTCACAGAAGCCGAACACGTATTAAATGGCACTTGTAAAAGTGCATGTTCCGTTGATAGAAGCTGCCAAGTAGGTACATATGGGGCAAGGATGTCTCAAATAAATCGGTCCGAAGCTGTTAAGAGCTTTATATACTACTAGTAAAACCATGACCTTGGCTCAGTAGCAAATTGGCGGCAAATGAAGATCTTTAGGAAGAGGTATAATGGGGCTGTGGGTTAAACCACAGAACCTAGGGCTTGCTGATCAGAAGGTCGGTGTTTCGAATCCCTGCAATGGGGTGAGCTCCCGTTGCTCGGTCCCAGCTCCTGCCCACCTAGCAGTTCGAAAGCACATCAAAGTGCAAGTAGATAAATAGGGACCGCTCTGACGGGAAGGTAAACGGCGTTTCCGTGCGCTGCTCTGGTTCACCAGAAGCAGCTTTGTCATGCTGGCCACATGACCCGGAAGCTGTCTGCGGACAAACGCCAGCTCCCTCGGCCTATAAAGCGAGATGAGTGCCGCAATCCCAGAGTCGGACATGACTGGGCCTGAATGGTCAGGGGCCCCTTTACCTTTACTTTACAATACGTTGGCAGCAATCATATTGCAGCATTGACAACTGCACTTTATGGGCCAAGTATAGGGGAAGCCCCACAAAGAGTGCATTGAAGCAAGCCAATCTTGAAGTTACCAGTGCCTAGACTACTGTGGCCATGTTATCCAGGTCTAAGAGCATCTGCAGCTGCCACTCCAGACTGCACGCTTCCTCCTTCAGAGGAAGTGCAATTCCATCCTGGGAAACTCACCAATTTCTTGGACATGTGAACCAGGGTCTTGCCAGGATTCAAGATCTGTTTGTTTTCCCTTGTCCAGCTCACCACTACATCTTTGACAGTAATGCCAAACCTACCATAATTATTCACACACAACAACTTGTCTATCGGCTGAAGGTAGTATGGCTGGGGGAATTCTATCGCCTTATGCTGCTCTCAAGATGTCCACCAAGCATCTACTGCATGCCTGCAAGGCACAAGGGGAACAAATGTTCACTGCCTTGCATGAGGGCCCATTCTGCATTCACTGGGCCTGCTGGCTATACCTCCAAGAAACACCTCTCAGTCAAAGCGGTTCAGAACACCCAGTGGATGCATAGATGCCTGTGCGGAAAGGTCAAGAACCAGCATCTGGGGCTGAGGCTAAAGGAAAGGGGTGTTGAGTTAGGCCAGGGCAAGAAAAGCCAGAGATCCAGCTTGGCACCAGCTGTGTGTGTCAGCTGCAGGTTAAAGACCATTTCCTGTGTCTGACAGCTCACAGGCAGCCTTGTCTGTGCCTCTCCTTCCACACTGCTTGCTAGCCTGATACACATGCCAGGCACCGGCTTCTGAAACTAGATCTCCTTCGCCTTCTGCCTGCCAGAAGGGGCTCAGGAAAGGCAGGGTCAGCAGCTGAGTGGGAACAGCCGCCCTCCCCCACACATTGGCTCCTGGCAAGCTGCTCAGTACCCAGCACCCAGACAGGAGAGATGGAGTAGGAAGTCTCCCCCTCAGCACAGTCTGGGAGAGCTCACCTCCCTACAGGGCAACCATTCTAGCACCAGCTCCAGCTTGCATAAGTTCTGACTGCGTGGTCCACTTCCAGGGATAAGGTATGGCTGGGCACTCTGGGAACAGACGGCAGTCAGGCCTGAAAGTATCACAGCACCACCATCGCCATGGTGCTCAAGGGCTACAGTGGTTGTCCCACTGCTGCTGTAAGGGGGACTTGGTCAGGAGAGGTTCACAGGCTGGACATGCAAATCTTTCTATACCTGTTTGGCTTTGGGCATCACAGCAGCAGCGTAAGAACTAAAGGCATGAGGTGCTGTACATCTGTCCTGAAACATCCAAAGTTGCTCTTAGGTACACTCTGCAGCACAGGACAAGAGCAAGCCATTGCTGTTTCGTTTGGATTTTTAAGAGGAGGAGGGGGAGCTGGGGAATTAAGAAGATACCTGTCTGGATCAATTCCTGTGCCCACACATAAATGCTCCTAGGTACAGAGCCTCTAATCCAGCTATATGGGATACTGCACTAGCCTTGGGGAAGGCAGGTTCTTGTTCATGAATGACTTACTCTCCACACTGCAGCACTCCGTGTTCTCTCTTCTAGAGACTTGGGAAGTCTGTCCCTTGCCAGCCACGGCCCTCTTCCCATGGCATGTCCTTCACCAACCCTGCCTCACACTCTCCTCAAGCAATCTTGCTTAGCTAGGATGTGTCCTTGAACTCCAATAATGCCTTTTACTTGCCTGGATAGAGGATAAAGAGGTGTGTGTAGACCAGGCATTCCCAAACTTCGGCTCTCCAGATGTTTTGGACTACAGTTCCCATCATCCCTGACCACTGGTCCTCTTAACAAGGGATCATGGGAGTTGTAGGCCAAAAGATCTGGAGGGCCGCAGTTTGGGGATGCCTGGTGTAGACTGTACAAAGTGAAAATGTACATCTGTTGCTCCTCCTCCTTTTGCCTCTGGTTCCACCCACCTCTGGCATGTGGCCCCCAGGTGATTGTCCAGAACAGAACATGGCCCCTGAGTTGAAAAAGTCCCCTGCCTCTGATCTACAGCCTCAGCAGAGTTAGCTCTGAGTGTAAAGAACAGCAGCCCATCTAAATGCACATAGTCTCTCTCTCTCCTGCCCTCCCTGCCAGTCTGCTAGGAAAAGCAGGCCCTCCTGAGCTTCTTTCTACCTTCAAAGCAAGTTGAGCCCAGAGCCCAGGCCTCACCTTGTATATTGGTTGAGACAGAGGCTGGAAGCGATTGAGCAGGGGCTCCGAGAGCTGCAGGAAGCTGTTGCGATAGGAGCTCAGGCGCTCATGTCGCCACACCAGCTTGTAAAGCTCCAAGCACACCAGACCAGCTACAGCTGTTGTGGTTGTGGCAATGGCAGGCACGATCCTCCCCACGATCCTCATTGCCTGTGGAAATCAAACTGGGCCTTCAGCATGAAGACGGTGAATGGGGAAGGGTACCAGAGGTTACTGGAGGGAGGGATGCTGCTAGGCCAGAGACAGACACATGAGTATGTCCCGCCCCACTTTATTTCCTGAAGCTGGCAGGCAGCTGGAGAAAATGACTCCCAAAGTCCCGCCTCCTTTCCTCACCTGGAGCTTATCAGCTGGAGGGATGCCATAGTTCTCAGCTCGCAGATTGGCTGCTGTCATGATGAAGTTCAAGTGAATGTCATTCCCCTGAGGGCCCAAAAAATTGCAGAATCAATCGAGGCCAGAGAAGGGTGGCAAGGACAGAGAGAAAAAAGAGAAGGGATCTTAGTGGGATGAGGATGAGAACAAAGGGAGTGCAAGGTCTACAAAGGTCTACAAACAGAGGTTACAGCCAGGTTTGTGTGTACGGTGTGATTTTATTTAACCATAGAAGAGATTGGGTGGGGAATCTGGTTCTCTGATGTTGCTAGACCACAGCTCTCATTGCGACCTGGAATTGGAATCCAACAATGTCTGAAGAGCCAAAGGCCCCTAGAGTCTAGGAGGTAGAGCTTCAGTTCCCTGCAAAGCTCCTTGCATTTTCCTGTGAATAGTAGGAGCAGAATAAAATGTGCTAATCACAAGCAACTATACACAAATTTGCAGCACGTGCACAGGCACAGAATCGGACTAAGTAACCATCTGAGCAGCGATGGTACAACATAAGCTTCCCCCAGTGTGTGAGGGAGACCACACGACAGGGCAGAGGCCATCCTTAGCAGACAGAAGGCCCCTGACATCTGCTGCTAAAATCAGATTGCAGGTGAGACACTGGAGAGCTTCTACCAGTTTCGGCAAGCAGCACTGGGCCAGCAAAACAAATACTGTAATCTGATGAGGCAGCTTCCTAGTCCTTAAGTACGATGATTGGAGAAAGCCTTGTTTATAGAAATAATATGAAAGTGACAAAAACACACAGTTCCTGGCTGAAGGACTCCACTGCCTGGCTTGATAACCACTGCCATTTTGTACTCAAGGAACAGACTCTTCTGATCCTTCTTGGCTCATTTGTTTTGCACTCAGAAAAGAACACAGCCTGTAGGAGGGTGGGTCATGCGCTGCAAACCACAAACAGGGCTGGGTATAAGGCTGTGTACGCATTAGCATTTTAAAACATGTCTAGGTTGTCCTTTTTCTCACTTAGGATTGAAGCTGGCTGTGGAGGAAACGCATCAAAACACAGCAGTTCACAAGAAATTACAAGATAGATGTAGCATAGATGCTTATGTTGTGTGTACACTGCTTCCCAAAAGAGTGGTGGGAGTGTGCTGGATGTGGAGTGAACAGAAGTGTGTACACAGCCTAAGAGAGTACCCTGTTTCTCTGAAAATAAGTAGTAGGCTAGGTAGTACACAGATTGCGGGAGGGATACTGACCCCAGGCTCATCTCAGCCCATTCCTGGCACTCTGGCACCTCCAAAAGCTGGACACAAGAACTGCAGCTTACAGCAACGTCAAATTCAGGGACATCTTTGGCTGTGCCAACACCCACCCTCCACCTCCGTTTACATCCAGTGTGCTCTCACCACTGGTTTGGGAAGTGCTGTACATACAGTATTAGCCACAATCTGTAACTATCCTATTGTTTCTTATGAAATACTGCATTTTGATGTGTTTTTGTCCAGACCAGTCTCTATCCGGAGAAAAAAGTACAACCTAACTGCTTTGAGTGTACAGTACCTCAGAATGTACTCCTACTAATCTAGGCCTAAGTATCTATACTGACACAGATGTGACAGTTGCAAGTCACATGGGGTGTTGAGAAGGAACGTTTCAACACAGGCAAGACAGTGGTGAAGGATTATTTTTCAGTAGTAAACATGATGGCAACAACCACACACACACACACACACACACACACACACACACACACACACGGCACAGTCCAAAGATTAGGAGTTTTAAATATCCACTCAAACCCTTCCCATTGGAATCAGTGGGACTTGGGGACTTAGTTCAGCTGGACCAGTAAAGACAGAAATGAAATTCATACATTCAAGAAACCTGTGGCAGGCCGTGCATATGTCAATCCTAAATATCAATCTACACAAAATACAACTTTAAACTTCAGGCACAAACCTCCCCCACCCCCCAAAAACCCTTAAAAGGTCAAAGCAACAAAACATTCCATACAAACCAGATTTTTTTTATTAGGGCTGTTTGACAGCAGCTTTCAACTTATCCTCCAATATATGGAAAATATCCTACCTTAACTGAAATCTGGGCCCCAATCCTGGCAGCTGATGATATATTGGGATATAATCCCCACAAGCTCCCCACATTACATCCGCAGTTGTGCAGACAAATGCTCACTGTATGAAGAAACTTCTGTAACAGCAGCTGTGGAGTAGAAGTGGGCCCGCTCCCAATTCTACTGAACACATTAACAAAAAAATCCCCCACAATTCAGCTACTAGTGTCATTTTAGCTGAATAAAACAGTCTCTCTGCTACAATACAGAACTAAAAGATAGGGGATGGCAGAACACATGCTTTGCCTGCAGAAAGAAGCTCCTCATTCAATGTCCAATAGGGGCTTCCACTCTACAGAACAAGTGGTCTGGATTGTAACAAATTAGCCTGGTTCAGACGTAATGACAAACCATGATTTCCTGTGCCATTATTACTTAGGGTTGCCATATTTCAAAAAGTGGAAATCCACACACACAAAGGTTGTTGAGCTCTTTTTGGCAAAATTGCAACAACATTGGTTATATAGGGCATTCACATTTTAAACATACGGTAGTTTATTCGTTCAGAATACTTCTTAAAAGTATCTGTCTATTAGGGCTGTCATATTTCAAAAAATTAATTTTTAAAAAATTAATTAAACAAAACCTGAACGGTTGCCATTTGTCTGGTTTTCCCCAGACATTTCAGCAATTTCTGCCTAGACACTGCTTCCTACTGTGGTATTCTGGCTGTGTCATGGAAATTCCAGATGTATGGCAACCCTACTATCTATTCATCATTGCTTTTTGTAGTAATCCATATATGTATCCTGCAAGGTAGGCCAGTATTCTGACTCTTATTTTACAGTTAGAAGGCTGACCCAGAGACTGTGGCTTGTTAAGTATCAGTGAGTTCATGCCAGTGATGACATTCAGAAAGAGGCATCCTGATTTGTAGCTCAGTCTCTAAGCCTCTATACTCAAACTTTTGGCACATGATGAAATCAGATAGTAATTTTTTATTTGGGCATCTGAACCCTGAACGTAAAATATCTTGCCTGTGCCTGCCCTTTACAGATACTGGGGCACTGGGAAAATTTGTGAGTCATCCCAAGAAAGCACTGTTGATCTTAACCGAAATTAACCCATCGAGGATTAAGAGGCATAAGCAGAGCTGCAGGAGGGGAAGTCATGGCTGGAACAGCAGAGTCACACACCACACCCTCTCTCCTCCGAGAAGGATCATGCTCTTCCGCCTTTGGAAACCTGGAGCTCAGAGGGAAATGCAAAGTGAGATGGAAACACGCAGGAGCGTTTTTTACCTTCTCAAAGCAAATGGGCTCCATAGCATTAGACATGAGGGAATTTTGCTCTTCCAGCTCTTGCCTTAGTGCTGCCAGTTCCTGCCTCAGCTCTCCCATCTTGGTCTCATCTGAAAGACACAATTAGGGATGGTAGGCGGGGACACAGCCCAGCAGTGGCCTGAGATGTAAGCAGTGCAGGGAGAAGCACGTTATTCACTTCTGGCTTGGGTCTACTGTGTGGGAAGCCCAAGTCTCATCTCACCCTTAGAGATCCCACTGCATTTCCTGGCACTCCATTCACAGATCTGGCACGGTTGGCAGACTGCTCTAAGGAAGGATGGGAAACCTGCAGCCCTCCAGATGTTGCTGTACTACAGTTCCCATCATACTTGACCACACTGGCCAGGCTGGCTGGGGCTGATGGGAGTTGGAGTCCAACAACATCTGGAAGGTCACAGGTTCCCTGCTAGGGCCTGGTTGGAACAGTTGGGATACCTGCCCTTTAGAAAACTTCTTACCAACAGAGTCTTGTGGATTCTGCATCTCTTGGTCAGTGAGAGGGATATGCACTCCCTGAAGTGGCTGGAAAGGCGGCAGATGCAAGCCAAAGAGGACTTGGGAAGTGACAGAATCATCCTCACTCACACGAAGTTTGTGGGTATTGGCAAAGAGGTGACTGGCAGCCAAAATGAAGGTCTTGTGGGTGGTCTAGAAAAACACAGAAGGTGCATCAGAGACAGCAGCCCCCTTCCCTACTATGGACTGTTTCCTTCTCCCGACAACCAGTGACTGGCTCTACTGGCTGCTCTTCCAGAAATGTAGACCCCTTCCCACCTCAGCTAAGCATCCTCTTCCCTCCTACACAGTCAAAACAGCATCCCAACTCATGGAAGCCTGCTGCCAGATTCAGACCCAGGGGCTATATCCAGCCCTGCTCTTCCACTCTACTCAAACAGACTTCCGCTTGCACAACAGAACTTCCCCTTCCTCTCCTCCCTGCTACAGCCACCACCAAAATCTGTTCCAAAGGGTTGAAGGAGCTTCCAGAGCAGATTTTGGGAGTGTGCAAGCAGAAGAAAGGAAGCAGAAATCTCACAGTAGACGTGTATCTATTCAACATTGAATACAAGCCCAAATTGGTGGGAACAATGATTTCGGGAATCTTACATGCCAAATGTGCTGGATCTTGGGTCATTTGCAACCCACACTTCTACAGAGGTATAAGATGGGCTCAGTTCATGGTCAGTTCACCTTTTTAAACTAAGCAGATCAAGCAAATGAGAAAAACAGGGCCAACCTCTTGCTCATCAATTAGGGTGTCATGGTACATGTTGGTGCTATTTTACACAATAAATAAGGTGAAAAACAGATAAGGGGTTTCCACCTGCTCTAGACAGCAAGAATAAAAAAGGCACTAATTTCCATTTATTGCCTTTTCTTTTCTTTTTTTCCTGAAAAGTTACATTCGTCCCTTTCTTTGACCATAAGACTAGGAAGTGCTAAACCTAGCTGAGTAAATGTCCCTAGATGTTCCTCACTGAGGGTGCAATCTCCATTGCATCCTGAGTTCCCCCCACTTCTCAAGCTGAGCTCCCCACTCACATGATGGCTGCCAAATTTCAGCGGCTGTGGGCATCGCTTGGGCCCTGACCAGAAAGGAAGTCCAGAGCTTGTCTCCTGGGGACAAAGACAGCTGGGATCAGTCAGGAAACAGCATCAGAGGGGGCAGGAGGAGAAGAAGTTCAAGGAAGGAAACTCTACAGGCCAAGCAAGGGCTGGAAGAGGGCCAAAGGGCCAAGAAAAAAAATATGTAAATTAGCATGTTGTTGATTTTCCAGAGTTCAGACATGAGTACTAGGTTCCCTCGCTAGGAGCCAAGCTCACTCATATGCCAAAAACATATAATTTATCTCCACCAAGACACCTGGGACAAAACATAACCACCAACCACAAAATGATTTCAGCCAATCATTTGTGACTAGTGCTGTCCAGTCACTGGGATTGCAAGGAGGTCAAACTCCAGCCTGTGTTGTGTGCCAGGGCCAAAGGAAGGAGCCTGATTTATAATGAAGGGAGGGGCGCAACTGACTCAGTGCCCAGAGGATGTATACTCTAGAACCCATGGCAACATCATTAAGAAGGCCCCCGGTGACTTTATATAATAACTGCCCAAGGTTTAACAACTTGTTGCTTGAGATGTTACACAGACTGCTTTGTCCAGCCTGACCGTCAGGCTTTCCTGGCCCAGATTGCCTGCCTTTGGCCTCTTGGTTGCTGTTTCAGGAACTGACCGTGCAGTTTGCCTCCCACCCACAGCCAACCCTACCATTAGGCAAAGTGAGTAACTGTGTCTGGGCCCCAGACGTTCCTCCTGAGCCGTGATTGGAGATCAAAGCTTTGAGTACCACAGGCCTGTCACATACCAATCCTGCTCTCCTCAGGTGCAGTGGAGGACCCTACCCCATTGGCTTGTTCAAGTGCAGTCTAGTCATCTTCCGGTCATGGAGTGTGTGTGTGTGTGTGTGTGTGTATGTGTGTTCCTCAAGCAGCAAAACTTCTTGGGCCAGCCCTGCTGTGACCATCCTGTGCCTTGCTGTGGGGCCAAAAGCTATAAGCAACTGGTTCTTGGTGCAATTAAAGCCATTGGAGATGCTGTTTGTGAACCAGGTCATATAAATGGTGGTGTGGGTCCACCTAGAAAGAGCCCAGAGTGAGAACTACTGGTGTTAAGGCTAAGGGTGAGTAGGCAACTCCCACAGGAGGTTTAACGTTACAAGTAGCTGGAAGAAAACACCAACGAAGTGCCTGCTTCACTGAAAGATGGGCTTTGCAAAGACCACCACTTGGTCTTAATATATCTCACATTAAGCAGCTGCCAACAGAAGTCTGCTGCATTTGGTTCCAGACACCTGGGTTCCAACTCTCAGAGCCAGTGCTGAGTGATTGTAACAGAGAAAGGCAAAGGAGAGCTTAGAAAAGCACCACACTGGGAGCCAGGAAATGGCCGGGGAAAGAGGTAGGGCCCATACATGCTCAGGTGGGAAGTTATGCAGCAGCTGCTGGATGTCATGGGAGAAAAGGCGCTCCCAAAGTCTCCGAGCCCAGACCACGCAGTCTCTCCAGTTGCACGGCTTCTCCTGAAAGCTGATGCGCACTAACTCCAGCATCTTGACAGCCTCCATTTCTTGGGACTCTAGGAAGCTGGGATCCCTGTGGACAACAACATACCTTGTTTGTGGCAGAATTTGGAGATAACTCTGCTGTTAATTCTTCCTAGTAGGTAGTTTGCTATCAATTCCATGCTTAGAAATATCTATGATGCCTCTCCAAATGCCCGGGGCAGCTACCATGTTTCTCCAAAAATAAGGCACCGTCTTATATTTATTTTTCCTAAAAAAAAAACACATGGTGGCTTATTTTCAGGGGATGCCTTATTTTCGGGATATGGTTTATTTTCGGAGAAACCAATAAAGCAATGCAGAATAGTTTTAAGACATAAGAAGAGCCCTGCTGGATCAGACCAAAGCCCCATCTAGTCTAGCATCTTCTTCTCATACTTGCCAACCAGATGCCTATGGCAGTGTTTCTCAACCAGTGTGCCTCCAGATGTTTTGGGACTACAACTCCCATCATTCCTGACCACTGGTCTTGCTAGCTAGGGATGATGGGAGTTGTAGTCTATAAGCAGGATCTGAGCACAGCACCTTGCCTAACAATCCACATCCTAGACAGCTTTGTTATAATGGCACATCCCTAAGTCGAGTGAGATCTGTATTATCAGCCTATCCTCCAAAAGCTAACCACCACAAATTGGCTTTGCATTTCTCCTGGGGTGTGGAGTGGGTCCATCAGGATATAGAGACACAACTGAATCCCAACTGCAGGTTGGCTCTAGAGTCTTGGGGCAATGAAGGTCCTGCTTCAAGAGGTATCAGAATTCCAGCCCAGGAACCTCACCCTTGTGGATTCCCAACACAAGCAATCAGGATGGGAATGAAGTGGCCAAGTGCCTTTTGACATCAAGTAAGTTAAAAGGCAAGAGCAGGGGGCAGAGGGAGGGAAACGATTCTGAGCATGTTTGTCTCATGCATCATCCCAATCATCCCCCAAGGAGCAGCGTGAATGGGGGTTATTCCATTACCACCAACAGATTAGGCTGAGAGGCAGGGACTGGCCCACTATAGTCACCCAGTGAATTTCATAGGGTAGCTAGGATTTCCCCCGTTCAAGTCTGATACTTTAACCATTACACCACCTATGGTCATCATGGGACTTGGATAATGATCAATATGTCTTCTAGGCGGCTGCAGAGCCCCCTTTTTTTGCACTGAATGTATAACTAGCAATTTTAAGCACATGGAGCTCTGAGTGGGTCCTGCCACTAGGCAGTTCCACCTTCCACCCCAGATGCAACAGCTCCTACTACAGCTCAGAGGTAAATATGAATGTGTGGTAAACTTCCCTCTACCTCACCCTGAAGACTCCTTATCAAAATCCACTCTAGTCCCTCCACATCCCACTTTAAGCTTTCCTTCTTGCCATTTATCTACCACATCACCTCAGTCAAGATCGCTCCCCATACTCACTTCAGGAATGTGTTGACGTTTTCTGCTTTTGCCTTGAAAAGACCCTCAAACTGATCTCGGGCCCACTGCAAGAGAAAAAGATGGGCACAGGGGAGTTTTTTGTCAGCAGTTACTTGGGGTCCCTTAGAACAGGGGCTAGGGACATTTTTTCAGGCTTGCTCTCAGGCAAATGAGCACTGGACTGCAGCCTCAGAGCACCTCTTCCTTCCAGTTGTTCCTTGGTTCTAAGGCAGTATACACACTCTCCTTCAGCCTGAAAGTAAGATGAGCCCCACAACCCCATAGGAGGCACCTTTGACTGGACTTAACTGTCCAGGGGTCCTTTCCCTTTTACACCTTACACACTTAACATTAAAGCACACTTAAAGTGCATTCTTTCCCTCAAATAATTCTGGGCACTGTAGCTCAGTGTTTCTCAACCAGTGTGCCTCCAGATGTTTTGGGACTACAACTCCCATCATCCCTAGCTAGCAAGACCAGTGGTCAGGAATGATGGGAGTTGTAGTCCCAAAACATCTGGAGGCACACTGGTTGAGAAACACTGCTGTAGCTTACCCCTCACAGAGTTACAATTCTCATCAACCCTTAAAAAAACCACAGCATCCATAATTCTCAGGGGCGGAAATATGCTTCAAATGTGCTTTAAAGATATAGGTTGGAATTCAACACCACACTGTGGTGAACGCCCTGTCAGTGTAGGTCAGGCATCCCCAAACAGCAGCCCTCCAGATGTTTTGGCCTACAACTCCCATGATCCCTAGCTAACAGGACCAGTGGTCGGGGAAGATGGGAATTATAGTCCAAAACATCTGGAGGGCCGAAGTTTGGGAGTGCCTGCTGTAGGTACTGCAGTTCTCTTTTCATTATCCTGACCCCCCACCCCAGAGCCAATCACGGTGGGCACCATGAGGAGGAGAGGAGAGTTAGGCCCTGTGGTGCAAGTGGTCATTAGGTGACTCCTACCCATAGTGTGTACACAGTCCTAGTTGGGGGCGCAGTCTGGGAACTCTGGTGCCATTCCCTAAAACTGAACTCCTGCCCCTGTTGCTCCTCAGGGTCCTGATGCTACATAACAGGCCCAAGCAAACAGCCTCCCCATCAGCATCTCCTTCTCCATGGAGTGAAGGAAGCAAGGGCATGCAAAAGCACTAGGGCAGTGTGAGATTTTAAAAAAAGAGAGAGGTCTGTCTAGCCCTGCCACAGAAAAAGGAGAAGCAGCTGAAGCTCTGCAAAGGGCGAAGGATTTTGGCCTGGCTTCTGGGCGAAACAGCTGGACCCCATATCCTGCCGTCAATGCTGTTGACAGCCCTGGCCCTCATGCAGCTGCCTGGAAAGAGTAAATGAAGCCAAGGGGCCAGGCAAGGAGTGAAGAGGAGCTTGGCAGCTGAGAGTTTTCCCTCTTTAGGCATGGACCAACTGGAGAGAAAGGCAGGAGAGGGGTCTCTTTGGCAGCAGCAGGCACTGCAAAGTGGATCTGCAGCTGAAAGAATAAGTAACAGTATTTGAGGAGGCCAGAAAAAAACCCAGCCTTCCCCCCCCCCTCCACACATACACACCTGCAGCGTGTGCTGGATGGTGCTGGGGAAGTGGCGCAGGGTGCAGAGAGGGTACTGTGTCTCTTCCTCCTCCTGAGCTTGGCCAAAGGACTCTGTCAGAAAGGGCACAAAGACCTGGACGTGCCCCCGGGTGCCTTCCGTTCCGGAATCAAGCAGAGGCTTGAGGTACTGCACACACCTTTGGCACAAGTATTTTCCTGCGGGAGGAAAGAGAGGAGGTAGAAAGGACACTAGATCCTTTGCAGTGCCCTACCTTCTTCATCTGACACACACACACACACACACACACACACACACACACACACACACACACACACATCAGAATTCTCTGACATCCCTACTCAGGGAGAAATGGCAGCTGATACACACACAAAAATGGTGGAAAGGAGCTGGACAAATTTCTGCAAAGTGGACTTCTTTTTCTGATTGGGTGGAGAGAGGGAGGGAAAATAAGAGAAATCTCAATATATTATTTTCTTCAAAAAAATGTATCCTAAGACATTTTGGTTCAGCTCTACAAAGAGCCTCTGTCACTCAAATACACTATTCTGTCTGTATGGTCTGTTGGGTCCTTTTTGTAGATGCCAAGCCATTCCAGTCTCCTCAGTACATACAAAGCCTCCATTTTTATAGATGTGCAAAGCAGGAGATAATGGCTCAGTGTGTGTTTGGTGGTCTGTGGCTTGAACCCCAACAGGGTATTAAGACTCTTAATTAACGATGGTGACACTTGCAAGTTCTTTAGCACATACCCTCCAACATTTCTCTGATGAAAATCGGGACACATCCTAAGGGAAAGTGGGACATTCCGGGATCAAATCAGAAACCAGGATGGATTCTGTTAACCTGGCACTGTCCTTGGAAAATAGGGACACTTGGAGGGTCTGTTTTATCAGTGTTCACATGCTATTAAAAGCACACACAGCTATTTCAATCATCCTTACAACGATCCTGTGTGGTAGGCCAGGATTATCACAGCACAGAGGAAGGTGCTAATAATAATAATAATAGTAATAATAATAATAATAATAATAATTTATTATTTATATCCCGCCCATCTGGCCAGGTTTCCCCAGCCACTCTGGGCGGCTTCCAACAGAAAAATAAAATAACCGATTAAACATTAAAAGCCTCCCTAAACAGTGCTGAAGCAGAGAGACTGTGGTTTGCCTGAGGCCAGCCAGGGATGTTCACAGCTGATTTGAGATCTGACCTGGGGACTTCCCTGCTCTACGTAGCAAGAGAGCTGTCCTGTTTATCACCACTGTGTGTATTTTGTGGGCCTGCATTTGCAAGACACTTCAAAGACTCTGGACTTTGGATCTGGTCTGGGATGCCTCTGGCAGTTTCGGCAAGAAGTGAGAGCAGCTCTGTTTGTTATTCAGGCCTTCTAGCTCCTTGACTTAGCCAGCCCTGTCTCACATACCCATAGGGGAACGGCCATAGCTACTTCGCATGCAGAAGGACCCAGGTTCAATCTGGACTCTCCCAAGTCTTGCTGGACAAGAGCTTCTTCCTGAAACATGGAGAGTTGCTGCTAGTCAGTAGAGAGGCAATGCTGATCTGGGTGGGCCTGACTCTCCCTATGTTCACCTCCCCTTTGATATCTATCAGCAGGATACACAATACAGTCAACCAGAAAGGCACATGGGATCTCTTCCCCGAGGAATGGATCAACTTTCTGTGTAAGAAGCACCAGGTGGCTGGCTCACAGCAGCAGCAGGTCCATCTAGTCTGGATCTGGTTAGAGGGCAGCCCCCAATGCTCACGAGTGTCAATCTCTCAACA
The DNA here is from genome assembly GCF_963506605.1 of Zootoca vivipara. Classification (NCBI taxonomy): domain Eukaryota; kingdom Metazoa; phylum Chordata; class Lepidosauria; order Squamata; family Lacertidae; genus Zootoca; species Zootoca vivipara. The sequence continues at coordinate 56,197,437 of NC_083277.1, read as the reverse complement.
TCTGTTCCTTTTTAAAAAATAAAAATAAAAAGCTTGTTTTCTGTCTGACAGTTCATAGGATAAAGCTTGAAAAATGTGTGTAGCAGGTTATGTTAATGATTCATTAGCTGACGTGTCCATGAGCAAAGTGACCAGGAGACAAAAAGTTGAGAGTCTTCTGTGTCCACCTATACAACTCCCTGTCCTTGCCTTTATCATGATGACCTCCAGCTTATGTATGCCTGCGCTGCACACATACTGCCTTTGCCTGCAGCATCCTGCCATTCCTTCTGTGCCACACTCTAGGCCTGCCTGCAAAAACTGTCAACATCCTGTGAAAAACAAGAGTGCTAGAATTTGTATACATTATTTCCCCGTTCCCCCCACCCACACGGAAATCACAGTGTGGAACAGAGCCTATGGCTACAATCTTATACCCAGTTACCAGGCAATTCAGGGGCTTACCTCCGAGTAAGCACACACATGATTGCACTGTGAATCAAGGTTTCTGATTTAAATGTCATCTGAGCTCACTGCATGACCTTAAGCAAGACTGCCTCAGCCTTCCATTTCCAATATGGGGATAATGATAAATTACTAACACATTATTATTATTATTATTATTATCATTATCATTATCATTATCATTATCATTATCATTATTATTATTATTATTAGAATCATAGAATCATAGAGTTGGAAGAGACCACGAGGGCCATCCAGTCCAACCCCCTGCCAAGCAGGAAACACCATCAAAGCATTATTGACATATGCCTGTCAAGCCTCTGCTTAAAGACCTCCAAAGAAGGAGACTCCACCACACTCCTTGGTAGCAAATTCCACTGCCGACCAGCTCTTACTGTCAGGAAGTTCTTCCTAATGTTTAGGTGGAATCTTCTTTCTTGAAGTTTTAATCCATTGCTCCGTGTCCGCTTCTCTGGAGCAACAGAAAACAACCCTTCTCCTTCCTCCATATGACATCCTTTCATATATTTGAACATGGCTATCATATCACCCCTTAACCTTCTCTTCTCCAGGCTAAACATACCCAGCTCCCTAAGCCGTTCCTCATAAGGCATCGTTTCCAGGCCTTTGACCATTTTGGTTGCCCTCTTCTGGACACGTTCCAGCTTGTCAGTATCCTTCTTGAACTGTGGTGCCCAGAACTGGACACAGTACTCCAGGTGAGGTCTGACCAGAGCAGAATACAGTGGTACTATTACTTCCCTAGATCTAGATGCTATACTCCTATTGATGCAGCCCAGAATTGCATTGGCTTTTTTAGCTGCTGCATCACACTGTTGACTCATATCAAGTTTGTGGTCTACCAAGACTCCTAGATCCTTTTCACATGTACTGCTCTCAAGCCAGGTGTCACCCATCCTGTATTTGTGCTTTTCATTTTTTTTGCCCAAGTGTAGTACCTTACATTTCTCCTTGTTAAAATTCATCTTGTTTGCTTTGGCCCAGTTGTCTAATCTGTTAAGGTCATTTTGAAGTGTGATCCTGTCCTCTGGGGTATTAGTAAATAATAAATATTATTATTTACAAAAAATGGCCTACTTTGCAGGGCTGTTGTAAGTAAACGTAATGTCTGTGTGGTGCTTTCAATACTTGAAAGTGGTTAAGGAAATGCTAAGTAGGTGATTAATCATATAAAATAAGCACTTTCAAAGAAGCCGGTGTAACGTAATTCATTCAGAGCATGGAATGCTTATTCCAGGGAGCTGGTGGCTACAACACAGGCATTCTGTATGAAACACTCACTGGCTTGCAGACTGTCCAGGGCACTGGCAACGCCATCCAAGCAAAGGAAGAAGTCATCCCCATAGAAGTTCTCGGTGTCTGGTCCAACCTGGTTCTGCTGTGCTGATACATTGATGTGGCGGTTCATGAGTTTTATGGCAGCTGCTGCCACTTCTGACTTCTGCTTCTACAGGAACAAAGGGAATATTACTAGGGAGATCCAGGGTAGAATGAAGTTGGTTATTGCCTGGGTTCCTTGGCCAGGGCACTTGTTAGAGAGTCAAGCCAGAACCCCACCCTCTCCCCTGTAACATTACAAATAGGTTTGTGAATATTCTCGTGTCCATTGAGATTTATTCCTTGGGCAAACTGTCCCCAGCACCACCTCATCCAAACCTCTTTTCCACCATATTCGCTGCAAGACTTACCGACACATCCCCTGCTCGAAAGAGGAACTGCCTGTTGAGGTTGGAATATTCAATGGTATCCATGTCCGTCACAGTGATGCTCCCACCCTCGCTAGCAGCCAAGCCAATCATGGCAAAATTCTTCAGGAGCTCACAGCCAATGGCACCAGCTCCCACCTGAGGAAATTGTAATAAGATTGGTTGAAGGCCCATGGCATTCTGAGCCAGGATGATCTCAGTGACTCAAGTGACTGGGGCAAGGGGACACATGGAGAGACGTCTCCAAGATACATGTGGCTGGTTCAGATATAATGTTTTGCTCCACATGGGTGCTGTTGGGCTGGTTGCCATGCAGGAAGAACACATAGGAATGAGGGCACTCCCTGATGACCCATTAATTTTCCCGTTTATTGAGCATTTATCTTGGTTTGCTGGCCAGGGGATTGGTTGACATTGGCAATTTAACGAACATTCACTCTGATTTGTTTATAGGGAGGTTAGGTGTCAAGCATTATTCCCAGGGCATTCCTCCATTGGTTTCCAAATTCAGATCTTTTGGGGAAATGGGTTTGTTATCCAATCCCTCCCAATCAACTCTCATTGCATCAACCTGAATTTGCTGGTACGTGATTCAATCCCACCCCAACTTAGTCTGGAAGCCCCCTAAATTATGCACAACTTCAAAATACACACACCCCTTTTTTAAAAAAGGAAAGGCTAGACATGAAATTCCAATAGCCTTTCCGCCAAGGAATTCCTTGTTGGTTTTCAGTTCTGACAAAAAGTATTCTATATGACTGTGTATTTGTCACATCGAAGGAAACCTTATGTTCAACAAGGCCTGAAGACAGATGGAACATTGGCACTTCTCACAGAGAATGCATTATAATTACAGAGGCTGGAATAGGCATTTGCAGCAGCACCAGAGAACTGTTGTAGAATCTGAAACAGTTTACTAACACAGTTCCAAAGCATGGATGCTCACTTTATAAGAAATGACAAACTGAACAATCTCCCTCGGGCTCCTTTCCAACTCTACAGGTCTACGATTCTCTGGCTACAATTTCTACAACAGATGTTCATTAGCCAAAACATGTCAAGGCAAGGGAAAATATTTGACTTCGAAATACATTTTGACTCCATCTGGCATTCTGTACCAAGTCTTAATTTTGCTACAAAACAAGAACTAGAAAGAAAACCCACAATCTCATTAGATCCATGTGCCAATTCTTCCAATGTTTGTAACACAGAGAGAACAATACAAGGCCTTCAAACAAGAAAAAGGAGTAAAACAAGGATGTAACATCAACCCAACCCTCTTTTATCTTATAAATCAACTATCTACCAGCTCTTTTTGAAACTGTGTGAAGTGCAGGATTACCAGAACATGACTCAGCGGCACACTGCCTGATATTTACTGGTGACCTCACTATGCTCTCACCTTTATAAAAGTTAACTGCATGCTACAATGGTTCCATTTATTTATCTATCTCTACCTATCTATCTATCTATCTCACAAAATTTATACCCCACTTGATTGTAAAAAACCTCAAAGCAGTTTATAAAAAGATATACCGTACATGGGATGCACAGATGAGTTTGGCAGGGCAGGGCGACCAAATTCCACCTTTTGCCAGAGGTAGCAATAAATCAATCAGAAAACAAAAATGCATTCTACAAGTGTAAATCATACATGGCCTAATAGTAGACATGTTATGAAACTTTAGGGATGGTTTTCCAAGAATTCTGGGTAAGAAAGAATACTGAGAATTTTTATGTAGTCAGAGTTTATGCACTAATTACATATAATGAAGGGCTTTTTTTTATCTGCACCATAATTTCTGAATTCTGCACCCAGAAGACTCCAACAATTCTGTGGTGAAAGCATAATAAGCAAATCAAGAATGGTTATGCAAAGTGGAGTACTTTATATATACAGAGAGAATGTGCATTCTGTATTCTTATTCTGATGTTTGAAGTTGAGCTAGAAAGAGACAGGTGGGCTGGAGCAGTTTCACCTCCTAAAAACACAGGAGCCTTCTTCAGATCCTGCCTGCCTCTTTTCAAATATTCCCTTCAAGCCACAGAAGTTAGAATCCACGTCCACCATCTTCCTTTCCTTTCCTGGGTCAAGATTCTTAGGGATACATGGCAGAGTTGCCCGCTTTTTCTAGGCATTCAGGTCTACAGAAAGTGACCTCTTGGAATACAGCTCTTAGCGACCGTTGCTATAATTGTTCACAATATAATCCAATGGTATAGTAAACAACAACCAACAACGGGGAGTACCTTTAACAGTCGACTCTGCTAACTGGGACGAAATCCCTGCATTGGCTGTTATGCTAGCAAATGTTATGTTTACAAAGAAACTTCAGTAACAGCTGCAGAACAGATCTAGGTCAGCTACTCATCATACAAAAATCCTTCTTCTTCTACCTAGTGTCATCGCTCAAACTAAAGGAGTCAACACTCCCTCTACTGGAAAACACTGGAAAAATAAGCACTACAGTTAAGTGAAAAACTCAACCAACTCTCATCAGTGGCTGGATTAAGGTGAGTGGCTTTTAGGTGAGACCAGTGCCCCTCATGTGCGCAAGTATTTGGCAGTATCCACACAATGTTGTTGACCTCAAAAGACCAGCCTGTATTTCCCTACCACCTCCTGCAGCCATTTAATTCAGATTTACCCTTTCTATAGAAAATCTGATACACTAAAAAAACCTCTGTTGCAAACAACCCATTTGCAATATTCAACAACTTGTTTTCAGTATTAAACCCTAGTCTAAAACATGTAATCCAAATGCAATCTTAACTGTCAGGGTGATTTGGAAGAACTACAGATGTTTAAAATTTTATTATGTTTACACCTCACCTTTCCTCCAATTTTATCAAGGTGGCACATGTCTTTCCCTCACAATTTAATCCTTGCAACATCCCTGGGCTGTAGGTTAGGCTGAAGTTAGACCTTGTGGTGGAGAGTTTCATACATTCATGATGCCTTGTGTGGGAAGAACCTGGCTTCACCCAGCCTGCGCCTACTCACCACAAAGTATTTCTGCTTCCCAAGCCGTTCCTGGAAGGTATTTCCAAAGACAGCAATCTGCCCATCATAGCGACTGCCACGCTGTCAAGAGAGAGAGAGACATTGGAGACCCAACGGGCGACAGATGGAGAGCAATACAATCCCTGTAGGATGGCCCTATACCCATTCTAAGAGATTTAGAATTTGGGCACTGCGTGGGTGTTGAAAAGCAGGAAAAGAGGGCGGCCTATACGTCAGGAATGTAGAGCCTGCAGCTTCTCATCAGCCCTAGCCAGCTCCAGTAAAGAGAGATCAGCATGAGGAAGGGCATGTAGAAGCACTGCCAGAAGGGTTGTCCACGTTTGAGCATTACTGAGCTATTAATCTACTTTATCCACACTTGAATTGGATCAGAGTAACTCCCCCACATATTTATTTATTTGAATTTGGATATGAGGAGAAACTTATTGCTGCCTTCTACAGTGGTACCTCTACTTACAAATGTTTCTACTTACGAACGGAGCTCCATCCGCCATCTTGGATGCGGTTTAGATAGGATTTTTTCAACTTACAAATTTTTAGATAGGGTTGCTTCGAATTACAAATTTTTTCTCCCAATGCCTTCCTATGGGATTCGACTTACAATTTTTTTCGACTTACGAACGTGCGTTTGGAACGCATTAAATTCGTAAGTAGAGGTACCACTGTAATTTGTTGATTCAATTATGCCAATTAAGCAACAACAAGGCATACACGCAGGTAGCTGCACACACACCTCCCCCCCCCCCAAGAAATGTGCAAAAGCACCCTGTCAGGCAAGCGTACACACTTCTTCCGTTTTCTGCTTTTGTGTAAATCTGAGGGCTCAAAAGGGCAGGAAATACCACTGTTCAGAAGCACCCTGGAAATAGAATGGCCAGAAAAGAAAAGAAAGCATGGAGGAGTTAGTGGGTTTTGAAAGAGGAGGAGCAGCAAAGAGAACTGATCCATTCATCCACAAACACCAAAGCAAATAATCTGCAACCCTGATTGGAGAGGTCTGGAGCACAATTCCCCCCAGTTTAATCAGATTATCTCCGAATCAAAGAAACTTGAATTTGTAGGGGAAAGCATTGAGATTTGTGCTGCTTGAGGGTAACATCATATGGGCTACACAAATTAAATGGGAACAGAAACAGCTATAAAGACACAGTAAACTCATTTGTGGAAAAGTCTGGAATGCCTTGGAAGAGGCAGAAAAAGAACTGTGATCCTATCCTATCTCTACCGGAAAAGTAAAAACTGCAGAATTTGTCACATACTGGAGCACAGTCTTCCTCAGTCAGCTGCACGATATGTTCCTCTTCAGGCAGACATTCATAAGCATCGAAGTACAGCCACTGGTCCAAAGGAGTGAACTTCCCTGAGGCAGCCTAAGACAGAGGAAAAAAAGGAGGGAACTGCTCAGCCCTCCCTATAACTGCACATTTGGGTTTGAGAAGAGGGAGCAGCCACTCTTACTGAACACAGAAAGCTCATGGAACATACTGTTCAGATTTGCATGCTTTCCTCCCCTGGAGGGGGCTCCTGTGCTTTAGCAGCTGCATGTCAGGCCAACATTCAACAGGTAATGCTTCTCATGATCTCATTTACGTGTCAGGAAAAGCTGCACATTTCAGTTTTCTATGTTTCACACCACTGTTTAAGGCACAAGAGCACTGCTGGGCACCCACTCATGCTGACAGAATGACCCATCTCTGCAGCAAAGAATACAAATTTCCCTGCAGCCGAAAAGCACGCATGAAAACTGCAACAGAAATTCTAACAACTGGTATTGCTCCAATTTATATCAGAGGCGTTTCTCCCCCCCCCCACCCCCATTATATTTTGGATACATTCAGTACAAAACACACATGCGCAGCACATAATTGAAACTATGGAACTCGCTCCAACAAGATGCAGTTGTCTGTGGCCACCAGCTTAGATGAATTCATGGAGGACAAGGTTATCAGTGGCTACTAGCCACAACTGCTATGTGTCAGGGGCAGTATGTTGCTGTAATAGCAGGCATTACATCTCACCACGGTAGGGAAGACTGTGACCAGATGACCTTTTGTGCCTGCTGCTCACTGCTGATGGCCAACTCCTGCTCTCCCTTCTTACAGTTCTCTGTATCTTGAAACCAGATGTGGGCTGGACAGTTTTTTCAAACAGAGGACACCTTCAGACAGAGGCCTGTTGCCTGCAAAGTAGGTCACATGGCCACCCTTCCTGGCAATCCATATACCCTTCAGCTTGCCTTGTCATTTAACACCTCAAGTGAATCAGATATTCCCCTGTGTAAATCAGCAAGGTCTTGCCCAGCTTGTGCTTCAAGATCTTCTGCAGTCAGTCACAGATTTGTCCCAGACCCTAAGATAACTGGCAACCAATAAACTTTGCATTTCTATAAGTGTGGCAAGAACGTTCAAAGCTCTCAAATGAAAGCATTTCTCTCCCAACGCAAGTTGCAGGTGCACAATCCAGAATGGGACCACAGTGTGAGGAGCGGGAAATTATTAAAACCCACTCCCTCCCACCGCATGCCAGTGTCCCTATCCTGATTAGGTGCTCTGCACTGGTAATTTCTGAAAGAAAAGGCAAACTCAAGGGGAAACTACATGATAAACATCACACTGAGTTTGGCCTCGCTCACTAACATCTACAAAAACCATGTACGGCACACATGGAGGGCCTGTGTGGCCCTCCAGATGTTGGGCTCCAGTCCCCAGCCAGCATGGTCAATGGTCAGGACTCAGGAGCGATGGGAGCTGGGGTTTAGCAACATCTGGACTTTTACAGGTCCCAAATCCCTGCTCCAAAGTAACTACCATCTCCTCGCAGCTGCAGATGGAGCCTGCAATCTTGTGGTTTGCTTAAAGCCACCAGTGAGCCGAGAGCAGGTGTAATATTCGACCCAGGGATTTCCCAGCTGTCAACGCGCCCTTTAATCACATTTAATTGGATCTGCTCCTGAGAAAGCAGAAGGAAAAGGAAGAAGGTGCCAAGATGAGGAAGCTCAGTGCACAGATATGGAAATGAGCCGGTAATGAAGTAGTTATTGAAGTTGTGGCTGCCAAAAATCACTCACCGTACAACCCAAACCCTGTGCACATCTACTCAGGAGTAAGCCCCATCATGGTCAATGGGACTGACTCCCTGGTGATTTGTAAGGATTGCAGCCTAAATCTCAATGTTTCTATTCGCTTTCCTCACACCAAACATAATCTTATATACTTCTACCATCCCCCTACTTATTCCTAAACTAAAAAGCCCCAAGCATCACAGGCATTCTGCCAGCTCTCCAATATAATTTTCGAGATGAGGTGGCCAGAAACTACACATGGTATTCCAAGTGATGACATAAGGATATGGGCAGTCTCCTTTTCAAACTCTTTCTCTCTCCTAACTGTACCCAAGATGGAATTCACTTTTTTCACAGCAGCTGCCGCACACTAGGTCAACATCTTCATCATTTTCACCAAGACCCCAAGATCTCTTTCCAGGTCAGTCACCGGCAGCTGACTGAACAGAGATAAGGGAACTAGCTGATAGAAACCTAACCTTCAAAAATCCTCAGAGCTTAAGATGTCATTTGGTGGACACCGTAAAAAAAAATAATACCAAAAAAACAGCAGCAGCAAAACACTACATTCGCAAGTGAACAAAAATAAGGTTTATGAATGATAATCCACTGCATATCCTTTCTCTGATTTACCCCTAAACCAAAGTTATAGCAAAAACTACCTACGCATGAGAGATGAAAGACAAGCAGGTAATGGTGTAGGTGGGTTCCCACAAGGCAAGACACAGTGATAACAGCAAAAACCTTTATTGAACAAACAGAACTGGGCAACAGGGGCAAAGCAACTGCTTATATACATTTCTGGAGGCCTGGGTCACTCCTACTCCCAACGTGATTGGCTGTCCAAACTTCCAAGCTGTCCCTCCTTCACCCAACCCTGCTTGGCTCTGGGAGAATCAAAGAGTTGGAAGGGACCATGAGGGTCCTGTAGTCCAAACCCCTCCAATGCAGGGATCATTTTGGCCAACATAGGGCTCAAACCCACGACCCTGAGATGAACAGTCTCATGCCCTACCAACCGAGCTAGCTCCACCATTGGTGGAGGAGCGCCCACCAACAAGTGAAGCCCCAAGGTGCCTGCCCAAATGGTGGGCAAAACTTGAAGCTACAACCAGTAGTATTCTAACTGGCAAGAGCCAACAGACACCCCTTAAACAGGGGGTTTCAGGGGTGGCTGGGCAGGCACAGGATCTATCTGCTGGATCTAATCAGCCTTGCTGTCATCACATGATGGCAACAGGTCCAATTCAGGCCTTTTTGCTACCCCAGTCTGGGAGCCAATGCCTGGAAGGACCATGTTTCCCCTCCCCCTTCAGTCTGCCCTGGCCAGTGCAAGCAGCAGAGTTGAAGATGCAGTGATGGTTATGCATCTCTATCAAGCCCTACAGCTGCCAGTCAGGGATCTGGACTGCAGCCTAATATCAATGCACTTTTGTTTAAATTATTAAACAATGCTTGTAAGAAAAGGTTTAAAGCAAGTGAAGGATACTATTGAAACGACATCCCCCACCCATAGTTGAAAATGCTGGGAAGCAGTTAGCAATAACTTGGAAAGGCAAAGGTAAAGGGACCCCTGACCATTAGGTCCAGTTGTGACTGACTCTGGGGTTGCGGTGCCCATCTCGCGTTATTGGCCGAGGGAGCCGGCGTACAGCTTCCAGGTCATGTGGCCAGCATGACAAAGCCGCTTCTGGCGAACCAGAGCAGCGCATGAAAACGCCGTTTACCTTTCTGCTGTTTGCTTGTGCAATAACTTGTACAAGCATCTTTTTCCTGAAGCAGGTGCATAAGCACTCAATCCTCGCACTTTGCACACTTCTACTATGGGTTTAAATAACAGAAACCCAAACGGGAGTGGCATCACTATGTGGTATCCTTGGACAGCTGTCAGGACCCCACTACTGATGCCCCCCTTAAACCTTTCCCTTGACTTTGCACCCCATGCAGATTGGATCTAGCCAACCTTTCTGTTTCCCCCAATTTCCCACAATTTCCTCTGACCTGGCGTTGCTCTGGGAATCAAAAAGGAGGCCAGGCACAGATGCCCATTGCCTGCTTAGAGCACTGCCACTGCAGTCCGATGAGCCCCCCAGGGCCCTCTGAGAGAAGAGTGGGCCCACCAGGAGACACTTTGCAGAGAATCCCCTGAAACATGGAATCAGCCCTGAGCATAAGGCATTTGGACACTCACCACCTGGCATTTCTAATAATTTATAAAGCTACAGGTGTGCCTGTAGTCTGATGATTCCCACTGAAACACACTTTTCTTTCCTTGGTATAAGAAGAACCAAAGTAGTAGTTGTTGCAAAACTGCATGCCAGCTGCCTCGTACCTGCACTCATTTAAAACTTCCTAGCTGAGTCTGTGGGTTGATATAATCCTAAACTGGCAAATCCAGAAGAAAACCAGCCAGATTGGTTTACAAAAGAGGGCAGGCAGCAACCTGAACTCAACAGTGACACAGAAGCAAATGGGTCACAGGGATAGGGCAAGTGCCTTTCTGAGCATGAAACTCAAGCAGCTGCCACTTCTGGGCTCAATCAGGAAATGTTCAGGTGATTCACTCATAACTGATGGGAAGCCTGTCCTTTGGGTAGCTTCAGGATGCTCCTTGCTTCTTACTTAAACGTAATACCTATATATATTGATAATTTTATAATATTTATTTTTTAAAATCTGTAGCTTTTATTGGTAGTTTTATTGGTATTTCCTTACACTTCATGTAAACTTCTTAAAAGAAGTTGTGGGGGGGGGGCGTGTGCATGTATTAAATAAATAACAGGAAAATAACAATAATTAACATTTGTGCTGTGATCCATTCAAAGAATTTCACATGTGTTATCTAATGGAATTTCTTACAACAACCCTGTGAGGTAAATCAGTAGTATTACTGCAGAAGTTTGCACATATTGGAAAACAGAGTAGTGACTTGCCTAAGGCCACCAAATGAGTTCATGGCACAGGTGAGACTCAAAAGTGTGTTCACAAAAATGCCTTAGACTGCAGTGAAGTTCTTGGTTTTCCCCCCTCAGGAGCATTTCATACCTCGCCCCCCGCCCCCCAGCTGCTTACACCATCACAACTTCATTGTGTGAAGATTCGTTTCTGTTTGTATACACCAGGGGGCAGGGATGTCGTTACCCTATGCAAAGGTGTTCACACACCTGGCTAGAGACTACCGGTATTAGGAATGACTAAAGGGTGCCAGCAAGTGTGAAGTTGGTGTTGAAGCAGATTAAAAACCAAGCACCGGAAACACAGTGAGTGTACACCAGGGGTCAGCAACCTTTTTCAGCCATGGGCCAGTCCACCATTCCTCAGACCATGTGGGGGGCCGGACTATATTTTTGGGGGAAATATGAACGAATTCCTATGCCCCACAAATAACCCAGAGATGCATTTTAAATAAAAGCACACATTCTACTCATGTAAAAACACCAGGCGGGCCCCACAAATAACCCAGAGATTCATTTTAAATAAAAGGACACATTCTACTCATGTAAAAACACGCTGATTCCTGGACCGTCTGCGGGCCGGATTGAGAAGGCGATTGGGCCGCATCCGGCCCCCAGGCCTTAGGTTGCCTACCCCGGTGTACACTAAATGGAAGTGTGAACACAGCCTCAGACTGGGGCCTCCCTCATTCTCTTAGCTACTACATTATCATCATCATCATTATCATTATTATTTACATTTATATCCCGCCTTTCCTCCAAGGAGCTCAAGGTGGCATACACACTTTCCCCCTTTTTATCTACAACCCTGTGAGGTAGATTACACTGAGAGGCAGTGGCCGTCCAAAGGTGAGCTCACCCAGTGAGCTTCATGGCTGAGTAAGGATTCAAACCCTTGTCCCACACTGGAACCACTTTAGTATTTCACACATTCCTCATGCTGGCAACAGCCTTTTGAGACACAGATGCCTCATGAGAAGTGTCCTCCAAACAGCTCAAAAGTCTGCCCCTCACCTTCAGCACCTCTTGGGCAGCCAGGCCTCCGATGAAGGCATTGATAGGACTCAGGTCACCAGAACATCCGTAGGAAAATGTCCGCACCAGGTCCTCTTGCAGTTCCTCTTCCTTGCTCACAGGGAGGGTCTGTGCCAGTTTCACCATCTTGTCTGCATCTGCCTGTTGAGGAGTAAAGATGAAGTGGCTGGGAAAAGAGTCTATCTGAGGAAGCTTACAATGAGCTACTTGCAGGGAAAGCAACAACGTTCTCCGCAGAAGGAGACAATATCCTGCTCAGGGTTGGAAACATGAGGAAGCCTGGGAGGCCGGTTGGGGTTGCTAAGAAGAACAAAGGCAACTGGGGAAACTTGCCTGATTCCTGGGCCTAGGCAGCCGCTTCATCTCCCTCTGGAAGATATGCAGTGCCCAGAAAGCCGCATGGAGGGAGCGACAGCGAGGCAGTTTCCCCTTATCCGGGATCCTGATCTTAGGATTAGCCCTGGAGGTACGCAGGGATTCCTGGGAATACAGAGAGGTTAGTGGACAGGAGTAGAATGACTTAATGCACATCCTTCTCTTTAAGGTAGGAGGTGGAGAAACTCAGGCCCAGGAGCTGAATATAGCTCCTTAGACATCACTGTCCTTCCCTCAGGACTCTCAGGCCAGGCCTCCTCTCCAAGTCACCTCCCCATCCTCTCCTCAGGCTATGTGCCCTGCTCTGCATCCTCCTCCTTGAGTGTGGAGACCTTTGTGTGGCCTGGGTGTAACTTACTCTACAAAGAAAAAGCCACACAATCCATTTCCCTACCCACCTTTTGAGTCTCAACCCACCCACCACTGACACGGGGGCCTCAGAAAGTTGCCCAGGAGGTAATGTGACCCTCGGGTTGCGTTTCCCCACTCCTGCCTTAAGGCAACACACTTCAAGAAATGCCTCTCCTCACCATAGCTGAACATAGGAGCTACAGTGGTACCTCTACTTACGGATTTAATGTGTTCCAAACGCTCATTTGTAAGTCGAAAAAAATTGTGAGTCGAATCCCATAGGAATGCATTGGGAGAAAAAAATTGTAAGTCGAAGCAACCCTATCTAAAAATTCGTAAGTAGAAAAAATCCTATCTAAACCGCATCCAAGATGGTGGACAGAGCTCCATTTGTAAGTAGAAAAATTCGTAAGTAGAGTTATTCGTAAGTAGAGGTACCACTGTACACCAACCATGTCAGACTACTGGCCCATCTAGCTCAATACTGTCTGTACTGACTGGCAGTGGCTCTCCAGGGTTTCAAACAGGAGCCTTTCCCAGCTGTATCTGCAGATGTTGTGGACTGGACCTTGGATCTTCGACATGCAGAGCACAGAGCTCCATCCTCTCCCTAGCTGCTTGGGCTGGCGTTCTGCACCCAGGCTCTAGAACAGCACTTTTGATGTCTCTTCCCCGGTGAAGTAGTCCTGTTTGAGTCCTCCAGCTAAAATGCTCAGCCCTGGCAATAAGCTCACCCAAGGCTCTGCCCATCTTGGCCCCCTAGGAACTAGCTGAAAAAGAATAACCACATTTTTCCACCACTGCCAGAGACGAGAACATACATAGGAGTGTTTTTGAGGTATCGTGACTTGGGTGATGATCCCACCGCATTTGTATGGAGAAAAAGAAGATGTATCTCCAACTTCTAAGCTGCAGGTTCCTAAACAGACACAGATCACAAACATTAGGTCTGTTCTCTTTGTTGTTCAACAGGACTGAAGTCAAATAAAATGATATAAACCCATTCTCTGCAAGGTAGACACCTGCATTTCTTCTGGAGGTCTCTTGTCCTATCGGGTGCTTCAATACTCACTAGTGAAGTCCCACAAGGTTCCTGATAGGAGTGACATGATGCTTCTTTCCCCTCAACGCAGTGCCACCCCATCCTTCTGTCAAACCCCACTCTCATAATCTTTGCCTGTCCATCTTCCTGATCCACATATGTCCTCCTATTCTCCTCTGGACACTTTCTGTGTGCAGGCAGGCACTGTACCCAGAGACATGAGGAGAAGGAGGAAGCGGAGGGCCTGTTACCTTTCACACGAATGAGGCAGGGCTCAGAGGTATTGAGTTCTGTCATCCCCTCAACCCCGGAGAATATCACCCAGTCACCATCCTCAAAGCGGTGGCCTTGTCTCTCTTCATTGTCACACGCCACAGTCACTATGCCAGGGTTACCCTGGGGGAATAGTATATTATTATTATTGCTACTACAACTGCTAAATACATCACTTAGTACCAAAGCAAGCTGCTAGGCAGTTTACAGAGTAGAAAAAAACCCAGTTACATTAAAATATAAATACTCATAATTAAAATTTGCAATAAATCAGTTACATTAACACATTAAAATATAATTGTCCATAATTAAAATATGCAATGAAACAATCACAATAAAACAACACAGCAATGAATACAGGAGACTCTGGTTAAGAGATCAAAGGACTGGCTGCATCTGATTAGATGGTTACTCCATCTGTTTAGGGAAGTTTTTAATGTTTGATGTTTTATCATGTTTTTAATATTCTGTTGGGAGCCACCCAGAGTGGCTGGGGAAACCCAGCCAGATGGGTGGGGTGTAAATAATAAATAATAATTGTTATTATTATTATCCAAGCTCGGAAAGACATCTTGGGGGCTCCTTTGGAAGGAGGCATGTTCAATCCAGGGTGTGAAGGACATGAGCTCAGAAAGGGTGACACAAGCAGGGCAATAAAGTGCAGGAGACAGGCGTTATCTGGGTGAAGAGACATTACCTGGGTGATGTGGTGAATGGCAGCAGAAGCAGGTTCAGCCTCTGAAGGATTGCGCACAATAAAGTGTTCTCCAAAATCACAGAAAAGTTGCCTGGAGCCAAAAGACAAACGCTCAAGAGGTCAGACTTCTACTTCGTTTTCTTCCCTACACTCAGCCACTGCTCCACCCTGAGAAAGCCCCTTTACTTCCACCCATGGGGTCTACCTGCTCAGAGAACCTCCATCCCGCATTACAAAAGGGTGAAGGCGTCAATTTCGCTTTCTCCCCATTTTCCAGTTTTAAGTTCAGTTCTCCACATTTCCACCTCAATTTGCAATTTTTTTGAAAGACCACATGGAAATTAATTGGAATATTAGTGCAAATTCTCATATATACAGTTGAGAGCTTGGAGGGAGGTTAGTCTGCATGGTGCCTGAGTCCCTTCTAATGCCTGGGGTCCTAGATCCAGCAAAGGGTTAAAATCTAGTGGAGGATTCCATTGTTGAACTAGCCAGGCAAAAGCCAGGGTAGAGTGAGCTGGACTAGAAACGGAGTGAGAGCCAGGCTTGATTTCTGTTGGAATGCAAGGCTATAGTTATGGGAGAAGCAAGGCCATATTGGGGTGCTAATGCTGTGAGTCCCTCCATCATAGGCTCAGGATGTATATCTCACAAAGACACCACTGTCCCTCATTCCAAGGAAACTGAACCCGGGTAAGCACGGGAACCCCTGGAATCACACAGTGCTTGGGGATTGGGGCAGTGTGCAACAATGCACATTTTTTAACAAAACAATTTATTATAATATACTGTAGTGCCATTTTTGTTGTTTCAACTAACATATGCACACTTTACCACTTTACAAGTGATGATCATTTCGTGCACAGGTTCCATTCCAGGCCCCTTTGCCCATCGGGGGGAGAACATATAAGCCCCCCCCCCTCTTCTGGGTCCAAAATCACACGTTAATTGGACGTGCCTAATATTTTTGTAGTCAGTGCTTGGCTGAAAAACTTTATGGCAAAATTCAAAGACGTGCAAATTTTGAAGGACGGCTGTGCTTGGGTTTATATCTTGTTTCAGAAAAAAAAACTCAATTAAGTTCACCCTTTAATGCAAATTGAATCAAATCTCTCCCCCATCCCTACCCTGCAGTGCCCAACCAGCCTACTGGCAGCTTATATGAATTCTTAGTCCACCTCTTACCGTATTCCACCCAAAATCACAGCACCACCCAACATCCCATCTTGGGACAAGGACAGAAGCCCCCAACACCTACCCAGCCAGGCCCTTGGTGTCAACTAGGACAAAGCAAATGTTCTTGGTGTGGCAGAAGTCACTGATTCGCAGCTGCTCCTCCAAGGGTGAGTTACTCAGGACCACAACCTGTAAAGTTTGGTGCAGAATAGTATCAGATCTGCGTAACATAAGGGGCTAAGAAACAGCACGACAGAGAGCGCTTTCCAAACAGATTCTCTGTTCCCCATCAATCACAGCGGGTCATGTAGTGGTAAATCCTGGAGTGTGGGCCCTTCACAGCAACTTCCATAGTTATGCCTCTTCCGAGACTATACAAAAAAAGTGATTTTTCATCAGTGCAGACATTATGGCTTCAGTACTGAGCCAGCTTTCCACACACCCCATGTCTCCCATCTGTTTTGCTTCAACAACCAATCTGATGAAGATCTCTGGTGGACTCGAACGTTTGCTCAGTTTATGACATTTGGGTTGGTTATTTCTGAGCATAGCTTATGCAGATAATTGGCCCCATGAGATAACCCTGCTGTGAAACAAGCAGTGGTGCTTCTGTCCCTGCTTGTTCCTGATCCCTCACTTGCTGGATCATCACCTGTACCATCGAATGACAGGCAGTGGTACGCCACCCAACACATTGCAGCTATCCCAACCAACCACAGACATGAGAGCTGATCCCCACTTTGAGCTTCAGGTGCAGCTTCAGAACAAAACAATTGGTGGCACTTGATGATCACTAGGCCATAAATTACCACTATGAGAAACGGCTGGGCATGGGCCAACAGGCTTGTTGCGTTCATTGGGTTAAGAGCAAAAGCTCTCCCACTGATGTAGGTCAGAGCCTGCTGAAGCACTGGAAACAGTGGTCACATCCACAGTGCCCCATGCCCCCCCACCCAAGAATCCTGGGAACTGTGGCTCCCCCTCTAGGAGCTCCAATGCCCAGCACCCTTCACCAACTACAGTTCCCAGGAGCCTTTGGGGGAAGTCATGTGCTTTAGAGGTGGGGTAAATGTACTTTAAATGGATGGTGTGGGTGTGACCAGAGTTTGATTTTCTTATCATCATTAGAGTCACTCTCATGACATGAGGCACACAGCTCTGTCCTTACCTGGAAAGTAGACAAGAAGCTCTCAGACAGCCCATTGGTATAGGCATGCACAGGGACATGTGCGTTCAGTTCTGCAAGGCGGCACTGGGAGACCAGAGCTCGGTTTTGCCCCACGTCGTTCTCCGAGAGATAGAACTGCAGAGACACAGCATTGTTAAGAGGAAGGACGGTGGGGTGGGACCGCATTGTGGAGATGAGTGGATGAAAATGGATTTTACCAGTGCTTTTTTCTGGGGGTACACAGGGGTATGCATACCCCTAAACATTTTGTGAATCTTTGTACTTTTGTCCACTTACTGTATTTATTTCCCCTGATTTGAACTATAAAATGGTGGTTTTCTTGAGTCAAAATGAGAGTACACCTAAATATATATTTTTTAGAAAAAAGTACTGGATTTTACCCTTTTACTACCTGCTCTCCCACCAAATTCAGGACCCAGCTACATAGAATATTAGCAATGCCATTAGCAATCATGTTGCATGTTTTAAAAATACTCAATCCTGAGCACAGGTAGGAGATTGTTTCAAAAATTGCAGCATGCAGGAAGGCAGGTTTAAGCACACGAGGGGGGGGAGTCACTCTTTAGTATCAATGGGAGCTTCCCCCCCCTAATGCTAATCATACCTGCCAAGTCTCTCGCGGAGAAATCCGGGATCAGCAGCCGCGTGACACCGGAAGTTGCGTGGACGCAACTTCCGGTGTCGCTTTGCCTATCTATGGGCACCAAAAATGGCCAGCGCTGGCACCAAAAGTAACGTCTACGCATGTCCGGAAGTGCATAGATGCAACTTCCGGCGCCGGCCATTTTCGGTGCCCATAAATGGGCAAAGCGACACCGGAAGTTGCGTCTACGCACTTCCGGACATGCGTAGACGCAACTTCCGGCACCAGCCATTTTCTGGTGCCCATAGATGGGCAAAGCAGCACCAGAAAAATGGCCACCGACAGGAGCCAAAATAAGGGAGATTAACGGGAGAGGAGCTGAAACAGGAGACCGCCGGCAAACGGTAAGGAAAAATGGGGGGTTCCCGGGAAATACAGGGTACTTGGCAGCTATGATGCTAATTGCCACAAGCAGGGAGGGGGGTTTCAGAGAGATTATGCTGGAGAGAAGGCTTAAACCTCCCCTCTCCATATTCTGTGATCTATGAAAAAATGCCCCTCCCCACACTGTGTGTGTGTGTGTTTTTAAAAAAATCACATGATCAATGTTACACACGGTAAGGCCCTCAGTACTACGTTGCTGGCTTAGTTCAGACTCAGAATTTGGTTTACAGCTCCACTCACAGACTCCATCCATCATCAGATATATGCTTCAAAAAGGGTGTGTGCCTATTTCTACATCAGCGTAGGGCGGGTTGCAATTCATTATGTGATTGCACCAGAAAACAGGGTGCAGAAAAGAGCATTGTGAGAATATCAGCTTTTATTGGTGTTTTTATTTATTTTAAAAAAACCAAGCAACTTGTCCTAATGGTTGCAAGCCTAGGCTTAAAACTGTGAGAGCAACGCTTAGTGAAATATCAGGAGTCCTGAGAGAAACTTGTCAGGGATTCCAGTGGCCAAGGGGCAGGACTTCAGCACCTTGCATTGCCACTAGCTTTTCCCATATCTTCAGTGAATTATGCAAAAATGTGCCAATTTATTCAGATCATTAATTCCAGTATGTTCAGGCTCAATATTTCAATACTTTTAGCTTAGGATAGGTATGTTGTTAAACCAACATTGCAAACATACTGTTCCAGTCTTTGAAGCCAATTATACTGAAGGAGACATTGAGAACATGTAGCTGTAGCTCAATGGTAGGGCATCTGCCTTGCATGCAGAAGGTCCCAGGTTCAATCCCTGCGTCTCCAGGTAGCACTGGGAAAGACTTCAGTACAGAAACCCTGGAGAGCAGCTGCCAGTCAGTGTGGCCAATAAGAAGCTAGATGGGCCAATGGTCTGGGTCAGTATAAGGCAGCTTCTTGTGTTGCTTGTGAGAACCAGGGTACCAGAAGGTAGAGTTTTAAAATTAATTTCAAAACAACCTGTTGTGAAATTCATAGCCTAATGTAGCAGCATTTCCAGTTCTGACTGCTTTTAATAATAGCAGCAACTGACTCACCAGACTTCCCAAATTATGCAACCTTGTTTGAATCTCATGACTAGATTATGCTGGAAGCCATGAAACTACCAATAATTGTTTTTTCCTTTTTTGTGGGGGGAATCTAATTGTAGTTATTATTACAGTGGGCTATAGACTGTAAGCAATCAAGAGTTTAGGTGACTTATGATTTAATACAGAGTGTTGGGACATAAAGGGCAAATGAAGCAAAATTTGCTGTATAAGTTAGAGATTTTAGCCTTTGTCACAACAGGATATTAATTAATTAATTTGGACTAATAGTATGCTCTGCCTAGAGTTCTCACAGGTTTCTGGGTTTCAGAAGAAAATTATATGAAAACAATATAGGATTGAAAAATACATGCGAATAGCTTGGCACAAAATCACGAGTGTCAACAACAAGGTCACCACAGATGATGGTGATGATGATGATGATGATTATTATTATTATTATTATTTATTTGTACCCCGCCCCTCCGGCTGGGTTTCCCCAACCACTCTGGGTGGCTTCCAACAAAGATTAAAATACATTAAAATGACACACATTAAAAACTTCCCCGATGTTTTCTAAATGTCAGGCAGTTGTTTATCTCTTTGACATCTGATGGGAGGGTGTTTCACAGGGCGGTCGCCACTACTGATAAGGCCCTGTGCCTAGTTCCCTGTAGCTTTGCTTCTTGCAGTGAGGGAACCACCAGAAGGCCTTCAGGGCTGGATCTCAGTGTCCAGGCAGAACGATGGGGGTGGAGACGCTCCTTCAGGTATACTGGGCCAAGGCTGTTTAGGGCTTTAAAGGTCAGCACCAACACTTTGAATTGTGCTTGGAAACATACTGGGAGCCAATGTAGGTCTTCCAGGACCAGTGTTATATGGTCTCGGCGGCCGCTCCCAGTCACCAGTCTAGCTGCTGCATTCTGGATTAGTTGTAGTTCCTGGGTCACCTTCAAAGGTAGCCCCATGTAGAGCGCATTGCAGTAGTCCAAGCGGGAGATAACTGGAGCATGAACCACTCTGGCGAGACAGTCCGTGGGCAGGTAGGGTCTCAGCCTGCATACCAGATGGAGCTGATAGACAGCTGCCCTGGACACAGAATTGACCTGCGCCTCCATGAACAGCTGTGAGTCCAAAATGACTCCCAGGCTGTGCACCTGGTCCTTCAGGGGCACAGTTACCCCATTCAGGACCAGGGAGTCCTCCACACCAGCCCGCCCCCTGTCCCGTAAGAACAGTACTTCTGTCTTGTCAGGATTCAACCTCAATCCATTAGCCGCCATCCATCCTCCAACCGCCTCCAGGCACACACACACAGGACCTTCACTGCCTTCACTGGTTCTGATTTAAGAGAGAGGTGGAGCTGGGTACCCAGTGTGAGCTCTGGAAAGACTTGTTAGCAAACATGTCATACACAAGAACTTATCAAATAATGGAAAATGTATGCAGTCTATATTTTCATACCATGACTATCTATCTATCTATCTATCTATCTATCTATCTATCTATCTATCTATCTAAAACCTTGTTATAGAATCCTGGGCTCTTTTTATTAGGTCCCAATTTGGAAATTAGGGTTGCAATCCTATACACTTACATAGGAAGATGGGGAGCTTGCTTCTGACTTGGCATGTATAGGATGTTGCCTCAGAGAGGCACTGCTGCAAATATATATTCAGGAAGTGACACATTCTTATGGCCTAGAGGGATGCAACAATGATAGAAAAAAAAGCCATAGGTTTTGTGAACAGTGCCAACGAGGGAAGAGGACTTTGTCCCACATTTTCATGCTTCCTTGTTTGCTAGGCAAAGCCTCTAACATGTGCAATCCTACACATGTATACTCAGAACCATTGAGCAGGTATAGGATTTCACCCTAGGCAGCATACCTGTGAAGAAAGGTCAGCCCACTGAGTCTCACTCTGGTCATGGACAGTGACAGATTTCACTCCTGCAAGGATGACGTTCTTGGCAATCTCCACCCCCAGGCCCTTCATTCCAGAGATCAGCACAGCTGCTCCCACCATCTTCTGCATGGCCTCATAGCCCAGAACATACCTAGGGAGGAAAGCACAGCTCTGTGTTTGAAATATGGTGAGTTATGAAGCCCTGACCAGAAGCATTCCCTCATCTGCTTCCCTTAAACTCCACCTCTACTTTCCCCTTGCCAGCCACTTGTACCTGCCCCCATCTCAGCTATGGTAGTCACTAACACATTGCCCCCAAAGAGGAAATGGGTCACCAAACAAGAGGACACAGATTTGCATAAAATGTACACATGCTAATTTATATGTGCAGATTCAATTTTAGAAATAATTGGGGGGGGGTGCCCACGATGGGAGTAGCAGCAGAATCTTGCTGCTTCAGCCCCAGATTCTTTAAAAGGTATCTTCCAGCTGCCCTAATCACCAATAAACATTGTAATACTAGAAGGGGGCATGTTCTGGAAAACACTCTTAAAACCATAAACACACCTATGGTTCAGAGCCCCAGTACAGCCTTCCCATATGATTGTGGTAACAATCCGAGAACTGCTAGAGGCATTACGGGAGTAAGGGCACATACATGCATATGTGGTGGGAATGTCCAACAGTGGTACATTTTTGGTCTGCAGCAATGCGGAAAATGTCAACCATTTTGAATTAGCAGGTGAATTTCTCATTGTTCCTTTTGAACATGTTTTGAAAATTACAATTTACACATGCATCCAAATATTTGCTACTGTTCCTGGGTATTACAGTGGAGTTAGCCATTGTACAAAGCTGGAAGACAGTGGAGGGTTTGGACCTGGACTTATGGTATTGGAGTATATGGAGTATAGCAGTGGCTGAATGACTAACACATCGCCACCAGTGGGTATTAAGAGGTAAGGAAGCATACAATATATTTTTTGCCATTTGACACTGCTTGATTGAGTCCTTTCACAGTCTGAAACAAAGCTATCGCCCCTCAGAAATGCAAATATGTGTTTGGCTCATGGGCTGACTGTTCTTGTGAAACTATTGCTCTGGGACTTCATGCCTGGACCCGGGGGACCCTGATCTTGAAGACTGAGAATTTTCCATGTTAGTCTGGTGATGGACTGGAATGGCATTGACTGTATCCACTACTGGAAGGAATTATTCTAACTTGCACACTTGCATGCTGATGTTTTATTGATTTTATTTCAGACTTTTGTTTGTTGGCATCTATTATGATAAAAAACACACCTGTGGCACTGGCAGCAGAATTAGAGATAATCGTTGTAATTTAACTAGAAACAAGTTAATTTAACTAGACCAAGGTGACTTGCATACTTGCTTGGTCTGCTAGCTAGGTACTAACTGATGATAGGCAACTTCAGGTCTTTACCATTAGCCTGGATGTGTCTTCAAACAGCAACACAATCAACTAGAGGATGGTTCTCTGCCAAGTAGGGTATGTGGCCCCCATCACTCATACCTTTGTTCAGCTTAGTCTGCCATATTTCCCCAACAAAATACATTCATATCACTGCTTACTCTGTACCATCTTGCCCCCGTCATAGCACTGTGATCATTTTCAGCCACCCAGGCCTCCTCCTGACAATCTGTTTATTGAGCATGCATCCCGATCTCCATGCACAAGGATGGTATACAGATTATACAATGTCTGCTCTTTGCTTATAATTAGTTCTGATTTTTGTGGGGGTTATATGTGAATGAGCATTCATCCTGATTCGTTTGTGGTGGCGACTGTGGTGGTTTTGCGCCCTCCCATCAGTCAATCATTATTCCACACTTTTTAGTGTATTTCCCCATCACTTTCCTAACTGCAAGAAGTCTGATTGTTGTTACAGTGGATTTCTTGGGCCTGGGTGTTTTAATCCACTTTAATTGGACAAACCTAAGTTCCCAGTATGCTGTTGAATCCCATCTCAAAAAAACAGTAGAGGTGTGGAGGTGATCCTGGTCGATATCCCTTTTCGGCTCAGCTAGAATGCTTTTATGTAATGTGTTGCAAGACTTACAATTGGCGAGAGTACAGGTCCTCGTCGATCTCAGGAAGGCTCTTTGAGGCACTCATTCTGCTCCTGCCCATCAGAAACAAAAAGCTGAGGCATCTATTGAGTAAATTCCTTTCTGCTTCCACAGCCAGAAGCATCATGCCTCTGAATACCAGTTGTTGGGAACTGCAAGGCAAGCCATTGGCCCATCTATTCCAGCATCCTGTTCTCACAGTAGCCAAACAGATTTCCGTGGGTAGCCTGCAAGCAGGACCCAAACACAACAACAGTCTCCCACCTGCAATTCCCAACAAAAGCCACTCAGAGGCATACAGTGGAGATAAAACGTTGCCCTCATGTGTGTGAGTGGGTGTACAGTATGTGTGTGCAATGGACAGTGCAATGTTGTGCATGTCTACTCAGAAGGAATAATATCAAGGTAAATGGGACCGATCTTTTATGCTGTGAACCACCTTGACATCTTCAGATGAAGGGAGGTATACAAATCTAATAAATAAATAAAATAAATAACCACAGCAGCCTGAACGTAGCCACAAAATTGATGTGTGAAATCCACCTTTCTGTGTGTCGCTGCCACATCTTAGTTTAGCCCAAACCTGACCAGGTAACACGAACGAGAAACCAAACAGAGAAGGGAGTCATCCTAGTGTGTAAGTGCAGCACCCGCAAAGCAAAGCATGAGAAAGGCTGCTTTTTCGGAGTTCTTCCAGATCTGCAATCCCTCAGTGCCCACAAGAGGCACTGCAGCAGAACACCACATAATTCATATTTCTTTTTCGCCTTAAAATAAATGCTCATTACTGCAACTTGGTTCTTAGTAGCAGCCATGGGCATAGCCAAAATCCTGGCAACGCCCATGGTAGCCACTAGATTGTCTATAGCTCAAAATTGGGAGAATCTGCATGGCTTATCCCTTCAACCATGGTATGAAAACATATGGAATACTGTAATCACCAAGAAGATAACTCATAAACTTTGCCTTATGAAAGGTGAAGAACCTGTAGAGCATTTCTATGCTACCTGGTGGATTGTCATTTCTTATGTTTCAGATAACAACCTACTCCTGGCGAGAAATATGGTCTTCCTGATTAAATGCAGAAATGCAATTATACTTACCTGCATAACATAGACATCTCAGGACTGGCTTTTCATATTGACATGTGTCATTGTTTTCTTTTCATTGAATCATAGAACTGTAGAGTTGGAATGGACCCCAAGTCCAACCCCCTTTGACGCAGGAATCTCAACAGCTTACCTTTTATTCCACGTTTTGTTATTGCTTGTAAGGATAAAATGCTATATTGTTCACTTGCAGCACCACCCCGAAAGAATATAAATGTTATTTTCCAAGGGGAAATTAAAGCCTCACCTGAACTTGGGGCTCTAACGCAAAGACTCAAGCGCCTCAAAGTTTAGGACAACCCCGCTGAGGATCCTCTCCAACCCATCAAAGTCTGGCTTCTCCCTCCCTAACGGAGTAAACGAAAGTGAAAGTGAGAAACAAGGTCTTCTCCCGGCAGCCAGGGGATGGCGCAGCGGTGGCTGTTTCTTTGCAGCAACTTTGAGCAGGAATTGAAGGCAGTACAGTACTGTATTTAGAATGGTCATTGCCCACGTTTATTATTGTTTTATTTCCTTCCTAGTCCTACTCTGAAACCGAAGCAGTATGAGTAGATTTCTGCAGCCCTTGAATCAAGGGGCGGGGAGAAAAGAGAGTCAAAACCCAGACGCAGCCGAGATAGTCTGGCTGCGGGAGGGTCTCCCGGTAGCGGCTTTGTACTTTCATTAAACTGGTGGTCCAGATCTGCTTGATTTCCAGTTATCTCCTGGTTCATGAACCGGGTGCGCTTCCACCATATGTAGGTCCACATAGGTCAGTGTGCTGCTCTCTACACTGACTGGCAGCAGATCTCAAAAAACAGCTACGAAAATAGGAGCCAACTCCTAGGGGCCGTGGGGGCTTCGGCCCCTGCAATAAATTATTTGAGAGGGCCGCGCCCCACAATTGATGGGTATTCCAATTCAAATAGTGTGTGTGCGCTACGTCATGTGATCGATTGTGCGGGACGGGGCTTATCTTGGGCCCCCCACAATATTTTATTCAAGTTTTCACCCCTGGCTACGAAAAATAGCGAAGCCTTTTCAGGAAAAGTTTCAAAAGGTTCTCACAGAGCGTCGGGGGCGTTGCTTCACGGTAGCGTGGTGCTTTCTTTCGAGCAGAGTTTCCTAAGATTATACAGCACCTGCCGGAGTCACGCCTTCCCTCGTCGCGGCCCGCCTTCTTCTCCTTCGCGAGCTAGCTCATGCCGGGCCTGAAAGTTGATGCCTAAGTTGCAAATGCCGCAAGCAAGCAAAAGTAAATAACAATATATCGGGAAAGCTGTGCAACTCAGCCCTGTGCCCATTTCACCTGAACCTCTTTGAAAGCGGGCGGGGAGGGGAATGAAGCTACTGGTGGGCAAAATAGGACGGGATCAGGTTATAAGGGTAAGATCCTAACCAGATCTGCACCAGGAAGAAAGCCCCATTGAGCATAACGGAGACTTGCACCCGAGTAAACGCACCCTGTGGAAAAAGCGAAGCAGGCAGGGTGGGAGGGAGAGAGAACTGGAGGCGGGAAGAGAGCCGCGCGGGGCGGGGCCTGGGTCTTTCCCTGGGGCGCACGCGCGGCGCCGCTGACAGTTTCCCCGGGGCTTGTGGCGCAGAGCTTCTCTCTCTCCCGCCGCCTTTGCGCGTCGGGTGGGACCGAGACCGAGTGGGATGGCGGCGGCCACGGCGGAGGAGGCGGTGGCTGCTGCGGCGGCTGCTGCTGCTTCTGGACCCGCGGAGTGGGAGGTGCCGACGAAGGCGCTGCGGGCTTTCACTTGGCTTGGGCAGGAGTTCATGTCGGACTGGGAGGCCCAGGACTTGCGCGCCGCCCTCTTCCAGCTGCTCCTGCTCTGGCTGCTGGTGAGCTTGCTCGGCATCCAGGTGGCCTGGCGGGTCTACGGCAACACCGTCACGGGCCTCTACTACCGGCAAGGTAGGGTTGCCTTCGGAGGCGGCCGCCGCCGCCGCCGCCGCCGCCTTCTTTGTTTACCTCGCGTGACCCACCCAGCGCTTCCTCTCGGTTCGGCATAATCCCCACTCCGGGGTAGCTGCCTCTGTGTTGCTGCTCCGCTTTCGCTTCCTACCCCGTGGCTACGCCTCGCGCTTCTTCTCCTGGCTCTCTTGTGTCCTTTCGAACAGCCTCGACCTTGCAGGTTGCTAAGGGTCAGTACCCGAGGCGTGCAGTCCCCAAACCAAATGCATCCCCTTCTCCTTATGCATTAACAGTGGCGGCCCCGGTTGTGATGCAGGCGCATATTTGCTGAACCGTGGCAACTGGACTTGGAGACAGACCACTTTTAAGACTAAGAAAGAAAAGAAAGAAATGATGGTCTTTGGAGATGGCTGCCAAGCTCTTGTTGCAACTATTCTACACAGTGGGGGCCCCATCTGGTTTGATAGCCCATCCTCTCTTCGAAGTGGCCTTTTCTAAAACTACCGTAGTTGCTGGCCAATTCTGTTATCGTCCAAGTCTGTTAGATGGCCCTTTTTGTCCTGTCATGTTGGGCCGCAACAGCAGCCGTGCTGGGCACTGTTCCTAGTGCCACACTGAATACCAGTTCTACCTATACTGCTGCTCACTGACTCCAGAATTGTACAGTACAGTAACTGGATACCATCCAGGTCCTAAACTGTCCCTGGTGAGATAGTAGATGGGGAGCAAGTCTTGAAAGGTGCTTTGCTATGTGCAGAGACAACATGGCACCCAGATGCAATTGTTTACCTGGGTTACTCTCTGCTGACATCAGGGACCCCATGGGCATAGTGGTGTGGGGGGGGGAGGCAGTTGCCCCTCCAATGCACATAAGGAGAAGCCTGCCCCATTAAAAAAAAGCTCAACAAGCAGATCCCCTAAATACACCTTCAGAAAGACTCTCCTTCCTTTTGTAATACTTGACAGAGACTGCTGGGTGCTTGAATAAGAGTATTTCTTCTACGTATCCTCCTCAACTGCTGGGATGCATAATAATGACACGAGCTGCTTAAACATTTTTCTTGTATGAAATAATGGTGTGTGATTTGTATTCTGCTGTGATTTGTTTTTGGAACCTACAGTATAAAGTGGCTCCCAAACAAGTAACTGTGCTTATTCTCCACCCTAGAGTTGTTTTGAGGCATATGTCTTGAGCAAGAGGTGGAAAACGTACTACACCATATTTGCAACATATGTTTGCAATATTTGTAGTATGTTTTCCACCTCTTTCAACATCTGTTTTGTTCCCCGCACCCAAGTTAGAGTCATGTGTCAAAGACAAATGTCACAGAAGCTTATGACTGCAAACCACTAACTGGTTTAACCAGTGCCTGGATTTAAGCCAATTTAGTTCTACTGCCTTCAATGGGACATTCACCTTAAATCTAATTGCTTTAATTTAATAAAGTTTGTGTGAACTGGACTAAAAAAAAATCATATTAAAAATGGCCTTTACTATCCAACCTTTCTCTTGTCAAAAACTGAGATCATGTTAATTTGGGAAGACTTTTGGAATAACTGACTGACATTAATTTTTATTTTCATCCGTTACATACTTTTCTTGGTAATCTTTTTTGTCAAAACTTTTCAAAAGAACGATAATAGAATCATAGAATTGGAAGAGACCACAAGGGTCATCCAGTCCAACCCCCTGCCAAGCAGGAAACACCATCAAAGCATTCCTGAAAGATCAGTTAATTGTCGGGATTAAACTATATATCCTCTCATGTGTCTAGGAATATAGGAAGGGGTCTTATAGCAGGCCATCCCATTGCTTCACCTGACTCAGTATTGTTTACATTTCCTTTGATTTCGAATTGTGTTGGCAAGGGAAGCGGGATTTGCAGCCGCCACTGATCTACTTGGAGTCAAAGGACTGCCAGGTGAGAAGTCTACCTGACTAACAATATTCTCTTCTCCTTCCCAGGTCCAGGAGGGCAGAATGGAGGGACACCAGATGGATCCTCACACTTCTCAATGTGGTGAGTTGATTTATCCATTGCCTTCCAGCCCCTCCAGGTGGTGGAATCGGTGCCCGTGGGGATCTGATGCTGCAGGAATACAGGATCTGTAATCCCTGTTAACTCGTGATTTACTTTAAAGTTTCGGTCTGTTTTCTTTCAGGGAGAGTTCAGGTAATGAGAGTATGAAAACGCATCGGGAGTGATGGCAGAGGTTACTAAGCCAAGCTCCTGCTGCTCTAGGAGCATAGAGGATGCTGACGCCCACCTGCCCAGAGGCCTCGCTCTTTCAGTGCTGAGGAGACAGCAGCTATAGTCGCCCTTTCTCTCATCCTGTGGCCTGAGCTGCTGGTCAACGCTGGTGCTGTGAAAACTGTTCCTGTCCGTCCATTTAACCAAGTACTGAGTCTCAGGATTGCTCTACTCAGGTTGGGAAGCTGCAGTTCCCCCCCCCCCTTCATTAAGCTGTCTGCATTTCTTCTTCTTCTTCTGCCACAAGTTATTTTGCAGACTGACCTCAAGCCTGCCTCTCTTCAATGTGACGTCAAACCCATCGCTGGCCTGGAACTTGTTTCTTTCTGCAGTGGTGCTTGGATTTCCCTTGCCTTGAACTGGCCTCAACTCGTAAGAGACGCAGACGCCAGGGCTGATGAAGAAATTATTTCTCCAGCTGGCTGAGCTTAATTTGCTCTTTGCTAAGCATCCCCAATCTTGTGTAAAGATTGAAAGCTACAGAGACTTGCTTAGTCTGACAGATTCAAACCCTTGCTGGTTCCCTGCCCCTAGTCAGATTTTGCAATCTGTACCAATGACTATCTTAGAGTTTACTAGTTCTAAAATAGTTCTGCTCCGAAATCATACTTCTTGGTGCTCATTCCCTGGAGGAGTCAGGTGATTGTATGTGTTCTGTAGCTATGTAATGCTGGAGCTGCTGATGTGATATTGAGCATCCCTCTATTTTACCAGCCACTGCCCTCATATTCCCTGGTTGTGTGTAATGTATGGGTTTGATGCATGGGTTATAAAAGAGTGATGGAAAAATTGAATATAGTCTTGACTCTTATTGCAATAGCTGTTGAGTACTTGTGTACATATGCAGAATATAGATTAGGGGTTTTTTTGTATTTACTTTTAAACCAAAATACTTTAAAATTCCAAAATATCAGTTTGCTCTGAAGTCACTCAGAGCAAAGCTACTGCCTCTGTTGAACAGCATTCCTGCTCAAATATGATAGGTGCCCGCTATCTGTACTTTCCATAAACAACTGAAGATCTTTTTGTTTTGACATGCTTTTTCAGTTCGATCAAAATGTCTTCACTCAAGGTTTTAAAACAATGCAAAAGGAACACCTCTCCTAAGTTTTTTTTGTACTGTTTGAAAATTTCCTTGAGATGCATATAAATACATACTATTTCCCCAAGATAGCTGCTGCACAAAAAGTATTTTCTCTATTTATGTGGAGCAGTTCATAGCAGCTCTCAATATTAGTGTCTTCAGCATCCAAAGTAAAAAATGGTTCCTTCAAATGTAGTTCTGAATCTTCCAGGCTAGATGGCAGTAAGAAAACAAAGGGGTTTGCTCAAGCTGAAACACTATTTAAATATGCCCCCTCCAGAAAAATAGTCGGAAGAACAGGCCTTTGGCTAACTATTCATTGGTATAAACATTATTTGGAAGGAGAAGCCCACATCAGGGCATGATTTCACTTTTTTGAGAAGTAGCAAGTACATCTTTCTTCCCCTACACTACAGGGAGAAAACCAAAGTGGTAAAATGAATGCGCTGAGCCTACATCATATGGGAAATAGAAGGAATAAACCAAGAAGCTTGTTCTTTACTTTTGTTGCAATGTAAGGGTCTTCTTCCTGCTTCTAGCTGAGCATGCATCAGACCATTTCAAGAAAAGGAGCAGATTGAAAAGGGCAGGAGAAAATTCAAGGACTTTTTAATATTTGGGGATAAATGCAAAAGGGTGGTGGTGGTGGAGTTCTGGAGATCAAGTCATTGGGATCTTTCTGCTATCAGCAATAGGCCAAGAGGCAGATGAGACTGGAGCATGTCGTCAAGTCTTGCTCAGTTGCCTGCCTCTTTAGTTGTTAATGTCCCCGGCATCCCCTGAAGTAGTTTCTCTCTTTTTAGGGCTGTTTTCTTTTCAGTAACCATCTTTGTGGCAGAGCCCTAATGAAATTGAGGGGCTCTTTATAGGCAGGCCAGAATACAAAACTGAAAGCCTATGCCAGCAGTAGCCTATTTCACTGTATAGTAATTGGTGGCTACAAATGGCATCTTGGTCACTAGAGCAGGGCAGCTCTTCTTCCTCACTTCTACAGTGAGGGCTGTGCTCAGTTTGCTGTAGTCACTCTCTACGTATCCCATGGCGATGTTCTTCTGCAGACAGGGGGAAGGGCAGCCACTGGTAACCTCACCTAGTACATGGAGGAATGGACAGATCATTTATCAATAGCAAACATTTATGCATTAAATGATCAATAAAAATTGCTGCCAAAAATGCAACTTCTTCCCAATTTCTATAGGTAGGGTAGAGAGCCTAGTTTTCCACACACACCAATGGCCCTAAGAGCAATTAACATGCATGGCCCTTTAACATAGCTGCCAAGTTATCCCTTTTTTTAAGGGAAATTCCCTTATGCTGAATAGGCTTCCTCGCGAGAAAAGGGAAAACTTGGCAGCTATGCCCTTTAATGATCCACTAAGGACAAGAAGAACGCAAACAAACTATGGAGACCACATACCGCCAGTCGGTTTGTTGCTGCTTTCTGTATGCAGTTCCAATAGAACACCTCTAAAAGGCTGCATTCTGCAATAATCTTCAATGAGCTTCACTTACTAGAATGTACTACTCTGCCGCCTGAAAGGGGCAGGGAGTTCATAGAAGCAAATCTACTATATATTTTGAAAGCTTTGTCCCCTACACCTTTGGACCCTTATCAATACACCTTACCCAAATTTTGCATGGTGGTTTGAGAGATCAAGGAGCAGGTTTTCAATCATGTTCATATATAAATGGACACAATTTTGAAGCAAAATGATGGGCAGCCTTTCAAAACTGCACTGGTTTTGTTTCCAAGAATTCATGAGCAACACGGGGTACAAGGCTGCTGGTTCTAAACAAAGCTGTTCACCAAACATCATTGCCTGCACCCCAAGTATTCCATGCTTATTGGGGTGCTTATTGTAGCAGAGGGCTGGTGTGTCATCTTCCTAGACAGTACTCAGAGAAGCTTGGAGAACCTACCAATGGCCTTGCCCTCTGGGCTGAGAATGGGCATGTGCTGCCGGATGGGAGGCCCTGAAGAAGTCAGCCCCACACGTTTCCTTTTGGGCTTCTCTTTGATTTGGGCCAGTATGATTGATGCACCTGGGAAATCCATGGCAGCACGGCGGCGTTTCCCTGATAAGCAATTGGAAATAAGGTGTTAAGGCCAACAGAACAAGAATTCCCCCCGTGTGTGGTCCAAATTACCCTCACCACATAGTGGCCCATCACCATTGAAGGTCTAGTGCAGCTTCTCTCCCATTGCCAAAAAACACTCTTGTTCCAGGCCCAGTCAACTCTGGTCTGGGGTGCAGGAATGGGTGACTTTTTGCCTACTTGATATTGGCCAGGAATGTCAATGGGTAGGCAGGCAGGGCAGGGAGAGAAATCAAGAATTGCAGCTGGCACCTACCAAGGGTCCATATCAGACTGGCTTCCACAGGGGTTGTGCTCTCATCAATGTCGTTCCCATACAGACACAGACCTGCCTCCAAGCGCAAACTGTCCCGGGCTGCGAGTCCTGCCAGCCACACAGTGGAGTCCTTAAGCAGCAGCTCAGCCAGCTCCACAGCTCGGCTTGCAGGCACAGAGATCTGGGTACAGAAGAGCACAGTGATTTGGTCAGTGTGATTTTTGCCACCCTTCCCCCCCCCCACCCCCATTCCCAACATCAGGTCACCTGGCCTAATCCTGCACTCTAGCTCAATCTGAGGCTATGTCTAGGCTTGACTGACACCCTTCTCGCCCCAGCCAACCTCATTCAATAACCCCCTTCTTTATCAATACGCTGCCCTCCCAGCCTGAAATAGCTTCTCGCTTCTCAGTGCACAACATCAGTGCTCCTGCTCCTCCCACCTCTTTTTGGTTGGCTGAGCCGAGCCCTGACCGTGTAAAGGTAAAGGTAAAGGACCCATGGACAGTTAAGTCCAGTCAAAGGTGACTATGGGGTTGTGGTGCACATCTCGCTTTCAGGCTGAGGGAGCCGGTGTTTGTCCACAGACAGCTTTCTAGATCATGTGGCCAGCATGACTAAACCTCTTCTGGCACAACGGAATACCGTGACGGAAACCAGAGCGCACGGAAACGTCGTTTACCTTCCCGCTGCAGTGGTACCTATTTATCTACTTGCACTGGTGTGCTTTTGAACTGCTAGGTTGGCAGGAGCTGGGACAGAGCAATGGGAGCTCACCCCGTCGTGCGGATTCAAACCGCCGACCTTCTGATCAGCAAGCCTAAGAGGCTCAGTGGTTTAGACCACAGCGCCACCCGCATCCCATTCCCTGACCATGTACCTCTACGCCATCCTCGCCTGTGTAGCCACAGCGGGTGACCCTGCAGCCTGGCACTCCGAAGACACTCATCACTGCACTGGTCATGAAGGGCAGCTTAGACAGGTTGTCTGACACCCCAGCTTGTAGCACTCGGGTCATGGCAGGACCTGGTAGAAGGAAGAAGGGGGATGGCTATGAGCTTGAAGAGGTGTTAGTTCATTAGGCTCCCCACCCCCACCAAAAGAAGGTTCAATAAGTCCCAGTTAAATGATGGAGGAAGGAATTGGGCATTTCAAGCTGAATGGGCTCAGCCACATAGAGGGTATTGCCCTTGCTGATCTCAGCCAAAGCACATCATTGCCAAGGTAACATCCCACTCCCTAAAGACCTTAGTGACTGGACAGAGATATAAGGAATCAGGTGGTCCCTGGTTCCATCCCCACATGGAATGGCAGAAGGGCTCTATCTTGTCCTGGTGTACCTATATGTCTCTGCCATTTAACCCCTTGCTGTTGCTCCCTGCCCTCAGGATCTGCTTGCTGGGAAAGCTGCTTCACTCTGCCTAATGATAGGGCCAGTCCTGTCCCCTCTGCGTATCAGATGCTGGGGACAAAGAAAAGGGCTATTGCCACCCTAACCTGTTTCTAAGTTTCCTAGAAATTGTAGGCTGGGCCACTGGTAAGAACACGGTGTTGGATGAAATGGACTATCAGATGTAGCAGGGCCCTTGGGTTCTTATGGGTGCAGAGCAGCACAGGGGAAAGTGCGTTTGTCATATTCAAAGGCCCTAGGCAAGTCAGTACCACACCAGCTAGCAACAAGCTGGCCTTGCTGCCCAATGAGCCTAAAGATGCAAATAAATAAATAAAAAGAGTTGGTGGAAGTGGGCAAGGCTTTGGACAATGGGATCAGCTATCCCAGGAAGATCAACAGTAAGGCTATTGATTGGTCTGGGAGATGCTACTGTATCAAAGCAATTAAGCAGCAGTTCTGTGCATTCTCTTAAGGCAAATGCCTGGGTATTTTGCCTGTAGGGGCAGTTATCACAGGTACACAATCTTTACCTTGCAGAGCAAGCAAAGCGTTGTCTGACACTTCCAAGTCCACATCGCAGTCAGCTGCTTTCATTTCCTTCATCTTGTTCTGCAAGCAGAAACAGAGAGCAGCAAGGTCATGACCCACTTGGGGGTGGGGGAAGGCATATTCCTCTCTTCCATCCCATTCTCTCTCTAATTGAGTCCAGCATCCTCTGCAGCAAGGGACAAAGTTCAAGCTTCCCAAAGGATTGGAACTACCTAACTATTGTCTGTGTTTCTGCTGCCGCCTACCATCTATTCTATTCCCTATAGGATTGGATGGTGAGAAACACATACCTTCATGAGGGCAAAATCCTTGTCCCTGCAACCTGCATTGGAGACCACGTAGAGGTGCTGATCTGAGGTGCTGGTCACAATCAAATCGTCCAGGATGCCTCCTCTTTCATTTGTGAACAGAGACAGAGTGCCCTGAAAGTAAAGTGCAATTTAGTTACTGGTTGCCAAGAGTGGCTACCGTGTAGCAGAAGGCAGGCTTTGGCAGACATGCAGTAATAATAATAAAGAGTCATAATAATTTCCCTCTGTATGGTAGATCCCTTGTTTTGTGATGGCAATGTGGAATACAGTTGTATTAAGACATGCAAACCCATATTGGCCAGTGTCTGTGACCTCGCGAGGAACAAGCAACTAAAAATGAAGAAGAACTTTCTGCCAGTAAGAGCTGTTAGACAGTGGAACGGACTCCCTGGGGAGTTTGTGGACTCTCCTTCCTTGGAGGTTTTTAAGTAGAGGTTGGATGGCCATCTGTCATGGATGATTTAGCTGAGATTCCTGCATTGCAGGGGGTTGGACGAGATGATCCTCAGGGGTCCCTTCCAACTCAATGATTATATGATTCTCTCCCTCATGCCTACGTAATTGTGCGTCACTACAAAAAGTGATTTCTGCAGTGATCTCTTCACTCTTCTCTTTCACAAAGCCACCACCTCTATTATTTTCAAACAAGAGGTGAAGTGCAGCTAGACAATGTAAATGTCTGGCCATTTTGTGAACCTTAAATTATTTGAATGCCGAGTGTTCGACTCCTGCTATTCATCCTCTTTTCGTTTTTCCCTTTTTCTATTTTAAAGGGAAGGACAATGGTTATATAGCTATCCCCAGGAAGCACGGTTATCTCCATCTCACCCCCTCATCCATTAAATGGAAACAGTGTTTTACTAGTACTAGATTACAGTTTGCAGGGGTATCATGCAATGAATTAAATGCATTTAAGTAACACTTCAATCTTATAGAAAAGCCCTATAAAAGTATTACTTTTACTTAGATCTGTGTCCTGTCATCGCATAATGGTGCAGGAAAAGTGTCAATATGTAGTTCTTCACATCATTCCCCTCTCCCATCCATACTATAGGGTGGCCCACTGAGCAACAGTGATTTGTTCAAGATCACCCAGCTGATGGATTTGAAGTGGATTTGAATGTCCCACATTCACATTCAGCATGCCACCCATTGTGTTACACTTGTGTGCAACCTAATGAATGGGAATCCTGTGGTGCTGGACTGGACTACAACTCCCGTCATCCCTGACTCTTAGCTATGATGATTGGGGCTGATGAGAGTTCAACAAGATCCAGAGGGCTGAAGGTTTCCCACCGAGGGTGTAACCCATTGGGCTCCAACATACCTGATTAGGCTTCAGCTCTGCTATGTCCCCAACTACTAGGCTCTCTATGAATTTAATCCGATCTCTGCCAAACACTTTAGTCTGTAAAAGAGAGAGTCACCTCACATCACCAGGGTGCTATGCAGGACCAAGGACAGCACACTTGAACAAAACATCCAAGCCTGGCTGTTGCTTTGGCACGGTATAGTTGGGCTTTATTATTCTTCCATTTATCAGATGTATAGCAGGATATAAACACACAAAATGTGTATCAGAAATAAAAACATAATCCTAACCAACATACTACAGGCTCCCCCCCCCCCCATTTATGCAGGGCATTGCATTCCGGGCCATTGCGTGAAATTGTGTGAAATCAGAAACCCATTGAAAAAGCCTGCAAACACCCCATTCTGCCCTTTGAGTGACGTTTCAGTGATGTCTTCATGACATTTCTGGGTCACTTTTGGGTTTGGCGCAGTGTGCATGTGTGTGATCCCACACATATTGGTCATGCCTAAAACGGGAGTTGCCTTATGAAAGGACAGATCGAGCATGGGGTATAATTCCTTTGTTAAGTTGGCTTAACTCACTGATTGGTCCAAGGCTACCCAGTGAACCATCAGGGATGTGAACCTAGGTCACCCCAGCCAAAGTCCAGCATGTTTATTACCACACCACCCTTTGCCAGTTCACGAATCTCAGATTGTCAGCTGAGTTTTATGCTATGTAGTGATGCTCTTTGGGACCAACACAGCTGCCCACATTTGTGGATTATGATTGGGGATCTAGCTGCAGACTCTCTTGGTGTGTATGGTGGGGGTGGGGTGGGCTAGGAGGGCTGTCATGGTGAGCTCCTGCAGTTCAAAACTGACCACTGCCCCACTGCTGAAGAGTTGATGACCCCACAGCGGAAAGGCTGGAACTTCAATGACCTTTGGCTTCCTCCAGCATTACCTGCAGCATATGAGACACATCGAAGAGCGAGCAGTGCTGGCGGGTGTGCAGGTGGGACTCCAGGTGGCTGTGCGTATACTGCACTGGGAGGCTCCAGCCGGCAAAGGCCACCATCTTCCCACCATGGTGCCGGTGAAAGTCATAGAGGGGCGTCTGCTTTAGGCTCTCCTGCAGAGGAAGGCAAAGTATGTTCTGACTGGCAGGTGCCAACAACATATCTGAGATCATCTAAACGTCAGCAGTCTTGAGATGGGCAACCAGGACTCATTATCAGTCACACCACTGCCATTCCCAACCCTGGCCGCATCAGAAGGAAGAACATCCTGCCCTTCTCCCAACTTATACCTATTAAGCATGGATGTGTGCAGACCTGGGTGGCCTCAAAGGCTAGACACTGACCTCCAGCTGCCCTGGAGAGTGGACCCATCACCTCCTAGATGAGAGCCAGCCCCAGGGACCAAACTTTTTTTCCTATTGGAACAAGGGGTGGCTCTGGTCTCTAAGCTACCTCTGACCTTTGTGATTAGTGCTTGTTTGCTTAGCGCTTTATCAGAAGTCCAATGTCAAGAGGAAAATAAAGCTGCTTGCCCTTTGTACCCAACCCCCTCTTGCAGGTCTGCAAAGGCTTTCCTGTCTCACTTTCCCACCTGCCTAAGCTCTGGCCTGCATAGTTGGGAGACAGTCACCATGCTCTCCAAAGGAATCCCATTTGCTATTTAGCACCCTCCCTGTTCACGACAGTGGCTGTGGTGAGCATCTGTCACCGGGCAAAATGTTGCTGTTTCCCCGCACAGAACCGGTATTGATCAAGGGGTTCAGCAGGGGAGACTCTGGCACTCCAACCCCCACATATGGAAGGTTTCTTCCTCCATTCACGCCCGGCATTTCCAGCTTCATAACAGGAAATTATTGGGTCACCACCAGGGAAGAACTTTGTTGGAGAAGCCACTACTACTACAGCCCAAGTGCTTAATGCTGAGAATAGCATCTTACTTTCTACTGTAAACTCTTTCTTTAGAAGCATCCGCTGGGTAATTGCCCCCTCGCCATTAGAATGCTCAGGGAACTGCGCCCGCCCCCGACTCAACCAAAAGGACGCGAGGGGTGAGCGGGCGGGCGGGCGAGGGCTCTGTCGGGGCTCCTCAGCCTTTTCCGTCTCCAAGGAGATCCCTTGTTCTCATCACCCGGTCTCCCCTCAAACCAGGCCAAGATCAACGCTCCATTTCTAAAGATGCTGGGGGAACGAAATCTCCGATGCTCGAGAGCTAGTGCGAAAGCAATGCACTCTGCACGCGCTCTGGGACTGCCTTCTATTAATTCAGATATCCCCCGGACTTTAAAACAGTGACAATAAGCAGGTTGTGCGGTTGACCCGTTTCAGTCGTGAACGTTTGAAAAACAGAGCGCAACTCTTCCAACCCAAAGTTCCCCGCCTGGCCCCCTTCCCTCCGGCACCAGGGGACGGTTGCTCCCCTGAATGCCCGGAGCGAGCCAGCCGCGCTACGCCACTTCCAACTCCGCGCAAGGCTCGCCTGTTGCCGGGCTTCCGAGCGCACACCTGCAGCCGAATGGGAGGAGAGGCGGGTGTCCCCAGCTCACCTGCCCGGAGGCGTAGCCCCGCTTCCCGCGTGCGGCAGCTCCGGTGGACCCACAGCCCGGAGCCGCGAGCCGAACAGCAGCTCCGACGCCGGCCCGAAGCATTTTCCCGGGCGCCCCTACGACTTGGCTGGAGAGGACAGCCCCTCCCCTGGGCCCAGAGCTCAAGTCCCGGGGAGGAGCCTGGGAAATGTAGTCCCGTTTCGGCGGCAAGTGACCAGAGGGCTCGCCCTCCCCAGCCGAAGATGAAAAGGAGAGGAAGCATCCAGGCAGACCGGACTCGCTGTTGACCCCAAGATGAACCGCGTTCGTCACCGAAGCCAGTGCTGTCCAGGCGAGATGCGCAGGCCACTTCCTTTATGAAGCCAGTCTATTCAGTTGGAATATTGAGGAGTGCAAAATGGACAATGGTCCTGAAAGGGTGCAAGGTAAGGGCTTCTCAGCAGAAAACGTAGGGATAGTTCTCTCCCTCGATTTTTTACACGCACAGAAGATGCCCAGATCACACAACTGGAGCAGGGAATTACCTTTTAGTGCTGCTTAGCGTTCATTCTAGAAGAAACTCTAATCAAGTGGATGGATCAATATGTAAATAGCGGACTACAATACAGAGTTGCTAGCAATATTAGCTTAGAGAACAGTGGTGTTCTCATGAGTGCATGAGATGTAGTGTGATTAGGCGTTTAAAAATCCAAAGGATACCATAGCCAATTAACAGGTCTTTCAAAATACTTACTTTTACTTTAAAGACAAGGGAATATAGAAAGCAATGATAGGACTGGAAGGCTGTAGAAGCAGAGCAATGGTTCCAGGAAGGGCATTTTTTATTTCCAATTAACCAGGCATGCATGAATCAGTTGGATTGGATAAAAAACAGACTACATAGGATCAAAGTAGCCTGGAACACCAGAATTTGTGTTGGTATTTCCCTCCCTTATTTTGCAGGTTATCTAGGATGTTTGCTAAAACAAGGAAGGTTTTGGAAGCAATTGGCTTTTCTTTTTAAATTTTTTTAAATCAATATTCAGCTGTCATATTCAATTCAGAATTAGACAGCGGCCTTTGCTTCTATTCTCCTTCCAACTTGCCACTCCCCCTTTTGGTTACTCAGCATCTAGCATGGAAAAAGAGCATTGGCCCATGTACTCCTAATTTTAGATGCTATTTACAGGTTCATAAATAAACTTAACAAAGGGAAAGGGAAAGATACAGGAAACTGAATGCATATTTCCAAAAAACAGCAAGGAGAGACAAGAGGGTCTTCTTAAATGAGCAATGCAAAGAAATAGAGGAAAACAATAGAATGGGGAAAACCAGAGATCTGTTCAAGAAAATTGGAGATATGAAAGGAACATTTCGTACAAAGATTACCATAACCAAGGACAAAAGTGGTAAGGACCTAACAGAAGCAGAAGACATCAAGAAGAGGTGGCAAGAATACACAGAGGAATTATACCAGAAAGATATGGAGGTCTCGTACACCCCAGGTAGTGTGGTTGCTGACCTTGAGCCAGACATCTTGGAGAGTGAAGTCAAATGGGCCTTAGAAAGCACTGCTAATAACAAGGCCAGTGGAAGTGATGATATTCCAGCTGAACTATTTAAAATTTTAAAAGATGATGCTGTTAAGGTGCTACACCCAATATGCCAGCAAGTTTGGAAAACTCAGCAATGGCCAGAGGATTGGAGAAGATCAGTCTACATCCCAATTCCAAAGAAGGGCAGTGCCAAAGAATGCTCCAACTACCGCACAATTGCGCTCATTTCACACGCTAGCAAGGTTATGCTTAAAATTCTACAAGGCAGGCTTAGGTAGTATGTGGACCGAGAACTCCCAGAAGTGCAAGCTGGATTTCGAAAGGGCAGAGGAACCAGAGACCAAATAGCAAACATGCGCTGGATTATGGAGAAAGCTAGAGAGTTCCAGAAAAACGTCTACTTCTGCTTCATTGACTATGCAAAAGCCTTTGACTGTGTCGACCACAGCAAACTATGGCAAGTTCTTAAAGAAATGGGAGTGCCTGATCACCTCATCTGTCTCCTGAGAAATCTCTATGTGGGACAAGAAGCTACAGTTAGAACTGGATATGGAACAACTGATTGGTTCAAAATTGGGAAAGGAGTACGACAAGGTTGTATATTGTCTCCCTGCTTATTTAACTTATATGCAGAATTCATCATGCGAAAGGCTGGACTAGATGAATCCCAAGTCGGAATTAAGATTGCCGGAAGAAATATCAACAACCTCAGATATGCAGATGACACAACCTTGATGGCAGAAAGCGAAGAGGAATTAAAGAACCTTTTAATGAGGGTGAAAGAGGAGAGCGCAAAATATGGTCTGAAGCTCAACATCAAAAAAACCAAGATCATGGCCACTGGTCCCATCACCTCCTGGCAAATAGAAGGGGAAGAAATGGAGGCAGTGAGAGATTTTACTTTCTTGGGCTCCTTGATCACTGCAGATGGTGACAGCAGTCACGAAATTAAAAGACGCCTGCTTCTTGGGAGAAAAGCAATGACAAACCTAGACAGCATCTTAAAAAGCAGAGACATCACCTTGCCAACAAAGGTTCGTATAGTTAAAGCTATGGTTTTCCCAGTAGTGATGTATGGAAGTGAGAGCTGGACCATAAAGAAGGCTGATCGCCGAAGAATAGATGCTTTTGAATTATGGTGCTGGAGGAGACTCTTGAGAGTCCCATGGACTGCTAGAAGATCAAACCTATCCATTCTTAAGAAAATCAGCCCTGAGTGCTCCCTGGAAGGACAGATCGTAAAGCTGAGGCTCCAATACTTTGGCCACCTCATGAGAAGAGAAGAATCCTTGGAAAAGACCCTGATGTTGGGAAAGATTGAGGGCACTAGGAGAAGGGGACGACAGAGGACAAGATGGTTGGACAGTGTTCTCGAAGCTACGAACATGAATTTGACCAAACTGCGGGAGGCAGTGCAAGATAGGAGTGCCTGGCGTGCTATGGTCCGTGGGGTCACGAAGAGTCGGACACGACTAAACGACTAAACAACAACAACAACAAAGGTTTGAGAAGTACAATGCACCAAGCACATACAATACAACAATCATTTATTTGTGATGCATTTGGATAATCATCCACTGAAAAATACTTCAAAGACATTAACCCTGATTTAATGCAATGGATTGCAATGGGTAAGGGTTGCAGCTCAGTAGCAGAGCACATTATTTACAAGCAGAAGCTCCCAAGTTGGGCATCTCCAAGTTAGGCTAAGAAACATCCTTATCTGAAACCCTGAAGAGACATTGGTGCTCAGACAATACTGAGCTAGAGGTACCAATGATCTGTATAAGGCAGCTTCCTGACATCAGACTCGTTCAAAATTTGCAAAGGCCTTTCACTGTATTCAGTAAAAGTTTATTATACTTGCAATGGGTTAGATCATCACTGTGGCTCTTTCCAGCTATAAATAAAGTAGCATACATAATTCATAATAAATAACAGAAAGGAAAGTTACACAGCTACGGAAAAGAGGTTGTTCCCAAGATCTAAAGTCCAGCATTAAAAATAAAATTAAAAAGTCAGCTACACATCCTACTGCACTAATTCATTTTATTCTGCAGCTTGGTCCATCAGACTATTGCATATCATGGACATTACTGCAGGAAGTGCCCCCTACCACAAGAAGATACCCTTGCTAAGAAGCAACGTAGCGCTGTTCTGTTCAAAAAATATCTCTGCCTGTCAGTATGGGGAAGTGTTTGAATATTCTCATTGTAACCATCATAGCAGCCCTTTGAAAGGCAGTTTAAGATGTACTGTTGAGAGAAAGTGATTGTTCAAAGGCAGTCTAGAAGCTCCTTGACAGAGCAGGGATCTGAATCCAGACTTTTACCATTTATTCACCTCAGCTTTCAACACTCATTGTTGAGCATAGTAATTCATGGACTGGAAACGAGTATCTACAACCATGCAAGGGTTATTTGATGAGTTGGAAAGATTAATATGGTGATATTTAAGAATACAAAGGTGACAGCTGGTAATCCAGGTTGCAACTCAGCTTAAGGACTTTTCAGACTTTCTAACATGATGCTATTTTCGCTACTTGAAATGTCTATCGCTGTGGCTGTAAAAAAATGACAATGTGCTCCAGGACTCAGCTAAAAACCAACACAGCACAGTCTGGCACTGCCATTTGACTAGGGTAAACCATTTCTCTAATGTGGCCCTTACAATATTGTAGCCAAAGCTAGTGACAGGTTGTCAAGGGCTAGCTCTGTGCAATTCACAACTAAGCTACTCACATCCCTCCAGGAAAAAAGAGGTGGGAGATTGACTCTTCAGGAAGCATTTCTTATTGCCACCCACTGATTAAAACCCAACACAATTACATAGTGTAGGTAGCAAATGAGGTAGCCATAGCAGAGGAAGCAACAAGGGAGTTCTCATTCTCTCTGGAAC
This sequence comes from Zootoca vivipara, assembly GCF_963506605.1. Taxonomy (NCBI): domain Eukaryota; kingdom Metazoa; phylum Chordata; class Lepidosauria; order Squamata; family Lacertidae; genus Zootoca; species Zootoca vivipara. Next base: position 56,154,769 of record NC_083277.1, on the reverse strand, counting down.
ACCAACACGTGAATTTGAGAATTTAAAACCTTCAGTCTTGTCAGCTTCAAGACATTTCAAGTCATTTCTCTTGCCAAAATGAAGGATTATTCTCTCCATCCTGCCCTGCCTCCATTATAGTACCAGATTCTTGAAAGGTTGCTTGATTTTGCCCCCAAAAGAAACATGCATCAAACAGCAGGGCTTCCAAAAAACAGACCAGGAGATGAAGAGCCCAAATAAGGCACCTTCAAGTTCAAGGGAACCCAGCCTTCCAGGGTCCAGTGCAAAATGGAGAACAATCTCCACATAAGACCTGGTAGGCAGAACAGAGTAGAGCTGGAGAGTTCCCACAAAGGCCACCTCCATGCAGTGGAAAAGGGAAGGACTGGAACATGAAGGCAACAGACTTAGTCCATCATTTCTTCCTGTCTCAAGCCAATCCAACACTGTGGGGGTGCAGCTCAGTGAGTCCAGCTCTTAGGAACTTAGTCAGCTTTGAGTCCTGGGAAAACTCAAGTGTAGGAAAGGAGGTTAAGGTCATAGGAGCCATTCACCTGAAACAAGAGAGGTACAGGGAATTATTTTTAGCAAAGAGTCAACACATTGGGAATGTTACAGGATGTATGTTTCTTCCACGCAGCCTCCATTCCCTCCAGTGGACAGAATGCTGGGCATGAACTTAGGGGGAGCTGAATTCAAATTTCCACTTATCCAACAGGGTAACCTTGGGAGAGTCACTATGCTGTAGCCCAAATTGCCCTAGGGTAAAATACAAAAACTTCATGCAAGCCATCCTTAAGTTCCTTAGAGGAAGAAGGACGCATGATGAATAGAAATTCCATACTGAGTGCCGAATTCTTTCATTGCAGCTTTCCTGGTCCACTGCTGGAAACAGGGCAGCCCAAGTGGGCCTTTGGCATGATCCAGCAGGGCTCTTCTAAGGTTCATGTGCACGCTCTGCGGGCTGCAAATGCGGAGTATAAACTTGAAGTAAGTCTTCAAGATAGGGGTGTGAGTTCTAACTGGACTGCAGTGAAGGACATACTCCCCAAACAAGAAGCAAAAGCAATATGAAACTAACATCAAAACGGCCAATTCGTGCTGCTGGCTGGTTGGCTTGGAGCATCTCGGTCAAAACCCACATTTGCTGCAGTTCAGAAGACACTTTGTCAGCATCAGGGAGTCCCTGGAAGTGAAGGATAGTCATATAGTCATATAAGCAGCTTCTCCACTGCTTTTGTTGAGAAAACATCACATCTCCCCAGAGCCATTCCCTGCCAGGAGCCTGTCAGCAAATCAGAAGCCCCCAATGTTACCAACAATACTTACATCACGCATGTTTGTTGGCCGCTCCTGAGGAGATGGGTGAGAAAGCCAAGCTGGGAAGCCTTTTTGTGGACTCTGGAAGATAAAAAAAAAAGCTCCAGGGCAAAACACTGCTGATTCTCTACCAACTGGAATGTTATATTACCCTTTTTACCTTCATCAATTTACTCTCTCAGAGCGGGCTGCCTAAAGGCATACTGTATTTTCCGGTGTATAAGATGACTTTTTACCCCAGGAAAAGAAAATCTTCTCAAAAGTCGGGGGTCATCTTATACACCAGGTCGTCTTATATGCAGCTGCAGAAGCGATTTCTGGCGTTGCAGACATTTTGGAAATGGGCAGTGCGGCGCTGGAAATCGCTTCGGTGCATGTCCAGATGCGATTTTCGGCTTCTGGACATGTGCAGAAGCAATTTCTGGCGCTGCGGACATTTTGGATATGGGCAGCATGGGCATGTCTGGCCCACGGACGATCGTAGGCAGAGGGGTAGTCTTATACTGCAAGTATATCCCAAACTCTATATTTTAACTGGAAAAGTTGGGGGTCGTCTTATACGCCCAGTCGTCTTATATGCTGGAAAATATGGTAAATACTTGTCTCTACTGCCCACAGGAAAGTGTAGAATTCACTCTTATGGACTAGTACCATCTATTTACTTCAAGCTCTCATAGGAGCATTATTTACCAGGGGACAAGGAGGGGGCTATTCTCACTGTATTCAGAGGTACAGTGTCCAGGAGAATGTTTTTCCCCCATCTGGATTTCACAGGTGAAAGCTCACTCTAAAATCAGCTTTAGAATTGAACCTGGCAACTGCAGAGTTAATAACACGGATTATGTACATGAGGGGCTCTGGCAGTTTCATTGGTGAGCCACACTAAGGATGTGAAATTCATACCATGGAAATTAGAATGAATTGGCAGGGGGAGAGCCATTAATAATCTTGCTCCATGGGTAGCAGAGATCTTAACCTGAGAGAGCGAAGAAAGGCAAACTTATTGAATAGTAATTGATACAGGAAACTCTGATAAAACTCAGGCCAAGCAGCGGAACAGAATAGGAGACTTGGCTCCACAGAAGCTGAAGGCTAGAAAAGGAGGACAGAAGCTGGTAGCTCTGAATCAAAGAGATCTAAGTGCAGCATCTTCTCCAGTTCAGATGTGCGACCTAGCATTTTGGGGGGGGGGGGAGTAAAGCACAGCGAGCCGGAGTTCAGCCAGTTATCAGACCCTAGACTGTCTTCTGAAGAAGGCTTCATTCAATGGTGAGCAAGCCATTACAACCATAGAACAATGGTTATAGAAAGAACAGGTGCTTTGGGGATGAGTTGAGTATGTACCTTCTGACCCCCAGGGAAAAGCTGCAGCTCCTCAATGGTGAAATGCAGCCATACTGGAGATGGTTGACGCAGGATGAGACGCATGGCAGCCACTCGGTCCACATCACAGAGCATCTGGCAAAGTAAGGGAGACAAGGCATCACTGAAACTGCACCAAGGCCCAATATCCCTTCAAAACAAAGTAAACAATGATTTGCTGTAGCATTGTAAGAGCTTCTAATAACTTCTCCCTTGATACAAACAATAGGGAATCATTCCAAACTAACTAGAATACAGTATCAGTAGGGTCAGGAATTAAGGCCAAGTCAGGGTATTATCATGGTCTGGTACATATACAGTAGTAGTACTTCAGTTCTGAGCACTGGACCTTGTAGATCTAGTTAAATCTCGGCTCAGCTATAGTTTTCCTGGGTGGATTCAAGCACACCAGCATTTCTGTGTCTCAGATTGTTAAAATCTTAGTTAAAAGCAAAACTGTAAGGATCTACCTTGTTGCAAGAATGGAAAAAGTTAGACCTGTAAAGACCTTTGCATACTAAAAAAAAAACTCTATAGAAAAATAATAAAAACAGACATTCATTTTGCCTATTACTTTGGGACTGCAAAGCCATTACAACTGTCAATCCTTTCCCCTCAGTGTACCTAAACCGTTACTAAGTACTCTTGAAGTTTTGGTGGGCTAGGTTGTAACTCGAACTATTAAAAATGAAGTTTGGCTGGGATCCCTATCATTAATTATTATTAATCTTTAATTAATAATTAATTAATTAAACAAATCATTAATAATTTTTCCTGAAAGTTACCAAGCATTACCTTGGTTCTGCATTTCTCCAATACAAAACTCTCAATGTAGCTGAAGCATTTTAATAAGACTAGCCAAAACGGTGCCTGTAATAGACAGAGCTGAAAGGTACCCTATGGGCAGTAAGAGCATGCAGAGTTTTATAATTTTTTAGAAATTATATTACAGAAAACACACAGCCCATACCGTTCCCCCAATTATCATCTGGCACACTAAAGAAGGGGTGGGGAACTTGTTGTCCACCAGACATTGCAAGACTGATGTTAGGGTTGAGCTAGAGGTGTCAGGTTTCCTAGAGGGAGGGGGAGATGCAGTGATGGAGGAGGATGTGCTGGGGGGGGGGGAGAGAGGAAGAAAGAGTTGTTGAAGTCAGTCGAGAGGAGCAGCGAGGGTTAAGTTCTAGCTCAGACTCGGGGGGGGGGGGTTAAACCGGCTCTCATGAGATGTGTGGAGAAAAGGAGGGGCGAAAGATGAAGTGAGCAGGTTCACCATTTCCTGGTGTGTTGGCGGGGCGGATGCAGAGCTCAGCAGAGATCTGAACTGAGTGACTCTGATTAATGATCATTATGTGCTAATGACAATACTGTAAATACTGTAAAGACTATAAAAACGTCAGGAGCCTCTCATGGTGATTGTGTGAAGAGAGGAAGCCCGCCACCCCTGACAACTACTGCTCCCACATTCTCTGACCATTGGCCATGCTGGCTAGCATTGATGGGAGTTGGAGTCCAATAACATGGAAGCCACAAGTTCCCTATCCCAGCTCTATTCCAGATTTACTCAGTGGTGGCTAAAGTGTGATGGCGCAACAAAATAAACCAGGAATGTTGTGTGGAGCACAGGTTGCCATTTCAGACAGGAAACAATATGAATTAGCAGAATAATTGAATCATCTCCTGAGATTCCTGCATTGCAGGGGGTTGGACTAGATGACCCTTGCATCCCTTCCAATTCTATGATTTATGTGCAATACCAACAGAAATACCTACCTGATGTCTGGAGAGAGAGAAGTAATCCTGAGAGCCTTCTTCTGTGTGAGGGTTGGGCATCAAGCAGTAATTCTGCAGACAAGTAACCCACTTGGGAGGACTTTCGTTCCCACCATCTGCAGGGTTTCGGCGCTGCACCCGTAGAGTCAGAAAGGCTGTGTAATAGTTCTTGAACACTATTTCCTGCAACTGAGGATAGCAATATGAGGGGAGGACTGTCATGGATTCCTCCTTTTCTTGCTCAGAAATGTTACTGCAACCCTTGGAGCAGGTCACTGCTTGAATATCTAAATTACAGCTTGGAGCAAGGTAGAGAAGCTTGCCTAGGGGAACCAAGTGAGTTAATAAAGGTGAGTTTTGAAGCAGGTGCTTCCTGCTTCACCATCGTAGTTTCTATATCAGCTTTACAGTTAAAATGAGAGACTTCAAACGTAAGATCTGACAATTGCAAGCCCCACCCACTTGGTTTCCTCCCATACTTACATCAATGGTCTGTGAGTGTGGAAGCACAACATCAATCACCAGAACACCAGGACGGCCTTGCTCAGTCCTCATGTCTCCCACTTGCAGTGAGACTGGGCTCTTTAAAATGCAGGGAACAGGCTCATGAGCCATGGTCCCCATGCTGGAAGAGAGTAGTGGACTCCATTAAGCAGCACATAAATATTACAACCTCCACCTCCCTATACTGAAACTTGGGAACCTGCCCCCTGTTTGTTTGTTTGTTTATTTATTTATTTATTATTAGTAGTAAATAAATTGAATAGTAAAGCCCAGTGCAGCACACACACCAGCAACAAAACATCCATTCAAAATTCCAATACAAATGCAGACTACTAATGGCTATAACATGTATATTTGGGGGATCATATTCCAGCAACAAAGCAAGTTCTGCAGATCACCCAGTAGCATAGCAGCTTTGTTTCACGTATCTGATGCTGCCTGCTGTGAAAGGCCAGGATCCAATAAAACCAAGAAGGTACAATCCTATGTATGCTTACTTGGAAGTAAGCCACATCACATTCAGGGGTGAGGGGCACACTTCTGATTAAAGACAAATGGGACCAAGCTCCTCCAAGGGTTTACATACTGTTATTATCATTACTAGTATTATTTTACTAAATCAAACATTTTAGCAATAAAAACGTAGCAATAATATAATGATGGCCCCCTCCACACAGGCTTCCTGTCAACGATGCAGCTCGGTTTTTTTACTTAGCAAAGCCGGAGCGTCCTCTAAGAAGAGAAACACGGCAGCACTCACCTCACTCCCGGTTAAGCCCAAGTCAAGCAACGCTAAGCCCCCTCCCCGAGAGTAACGGACCCGTCGTCACCCGCGGAAGGCTGCGGTGACGCGCCCAGGTCGAGGCCCTTCCTTTGCCCACCCAGCGCATCCCTGAGACTCGCCTGCAGTGCAGCCGCTCCCTGCTCACTCTCGCGCCTCCTCCCTCTTCCTCCTGCCAACCTCCCGCTTTAAAGCGGGTAGAGGAGCCGATAGAGAAGAGCGAAGCAGTTTCCCCCGCTACGGCTTCCCCTCACCCGGTTAACAAGCGCAAAGCCACTACAAACATGGCAGCGCCGCACGTCACGAACGTTGCCACTACTACGGAGAACGAGGAGGCGGAGGCCTTTGTTGCTAGGGCTCGCTTGGCGTCGCGCACGCGTGACGACATCGCACCCCGCCCGTCTAGAGGCGGTGCTAACGGGAAAGAGGGGCGGGGCTCTAACTTGAAGCCGCCTTCCTTGAGACGTGTCTGCTGCGGCGCCTTGGCAATGACGCAAAGCGGTCGCATTTCTAACCTGTCCGCGTTGCTGCGGCAACGCGGTAGCTAGCGTTCTGATTGGCCGACAAGCTTCGCCGCTCTCGGCCGCCATTGGGTGTTTAGGCAGCTTGGACACGTCCGGCGCACTGATTGGTCGACCGGTTCGGAAGGGAGTTTGACGGAGATGTCGTGGTGGCTGGTTCTGTCTGCTGTAGGCGGAGTGGCACCTCCGGGCCGGGTCAGGTGAGTTACGCGGAGCCGAGTGCGGAGGGGTGGCGTTGGCTACGACTACGGGCCTCTGGGTCCGGTCCTGAAGAGCACCGAGGGCGTCCAGGGGCGGCGGCTGGGCTCTGACCTCGAGGGGCCGCTGGCAAGTCCTGCTTGGCTGGGGGTCGACGCGGGAAGGTTGGGAGACCATCGAGGGGGACCTGGCAGGCAGCGGGGCCGTTGGAGGCCTTGGGGGCACAGTGGGGTCTGACGCTTCGCCCTTTCCTCCGCCCTCTTTCAGGCAAGGATGAAGGCGCTGATCTTGGTGGGGGGCTATGGCACGCGGCTGCGGCCCCTGACCCTCAGCATCCCTAAGCCCCTGGTGGAATTTTGCAACAAGCCTATCCTGCTGCACCAGGTGGAGGCTCTGGTGAAGGTAGGATTGAGCACCAACCTTCTGTATTTGGGTGGGGTGAAGGTGAGGCTGCCGTCCGTTTAGAAGAGCGGGTAGGGTGGCACGGGGGGCGGGGAGAGATTCAGGGGCCTCTTTTTCCTGAAAAGGGTGCTGTGCCTTTTAAGAGCTGCATGGCAGACTGGAATTCAGTAGGTGAAGCTTTTGCTGTTGAGTTATTCCATGGGAACGTCTCATGTCTGACTGAAAGATGTTAAGGAGATACTTTATAAGTCCTCCTGCACACATCTGGGATGGCTTCTTGTGCTGTACCCTCTGCCACATGTTCCCTGTGCATCTCTAGGCATCTCCCCATCCCTGTGCTAACTGAAGATAAATTACTTTGCATTGGATCACAGACTAATGCCTAAGTGATGGGTGGTCTTCCAGATTTGGGAGTGATTTTGCTTCCTTTGGCTCAGCAAAGTGAGTTGATGGGGAAAGGATTAGAAATGTTTATCTCTGTTCCAGTCTTGCATAACCATCCCTTAAAGGTAAAGGACCCCTGACCATTAGGTCCAGTCGTGACCGACTCTGGGGTTGCGCGCTCATCTCGCATTATTGGCCGAGGGAGCCGGCGTATAGCTTCCAGGTCATGTGGCCAGCATGACAAAGCCGCTTCTGGCAAACCAGAGCAACACATGGAAACGCCGTTTACCTTCCCGCTGTAGCGGTTCCTATTTATCTACTTGCATTTTGACGTGCTTTCGAACTGCTAGGTTGGCAGGAGCTGGGACCGAGCAACGGGAGCTCACCCCATCACAGGGATTCGAACCGCCGACCTTCTGATCAGCAAGCCCTAGGCTCAGTGGTTTAACCCACTGCACCACCTGGGTCCCTTACATATCCTAAATAATTATGGTCTCTGGTCCAGTTGGGTGGATATTGCCTCCCTGGGTCTGGACACCTACGGTAATCACCTCAGTTGTGTGCATAGTTCCAGTGTCTTGGAGTTACTATTCCTCTTCTCTGACAGGCAGGTGTGAACCATGTGATCCTTGCTGTCAGTTATATGTCAGAACTGCTGGAAAAGGAGATGAAAGAACAAGAGCAAAGGGTAAGTTTTGAGTTGATAGTTTTTAGGCTGCTTTCCTGAACCTGATGGTTGGGGGTCCTGTAGATCAGTGTTTCCCAACCAGTGTGCCTCCAGATGTTTTGGGACTACAACTCCCATCATCCCTAGCTAGCAAGACCAGTGGTCAGGAATGATGGGAGTTGTAGTCCCAAAACATCTGGAGGCACACTGGTTGGGAAACACTGCTGTAGATGTGCAGGAGTTGATTGGAACTCTTCATTTGCTCTAGCATTTTGTCTGAATGTGGCTGAGGTTCTATGAAAGCTAGTGGCTCAATAGCCTTACCTAGACTCATGCTGCTTTCACAGAGCATAGCCTTGTGAATCACTAACTCTAGTGATTATCTTTCAGTTTCATGAGGTGGGTATTTGATAGTTCACTTTATTCTTGGGAAGTTTTGCAACTGCAAGGAAAGGGGTTTGCTTTGGACTTTGCAGAGTTAGATAGGCTGTATGTGCTAGGGCCTCGATGTGAAACTCAAATTAACTATAGTGCAGTGCATGAGCTTTAATTAGATTACAATTTAATTAGTGTCATTGCCTTCCGTTAAGAGTTTGGGTGTAATCCTTGACACCTCCCTTTCTATGGATGCGTAGGTTACAGCAACAGCTAAGGCGACATTTTTCCACCTTCGCTGCATCAAACAGTTGGTCCCTTACCTTTCCCGCCCCGACCTGACCACAGTGATCCATGCGACGGTCACCTCCAGGCTTGATTACTGTAATTCGCTCTACGCAGGGCTGCCCTTGAAGCTGTCCCAGAAACTCCAGCGGGTGCAGAATGCTGCAGCAAGGGTCCTCACAGGGTCCCTGCCATGGGAACATATTCATCCAGTGCTTTTCCAGCTGCACTGGCTCCCGGTGGAGTACAGGGTCAGATTTAAGGTGCTGGTTTTGACCTTTAAAGCCCTTCACGGCCTAGGACCCTTGTACCTACGGGACCGCCTCTCTCGGTATGCCCCACGGAGGACCTTAAGGTCCGTAAATAGCAACACCTTAGAGATCCCAGGCCATAAGGAAGTCAGATTAGCCTCAACCAGAGCCAGGGCCTTTTCAACATTGGCTCCGGCCTGGTGTAACGTTCTGTCTCATGAGACCAGGGCCCTGCGGGATTTGATTTCTTTCCGCAGGGCCTGTAAGACAGAGTTGTTCCGCCTGGCCTCTGGCCTGGAATCAACTTGATCCCCTCCCCCCTTTTCCTTTTATGATAAGGCTGCATTTTAAATGTTGTATTTAATCTTGTTTTTAAGCTGTATTTTAATTAACTGTTTTATATTTGGTGTTAGCTGCCCTGAGCCCAGTCCTGGCTGGGGAGTGCGGGGTATAAATAAAATTTATTATTATTAATTATTATTATTATTATTACAACTATACAATATATTATAATTTTAACTGAAGCCAACTAAGCCAAAATAAGCGTATGTTGTGCAAGTATATCCATAAATGCTGCTCACTTCCTACACTGTAAAAAGCAGGGTGTGGCTTTCTCTTGGCACCGTGCCATACCACTTTTTGTAGCTTCCTGTAACTGAAGGTATATGGATTCAGTTTCATTGGCAATGCCAGCTACACAAGTGTTGGTTAGAAGCAAGATAACTTTCCTGCAGTAAAGATCTAGCTAATGGTACACTCTAACAGCAGCACTCTCTTTGTGATTTGATGATAGTCACTGGCAGATTACTTTAGCCAGAAACCTATTATTTCCAAATAGATGGAACCTATTGTCTATAACTATTTGAAGACAGGGTGGTATTCAAAATAGATGCACTAGTTCAAGGATTAGTACTAATGCATTGGACCCCCTCCCCCACCATGCACTGTGTTGTCCTCAAATCTGTTCCAGAGGGTTTCAGAACATATTTAGAGAGTGTGTGTTGGGGGGGGGCATTGTATAAGCAGATAGTACAAGCAGATTTTTTTTCTGCTGACGGAATGTATTCTTTGTGCTGTGGCAAATACAACCTATACTTTTAATGCACATCTTATTTCAGACATTCCAGCATAAAAAGGCTTAGCACCCTCTCCATTGTTACATTGGGACCAGATTCAACTGATTTGCTAGTGGAAGTGCAACGGGGCTCCCCCCCGCCTTGTGTGCCCCCATGCCTTCCCCAAATATGCTCTCGCAGGTTGGGAGAACCCACTGAAGAGCACGGGGGGAGGAGGAGATGGGAGATCATGATGTTTACAAAGCCTATATGCTTGTGCTGACAAAATCATCAAATTAGTGTAACACTGAATTCTACCCACTGGCTGCAGTCTTTATTTGGGGCTTCAAGGGTGCCATGTGCCTATTGGCTTGAATCCTAAGACAAGACAGCTTCAGAAAGTTCATGGAAGGAAGATTTCCCATTTCCTTTCTACACCCACAGGCACCTGTGCTTCTCCAATAGCTCTTCTGAAGGAATGGGGCCCCCAATTGTGGGACAAAGTGCAGGGGACTTTGGGAGGAGGAGGAGGAGTTGGGATACCTTCCTTCCATGAACTTTCTGAAGTTACCTTAGGATTCAAGCCAGATTGAGGGCAGTTATCAGCCATCATCCATGCCCCATCCCACATTTTACAAGCACATCCCCCCCATTGCTCTAGGGAGGTTTTCAGGGGGAGGAGAGAACAGGAAACTTTCATTCTGTGAACTTCAGATTAACTTATCTTAGGATCTAAGCCACTGATTCTAACCTCCTCTTTGTAATTGTGAATGCAGCCTGACCCTTAGTGTACCTAACTTAGCTGAAATTCTATTGGACTTGATGGACTTGCTTTCAAATGTGGATGGTGTGTTACATGACTTTCTAAGGGGGAAAGTAAAGTTTAGTTCTTTCATCTTAATTTATGCTGTTCATCTGTCGCTTCATTAGAACAAGTACCCCCACAAAGCCAGGGAGCCTGCAATCTGTAGGTCACCATAAATTCATCATTGAATAATATTGATATGGTTGTCTAGTTCTGTTAGAGGAGGATTTATGAAAATCTGATGACTAAGGGAAGGGTATATAGCCAGGTCACTGGCACACATATTCTGTTGGTGGTGTGCATCTTTGAATTCTGTTTCCCAAATTCTACTTTGTTTCCTAGCTGGGCATTCACATTTCCCTGTCGCATGAGAAGGAACCACTGGGCACAGGTAACTGAAGCAACCACTTTCTTGTGGAGAGGTGAGGTTATAGGGGGTGTAAATCAGAATCAAAACTTGTGGCAACCTGCATATAGTGTCCTGGCTATATGCAGGTGGAGGATTGGATGCTACTTATTCTGATCAGGAGCTATATAGGATGGAACTTTCTAAAGTGGGTTGAGCAGTGCATGCTGCCTGTTGTTGCTGAAGGGCACATGAATAGGTGAATATTGAAGGCTCTGGTTTCCTCCACAGCTGGACCCCTGGCACTAGCGCGGGAGCTGTTGACCGAGAATGCAGAGCCTTTTTTTGTGCTCAACAGTGATGTGATCTGCGATTTCCCCTTCAAAGACATGGTGCACTTCCACAGGCATCATGGAAAAGAGGGCACCATTGTGGTAAGTACCTGAGGGGCACCCACTCCATGCTTGCAATGCTCCATTGCAGGAGTGGCCCTCCAGAGGTAGCTGGATTCCAGCTCCCATCAGCATGAGCCAATTCAGGGATGATGATAAGTGTAGTCTGCCAACATCTTTGGAAAGCCAAAGGCTCGACCACTTGCTCTTTTGCTTGGAATTGCCTGTGGATCCTTGGACAACCTAGTTTCTGTTGGTTGCGGAGCTGCCAGAAAGCAGCAGGCCAAGTTTAGCAGGCCAGCTGGAGACATAGGTGGAAAGAGCTCCATCACTTCCACAAACCCTTATTACTTAGCAAAAACTGTAGTTGCAGGAACAAAGAATCATAGGATTGTAAAGTTGGGAAGGATCCCAAGGGACATCTAGTCCAACCCTCTGCAACCTACTTAAAAAAATCAAGCCCCACCTGTGGGTGTTATAAATGCCTCCCCTTGTTTACATGGCACAGGGGCATGCTTATTAGTTCATAAACAAAGAAGAATTAGGGTGTGTGTTCTTATTTTAGGGATGACCTGCACACCCATCTCTTTCTCTAATGCAAAAGCAGAAGTGGTTCGAGTAAAGGTCTTCTGTGTGAATGTGCCCTGTCCTACCCTTTATTTTGCTCATGGGGTTCTTTTTAAAATAAGAGATCGGGATAGTAAACTAGGCATGGCACTTCAACGGAGCTCTTTCTGTGCCCTTGTGAGTACCATGGCTGGGTGTGATACCAACTTTGCCCTGCAGGTGACCAAAGTGGAGGAGCCATCCAAATACGGCGTAGTGGTGTGTGAGTCAGATACGGGGCGCATACACCGCTTTGTGGAGAAACCCCAGGTCTTTGTTTCCAACAAGATCAACGCTGGCATGTACATCTTAAACCCAAGTGTGCTAGAGCGGATCAAGGTATGAGGCAGGGATCTTGCACAGGGCAGACTGGCTGGGGTGTTTGGGGTTGTGGTTTTAGTCGGGCATCTCATCCTTTCATGCCGGTGAGATTAAGGATGATGATGTCCGTGGGAACAGTACATCTCTAGTCTTTACAACATAAATGGCCAACTGATAGTACTCTTGCCTTCCCTTAGCTGCGGCCTACCTCGATTGAGAAGGAGATATTCCCAGTGATGGCAGAACAAGGACAACTCTATGCCATGGAACTGCAGGGTAAGGGCACATGGAAGGATTTGGAATGGTACTTTGATCCTAAGGGGCTCTCACAGCTGTAGGCAGTGATTTGAGGAGAGGGCATATTAGGCAGTTAGATGTTAAGTCAGTGAGGACCTGGAACTGGAGTTGAGAAGTAAAAATAAGATCAAGATGTGGAAGGTACCACATAACATGCAAGGGCCCTCTAGGGCAATGTTTGAATGAAATAATGCAATGTGGTTTCACTGCACATCTTGCTTCGGGAGTGGAGGCAGCATGCTTTTGAGCCCCAGTTGCTGAGGAGCAAAAGGCAGAGAGGGCTATTGCTCTCCAATCCTCCTTGTGGGCTTCCAGAAGGCATCTTGTTGGCCACTGGGAGGGAAGCAGGATGCTGGGCTAGATGGACTTTTGATTCAGCAGGTTCTTATGTTCACAGAGCCAGGAGACAAAGGAAATCTGCCCTTCCCACCTTTCAGTGTGAGAGATGTTAACATGTTATTCAACATGTTATTTAACTTTGTAGAATTCGCTAAATGTTACTTAGGGTCCCAAGATTTGTTTTTAATACTCTGCCTCCCCCCCCCCCCCGCCAATATCAACATTAGATCTTCTTGAAGAATAAATCACATTTGCTTATCCCCAGGTTATTTCATTCCCTGAAGCATCTACTGCTAAGTTTTGTCTAGGGTAGAGTAGAGTTTTAAGGACTTGGGAAAATAGGCTTATCTGGTAGTTCGTAGAACAGGAGGGTGAGAGCGAACCAGAGCCATTTGTTTTACAAGTCTGCCAGGCCTAGAGCCCTGCTGTCTGCCTGCTACCAGATGCAGAGCTCCCACTTATACAGCTAATGCTGGCGAGTCTTCGTATAAGGCAGCCTTCCCCAACGCGGTGTCCTCCTTGTGCTTTAGACGGCAATCCCATCAGCCCCAGTGCAAGTCTAAAACATCTGGTGAGCACCACATTGGGGAGGAAGGCTGGTATAAGGTCCATCAATGGAGACATGTGCCTTATTAATGCAGCTTTGTCATCACAGGGTTCTGGATGGACATTGGGCAGCCCAAAGACTTTCTGACCGGCATGTGCATGTATCTGCAATATCTACGGCTGAAACATCCCGAGCGGCTGCACTCAGGACCGGGTTTCATGGGGAATGTATTAGTGGTAATTCTATTCTTGTATTTCTTTGGAGCAAGGGTGGGCAGCACTTCATTAAAGGCTGATCTAAAAGTGGTAGTATATTGGGCAAGGCAACAGCAGCTCTTGATATTACACCTACCATCTTGTGGACTAGAGCTGTGTGGGAATGTTGCTCTCTCCCATCTAGTTTCCTCTGAGGAGGAGGAAGCTACTTCCCAGACTGGAGCTGTGGAAGCTGCTCAAGAAAAACCGGGTTTAACTTTCATGCACAATTTCTCCCCTCCAACTTCAGGACCCAACTGCCAAGATTGGATCGAACTGCAGTATTGGTCCCAATGTAACCATTGGGGCAGGAGTGGTGATAGAGGACGGGGTTCGGATCAAACGTTGCACTGTGCTGAAGGGGTCGCGGATCCGCTCTCATTCATGGCTGGAGTCTTGCATTGTTGGCTGGAGCTCCTCTGTAGGCCAGTGGGTGAGTTATGTGACAGAGCAATCCTCATCAGGCAGATATACAGGAGTACACTGGGGAAAGTGAAGCTGCAGCCTAACTGCTGTAGGTTGAGGGAATGTAAACATTTTCTGTTCTTCTATGGCAGGGGTCCCCAAACTACGGCCCGGGGGCCGGATGCGGCCTAATTGGCCTGCCAATCCGGCCCGTGACGACCCCCGCCGCCCGCTCTTACGGCGCGCAGCGCGGCAGCGCTCTTCCGGGTCGGGAAAAAAGCGCCGAAAATCCTTTGTGCGCATGCGTATGGGCCTCTCCCGACCCGGAAGAGGTCATTTCTGGTGCACTTCCGGGTCGGGGGAGGCCCATACGCATGCGCACAACGGATTTTCGGCGCTTTTTCTACCCTGGAAGTGCGTTGCCGCGCCAGTAAGCGCCCGTGCGCATGCGCACAGGCGCGCGCTCCCCCGTCCTCCGGCCCGCCGCGCGATCAGCGCGGTGGGAACCGGCCCAAACGCCCGTAAGTCTGGGGACCCCTGTTCTATGGGGGAAATGTTACCTCTTTGGGCAGGACCAGTAAATGGAGGGAGCTGGAATGCAGGATAATTTTGTTTATTCCTTTCGGTTGCCCCTGTGTGCCTGTTTGCTGGCCTCAACATGCCCCTTTTTTGCCCTGCACACTGGGACAGCTTGTGCCATGAGAGATTTACTTCAGCCAGGCGAAGTCGCCAGCTTAAGGCCACCTGAGCCACAGGGGTGGGGAGATCAGGCCATATCCTAACCTCTCCCACCCAGTGTGTCTGGGACTTAAGAATTGCACTACTGTATTGGTCAGAGCTGCATCTTAGCAAGACTAACTAGTTCTTTTACTGATGAGTGAGCTGGAGTGTGCAGTCCACACAAATGCTACTGTGATGTAGTTTCTTCACATGCCTGCATTGTTTGTTCTCTCACTCATGGTGGACTTGTGCCTTTGCGGTGGTTTTGTGTTCATACTCAATAACCTTATTATTTTCATAACAGGGAAACTTGCCCTATAAAGTCCCAATTTAATATCTTTCAGTGCTGCTTTGTGCCAGGTATCAAGCTGTCCTTTCCCTATCAGTTGAATTGGTACCAAATATAGTGGCAACTTTGAGTAAGATTTAGGGAAACTCTACAGGTATAATTATCCTGACATCTCATTCTGGCTGCTCCTGCTTTTAATTAGCAGCCCAGAGCCAGAAAAGCAAGGGCAGAACCTGTTAGAAACTGACTCCTGAGTAGCCACAGGACTGTACCATGGAGGCAAGAAACTGCCTTAGCCTTAGTCTATCTTGTAACGTACTACTTCCCCCCAGTTCAGCATAGAGTTGTCTAACTGTATGTCATGTCCTTCCTCAGGTACGGATGGAGAATGTGTCAGTGCTGGGAGAGGATGTCATTGTGAACGATGAACTCTACCTCAATGGTGCCAACGTACTGCCTCACAAATCCATTGCTGAGTCTGTACCGGAGCCACGCATCATCATGTAGCGGTCCTGGGCCTTGAGTATTGGACCTGCTGAGAGGGCCCTCCCTGTCTTACCCTCTTACAGGGGGAATCCCCACCCTGTGCCTTGGGAGCGGGGGCTCCTTGCTGACTTTTATGCTGAGAAAATACTAACCTTCTGCTGGGATCCTAGGAGTGTAGTGGGAGAAGGAGGTTTGTAAGCGGCTGGAGTGCTCCTCAGAATCACCGCTTAGCATAAGGCATGATGACCTGGGCCAGCTCCAGGGGTTGTCCTATGCCGCAGGCCATTGCCCTACTACTGGAAAGTAACCCTAATGTGCAAAGAGGAAAATGCTTTATTGTGGTACAGAACGCTGTGGTTCTGCAGTAGGAGTTCAGCTGCTGCAAGAGAACAGTCCCAGGCAGGCCAGGTGGGGGGAAAGAACAGCATGCTGTGCTTTTATTTCCGGATAAGATGTGCTGCTCATGTTGCACAAAGGGAAGACAGAATACAGTCCTCTTCTTTGGAACTCTACTGCCTTACAGAGACTGATCCCTCTCTCTTCCCTCCATATGGCCAATAATCACTAACTATTACTATTCAAGAACTCTGGGCAGGGCTCTGTCAATTAATGGGGAGGGGGAATGAAATTATATTGTCATGAAGAATGGGAGGTGTGGTGTGTCATATGTTTTCTTTAACTCCTCTTGGGGAACAACAATGGCAGTTCTGTATGGCAGCTCACTTTTACCGCTGCCTGCCCTGCAGCTATTCCCATCTTGTACTGCTGCTGTGCCAGCCTTTAGGACAGTGCTCCATAAAATGGGGAGAAGAATACACATAGCTCGCCGCCTTAAGGAATAATAATTTAATAATATTCCATTGTATGGAAGTTAACACCCCTTCCACTTTGGAGGGTGGTGGGGGAGAGAGACAATCATAGATGCACATAAGTTAAAATTCCTTGCTTCAAGCACAATGCTTGCTGCCCTCCCCGACACTTCTGGTTACAAGTCACACACAGTTAGTAAATTAAAAAACAGCAACCATCCTTGTCTGCTCCTGGATAGTACAGGCAGCCTGGTCACACAGTGAAGGGCTGGTGCCATGGGCACCTTCTGCTGGTGGAAGAGAGCAGTGCAATCAGGTTCACCCCTGCAGTAGCCCATAAAGATCAACCTAGCTCGTACTTCTCCCTACCAGAACACAATGCATGGGATGAACTCTGGCCCCTGCTGTATCTGTTTTTCTTTTCTTGGAGAAGCTTGGGAGTCTATTCAGACTCATTCCTCTGGTTGTGGGCTTCATCTCTGCGCTTCCGTTAGTAATAGCGTAGTGTGCCTGCTGTTGCATTCACTAAGCTCCCCAGACCAAAAACTGGGCCTTGTGTCTTTGCTATGCGTATCTAGCAATCCCTACCTGCAAAGGAAAGGAGCTATATGCACAAAGAGCAGAGGCTAATGTTTAAGTGGACAGATGGTACAATCTTTCACTTACCAGCGCATCTGATTGCAGGTGGGAGAATGGCTTGTCAATATCTCCCTCCATCACCAAAGCCAAATCAGGTGGCACAGCTGGGCGGGCTGCTGCACGATATGCCCACGTAAATATCTGAACCAACTCTGAGCAACACACACACTTGTCAAAACAGCTGCTAAGCGCTGCAGCAAAAAACACACTTGGCTAGTGGCCAGCTGGGCTCACAGGAGCGATGTTGCCTGTGAGATCAGCTTTTACCCCATCGAGAAAAGCACCACACCAAAGGGGATGTGTCCCAGCTACAGTACGAGACAGGCTTCCTGGGGCAAATGCAGAAAAGGAGCTACAGATTCAGGCTGAGGTAGAAAACCTGAGCATGTTCAGCCCCCTTGTACATGCCCCATGGGAAAAGCCCAGTGCCTGCTGGCTTGGAGTCAATGACAGCAACAGGAAGTGTACCTAAATTCAGGGGGGTTGAAGGATATGATGTGGCCGAGGGGATGCATATGGCAGTGCCTGGCCTGCAAGAAGTGTTATCAATTAAAAAACACACAACTGAGCTCAGCTGTGCTGAACAGCAGCCGCCTTTGACAGAGGTGCTCTCGAAGCAAGGAGAGTCCATCATGTGGAGAAGCTGCCTGGGCATGCGGCCCTGCCCTGCAGGGTCCAGGCACTAAGAGGTGGCTGGCTTCATGTAATCATCCACACCCGTGATGGTGGCTTTGCAGAAGAAGCAGTCCTTGTTGTTCATCAGGTGCTGGTTGATACAGGCTCTGGAAAGACAAGAACAGGAGGCCTTGGACATTTGTTCACAGCTACAGGCCGAGCTTTGGCCCAACAATATGTATTTAGTAAAGTCCCTTGCTGGGTATAAATGAGTGCAAGTGTGCTGTGCATGCAAGATAATGCCCACTTTCCTCTTAAAATCAAATTCTACAGCAGCTCTGTATAAAACAAATTGCACAAATTGGTTTTGGGGGCATGTGCTAATTATGGTAATGACTTAGAGAAATGGGAGACACTGAAGTCTTCCCCTGCCCCCAACCAGTTTGAATCCTGATCAGCCTTCCCCATGGCTTCTAAGATATAATTAGAAATGGCACACTTTATCAACCAAACTTCGCAGCCCAAAAGGTTAAAATGCTAGCTTTTTTTAAAAAACAAATCAGTTGAATCTGCATGCACAGTGCAATCATAGCCTTACGTATGGGAGAACTGGCCTAAGTAGCTATTCAGAAGGATCATGCTGGTCATTAGGGCAACAAGTGAAAAAGAGATTTCAGCTAGGAAGCTTCAGAAAGTTCAAATGGCAAAATTTGTTAATTAAATATCCAGTTATGGTCTGGGGCACCTTCTAGGACCCCTTCCATCCAACCAGAAAGCAAAAGTAGAGAAAAGCCCACATCCCCCAAGGGATTACTCACTTGCAGGACTTGTGGGAGCATGGCTTGAATACGGCAGATATGGGATGCGCGTAGCAGATGGGGCACAGATCCTCCTCACTGGTGGGCTGCAAAAGAAGCAACACACCACTCAGCTTATTGGCAGTTGCCAACACCCAGCGCACATCATGGTGCAATGCAAGGCGTCTCATGGCAGAAGAACGGCAGTTCATTAACAGTTAATAACATGAAGGTTCTGCACTGGACGCTTGAAACTGAAATGGCTGGTTGGGTTTGTACGCTTCATGCCACAGCTTACTTAAGATACATGCTGCAAATTTTAGGTCAGAACCACTTGTGTTGCTTTGCTCTCTAATATTGTTGCCGGTGAGGTAGGAGGGGAAATGGTTCCAGGAAGATTCCACCATCAGCTAAGAGGGCTCTACTCAGGAGGGCTAAATGAACTGGAGGGCTACCTCTACCTCCATGGCCAAGGAAAGAGGAGAAAACAGGAATTCTAGCCTGTGTCTTGTTCTTCACAGGGCAGTGTCCTCACTTTGATTGCCCCTTCTCTCAGCCTGATTAGACCCCGGATGTCTAGAGGGGGAGTGTGATAGGTCTGTCTTGCTCTTGGTGCAAAATGTTATAGGAACATCCCTCACTGCCACTGGATGTGAAGCCCATGTTTCCTTGCCAACTATGCTCTGTAATCAGGGGGAGGGTGTTTTTAAAAAGTAAGTTATGAATTTTATTTCCTCTTCTTTTTGAAATGTAACATCTTTCACTGGGGAGTTCTATAAAAACACTGATGACGGTAGGGACTGCACTCCTTCTCCCGGATGATGTCATAATGGAAGGGAGGGCCTTGTCTGTCCAAGAGAAGAGGGAATCCCAGTGAGCAGACTGCTGCCACAAGGGGGAGAAAGTGAGATTTTAAAAAAGTTTCGAAAAGCTAACAATATAAATGTATCTCTTATGGATCTCCCTCTTGGAGCACAGACCATAAGCTGTGCCTGTAAAGAAGACTTAAGTACACCTATACACATCCTGCTACCTTTCAATATAATTTTGGGAGAGCTAATAATCTCAGCAGCAGAAGCAGTAGTCAAGAATATACGGGGCTAGTCAACTTCTCTGCACTCGTCTCCCTGTGCAAAGAATGTAGAGTTCAGCTTAGCTTGAGGTTCGTAATGAAGGTTTGCTTCCTGCCCCGGGGTTGGCCTAGGCTAAGAGCATGAGTTCCTACTGAACCCAGGGACAGTGTGTTCCCATCCCATCAGCTCTCTCTCCCACCCTGTCCTCCTGCAGCAGCCTTCATGCAGCTCCAAACTGCAGCTGGAAGATGAGCAGCCACATTAATAATTCAGAACCTACCCCTGGCAGAGATCAGGTTGCTTCCTGGATCACAGCTTCTCTCTGGAGGTCACCCAGACAGAGCAACACATGCGGGGGCCGCTTCAGCAGCCAGAGTCCATCTGGGTAGCATCTGTGCTGCTTAAGCTCCTCCTCCCTCCGTCCCCATCCAGTCCAATTTTTTTTCAACAAAGAAACCCAGTTCTGTG
The DNA here is from genome assembly GCF_963506605.1 of Zootoca vivipara. Lineage (NCBI taxonomy): Eukaryota > Metazoa > Chordata > Lepidosauria > Squamata > Lacertidae > Zootoca > Zootoca vivipara. The sequence goes on along the minus strand of NC_083277.1, from coordinate 56,134,701 downwards.
CCTTCAATTTCGCAGATTCATCTTGAACAGCTTATTCTGCTTCCAAGGTTCAGAATTTCAAAAGAAACTGGAATTGTTTGGGCAAAGATTAGGGTTGGGGGGGGAGGGAGAATGGAGCTCTCAGGCCTCACTTCCCTGAAGACAGTGGAACTCCTTCCCACTGGGATATCTGCTTGGCCGCTGGGTGTTTGCAGATTACAGATGGTGAAGAACACACAGAATAATCATATTTCAGTGGTCATAAGCAAGTGCTGTACTCAGCGACCTTGTCAAGTGAGCACGTAGCACAGGAATTTTGACTCATTCATTCTATGTTGTACTGCTGCTGGGCTGGCTAAACCCTGGTTTAGGGACCTGGTCTGACCCCTCAGTCAGTTTTCGTCTGACTCCCCACCACCAATTTTGGCAGTGCCAGAAAAAGGGGGGGGGGGAAATAATGAAGTACACTCGGTATGAGGTAGGTGGGCTTCAGCGCCTTCGATGTTCCCCCTTCCTAGTCATCAGGTTGATCATTTGATGAGCAGAAAGGGGATAATAACCCAATTTCCTCAGTTGACCAGCATGGATCAGCTGGGAAGAGGGGGCCTCTTGAGTGTGTCATGTATGTGTGCATGAAAGTGGTTAGGGTGGGCACCCCCACAACTGGCATGTAAACCTCAGAGCAAGGGGCCAAGGATGAATGTGACCCTCAGCCCCAAAAAAGAATAGCCACACCGGCTTAATGAAGTTGAGGATATTATTAGCTTAGTAAGTGTGCATTAGCACCTGTGCATATGTATGATCTGCATCTACCTGTGCCCACTCTCAGATCCTGCTTCCACAGGAGAACACACTGTCCTTACAGATGGCTCTGTAAAGCAGGGGTGGTTATGAGGGTGATGCCAATATATTGTTGGACTCCCAATGGTCAGCAATGATGGGAGCCGGAGTCCAGCAGCAGCTGGAGGGCACCACATTGGCTATCGCTGCCCTACAGCATTAGAGGTCAGCATCAACCTTTGGACACTTGGACACTTACCCCATATGATCTTAACATGTCCAAGCCAAACCAGGTACCCAAGAAACAGAGACACCCAGTGTTGCCAAGCAAGGTCAGTAATGGCCCGTGTATCTGCAGGACCCTGTGAATGCTGCACCTTCACTTCCCTTAGGCAATGCAGCAAGGGCCGGTGCTTGACCTTTTGCCTCGGCTGAGGTCCTGCGAGGGGTGATGCTATGGAGGGTGCCTTGGGCAAATAGCCACACATATTCAGTTCATTAGGTTGAAGCTTACCAAGGTGGAGGCTGCAGCCTGCTTGGACTCTTCACTGAGGTGGCCCAGCATTTGCTCCACCTTGGCCAGCTCTTCCTGGCTGATATAATCAGTGTCTGCAGAGAAAAAAGATTAATGATAAAGGAAGGACAATTGGCAGCAGAGTGGGGGTGGGGAGGCACAGGTTCTACTATTACTATGCAGAAGGGGGGAGCTTGCCCCAGATTTCTTTTTTCAGCCCCATCCCACCAATGACTGGTTGGGAGGGATTAAAATGAAGCTGCGGTGGAGGTGTTTGGCCACATGGTGGCAGAGCGCAGCATGAGCTGATCTGTTAACCAAGTGATGCGCAAAGAGGTGAGGCACCTTGTTCTCAGGGTTACCACAGGAGAGAAGAAAATGGCTTTGCACAGTAGTGATCTATGGGGCAGGGACAAGGGTAGAGTTCTCAAAAGCCACCAGATGACAGCATGCATGGGAAGCATTATGCTGGTATAGCTTTCCTGGGCATATTGTGGCCACAACTCTTGCTACAATTAGACAACTCTGCGATTTAGAGTGCTGAAGAGAAATACTAGTCTATGTTTTAAAATATGCAAGCTTTGAGAACCCCATAGACCATGCGATCAAAGATGACCAAGTCCTCCAGACAATGACAAGGAAATGGATGTTAAATATTGCATCGGGAGTGGCAAGGCATCCACGAAAGGGATGAAAACTCTTCAGTTGTCACAGGGCAATCAAAGCTTCCTATCTGAGCAACTCATGAGGGGGAACACAGGAGTGATCCTACAAAGCTTAAGCAACATTATTGTCAATGCCATTAAGGGCTCCAGCTGTAATATGTGAGAAAGATCTTCTGAAGCATGCATGCTCCAGCATACACACACACACACCCCTCTCCCCCCCCTCTCCACCCCTCACATTTCTGATAAGCACGTGTTTGTTCTGGGGGAGCCTTCATAAGAACATAAGAAGAGCGCTGCTGGATCAGGCTGATGGCCCATGTAGTCCAGCATCCTGTTCTCACAGTGAACAACCAGATGTGAGAAACCCACAAACAGGATCCGAACACAAGAGCACCTCCCCCTCCTGCAGTTTCCAGCAACTGGTATTCAGAAGCATTACTGCCTCTGCCCTCTGCCTCTGCTTCTTTGGATTGCTTAGGCCTCTGGGATTTGACACAGCAAAGTGCCCGTGAGAACTAGCATAGTTTTCCTTACTGGATTGAGCAGGAAAAAATGGTTTGCAGAGAAGGCACAGGTCAACTTTGGCCGTGCCAATACACCAGAGTCTATGAAGCAACCTTCACAAGCGGATCTAATATTTGCAAAGACTATCTATGGGAGAGAATATAAGCTGCTGGGCCAGCTCAGTTATCAGCATAGGCGGTGCTGCTGGTGGATACACAAGTACGTGCATTTTGGAAATCAGGCTTTTAGACAGACACTCCCTCCATAGCCCAAAAATAGGATGGGAACACAAGCACTTTGCTGTAGGGTAAGGGAATTCAGAGCCAGGCAAAAGAGCGCAACAGTAGGTAATGCTATACTGACACCGGGGGGGGGGGCAGGGGACTCCGCATGCTCCATTCTGGGAAACAATTAACAGTGCCTCTTTAAGATATATGGCACAGTGCATTGCGGAAAACAAAAGAGAATCTTCCTGTGGTGTCCTCTGCAGGCTACTGCCTTCCCTCTAGCACACGTTTCCACGCTATCAGCAGGAAAAGGGAACCTGCAGTTGGCAGGCAGGGAAGTCCCACTTAATAATGACATTAGCAGGAAGGAAAGGACAGTGGTTATGTATAATCCCTGTAGACTCTAATACAGCAGCAACCACCCCAAGGCACAGCCTTGTTTCATGTGAGGCATCTCCTGAGCTTTAGGATTCCCAGTTAACAGTAAACCCAGAGCACCTTCTAATATTACTTTACTTTTTTTTTTTACAGCAGAGGATCATCATCAATCTTCCCTAGCACTGCTTCAAAAATTTTCCAAGCACTCAACAGTGAGCATATTTGGACATGATAGAGTAATTGTCATTTCTCTTCGATGTAGCTTTCCTGGGCTCAGCAGAGATTCACAAGGGCAGAAACCAGAGGTCATACTTGAGCTAAGATGTGGTTTATCATATTGGCTAAAGGGCCTCTGTAAGATGCCTCAGTTCTGTAAAAACATGGAAGTGTATTGCTTTTTATCAAGGCTGGACTAAGATGTTTTGTTGTTTGAGGTCTGAAGAAAAAGATGGCACCCTCCTTCCCACGTCACGTATAAAAACCAACCAGACTGGCAACTGGTTGTAACAATGGGATGGGGTCCTCCACTGCACCCAAGGACTGCAACCTAGCACAATGAGCGTAGGGCAGATTGCACGGAAAACACACAAGGCCAGTCCTATTATTAGGCAGAGCGCAACAGCCTCCTTAGGCAGCAGATGCTGGAGAAGCAATATCCCCTGGCCAGTCCTCCATTGTCCTTTTGGCAGTTCCCCACCTTGGGAGGACAGAACTGTGTGTGCCATGTGGCCTGTCTTGCACCTTCCTAAGTTAGCTTGCTGCCTTCAGGTGCTGAAATATGCTATCCCATCACAAGTGCTGATGCAGCTTTCAGTCGTCAACTTCTGTGCATGGAATGGTGAGGGAGGAGAGAGGTCATCATCTAATCATTTGCCTCGGGCAGCAAATTATCTTGAGCAGGCCCTGCACACAATGACTCTGTCCTTTAGCACTTTGCTGTTGCTCCCTGTCCCACAGTATCTGTCTCACTCTGCCTAATGGTAGGGCTGGCCCTGGCTTGCATGCATTTGCAGCTGGAGAACAAACACTGGAAATGCCCCCCCCCCAAAAAAGCCTGAGGCAAGGAGGCCTTCGGCCAGCCTTTCATAGAGAGAGTGAGATAAATCAACACGATGGCCACAATTCAGCAGAGGTTAAAAGCAAGAGAAAGCTTTGCTGCCTGCTGCAGTACTGTAATCTTCCACAGTTCTCAATCACTTCAGCAGCTCTGCACCACTACCCCAATCAGATAATGCCTTATTTCGTCATCAGCTCAAGATCTCCATGGAACTAACAGTTTCTAGAGGTTGTGTAAATAAAGCCTGCACTATTCCTCAGGGATCACGGTTTCCTCCATCTCATTGCTCCAATTGCTCTCCTCTATCTCAGCAAACGTCAAGGGCATGGGCAGAGCCAAGGACAGGAGCTTGGTTCTCTCGAGCTGGACACACATTTCTTTTAAGAGATGGCACGTGCCAGCTTGGTATGCAAAGGCATACATAACAGTACTTATTTTTTCGCTATAGAAAAGATCTTTGCTGCCATCCTATCCAGAGAATAGGATTGGATCTTTAAAATGGGCTGTGAGGCAAAGTTAAGTGAAAATAAAATAAGAAAAGATGCAAACTACTTCTTCTCTGAAAACACACACACACACAGTGGGGAGGAGGCACAGTGTGGGTACTCTACACAGCCACGACTGGTCCCTCCGGGGAAACGTAAGCAGTGCCATGTGCTGCTCTGTTGTGCCACAGGACAGTAGGCCTGAGCAGCTGAAGAATAAGCTACATCTGTTGCTGACATTGTTGATGCAGGAATCTGCCTTCTATTGAGGCAGGCCCTTGAGTCAATCCAGCCTCATATAGTTTACTATTCTAACTGGCAGCAGCTCTAGGGTGTCTTGGGCAACACTGATCCCTTTACCTGGAAATGTAAGAAGGCTGAACCTGGGACCTCCTTGCATGCAAATCCTGTGCCCTACCACTGGGCATCTCACAAGTCCACATTGCTTTGCTAAACTCCCTCAAGGATACCCTGCACCTGCTCTATGCACGGAGCTACAGTCAGCTCACACCACCCAATTTGTGACTTTGTCTTATCTTGTTTTATTGTGTTGTTATTTTATAGCAGATGCGTTTTAAAGTGTTTTATTTTCTGTTGGAAGCCGCCCAGAGTGGCTGGGGAAACCCAGCCAGATGGGCGGGGTATAAATAATAAATTATTATTATTATTATTATTATTATTATTATTATTATTATTATTATTATTATTAAAGTGTGGCTTTATTTTTCTATATGGCTTTATGGAAAAGCAGCTTTGAATATTTCTTAGAAGAGAGGCTAATGAGCTTACATATATGTATATACACTCCCCCCTTTTTAAACCTATTCTTTTGTCTGAATTCTTAGCTGATCCTTCTTAGGAAATGTAAGAAGGGCCCTGCTGAATCAGGCCCATGGGCTCATCTAATTCAGCATCCTATTTTCAGAGTAGGCAACCATATGCCTGTGGAAACAGGATGAAAAAGTTATTGCTGTTGCTGTTGGAGAGCAGAGGCACAGGAAGAGGAAAACGGGGAGTTATTGCCATGGTGTTGCTACAGGGCAAATATATCTGGTGGCCTCAAATACACAAGGCATCTTTGAACAGCAGGGACAGGCAAGGAGGGAGGAGACACACAACAAGGTAGAAGGACAAGACAGAGGTTTACAGTAGGCATAGGCAAACTCGGCCCACCAGATGTTTTGGGACTACAACTCCCATGATCCCTAGCTAACAGGACCAGTGGTCAGGCTCTGTAGCAGAGATCTCAGTGACCACCTTTTCTACAAAAGGCACCTAGGAGTTACCCAAATGGCAAAGTGGGAGGCAACAAGTAGCCAGGCAGGAGCAAGTGACTCATGGTGTATGTTCAAGCACAGCAGATCAGGGGAGATACTTACAGCTCTGCAGGGAGAAATGTTTCTTGTCAGCAGAAGCTGATGCCATCCCCAGGATTAGAGGCTCCGTGTTCCCCAACAAGTACTGAATAGAACGGAGCTGGAAACAGGGATCTGCCAGCAGCACAGCTGTTGCCCGCTCAGCCCTGGAAAGACAGACAGACATGCTTTATGAAGGCCTTGTCTTGGAGTGGCAGCACACCTCGCTGCTCTCAGCAATCCCTGTGTGACACGGCCATGTTTGTGTTGATGAGAACTGGCACCTCTAGGAGTAAAGGACACACTCTCCGGCCTTTAGAGCAATATTGCTTCATTAATATTGTTGTCAGACCTACTGCCCTGAGGCCATCACAGGCTGCTCCCGTTGCTCACGGGTGGCCTAGCATAGCAATGGTCTCAAAATGTAGGACTTCTTGACAGGTCCACCTGACTTAACATCGTATGAGCTATTTTTCTAGGTTGATGAGGCTTCATAAAATGGGGACTGCTTAATTACAGAGGCTGGTCCCTCAGAAGCCAACGGCTTTTGTAAAGACACGCAGCACAGCTTAACGAGCACCAAATTTTCCGGCCACCTTGGTGTACAAGTTGCACACAATCAGAGGGCAAATGTCTCCCAAAAGCAACATCATCCTGGCAAATTAAATAGGTCTTGAACAGCAGAAATTGCATTCTTCATTTGATTGATATTCAACTCAAGAGCAAGAGGCAGCTGTTTAGCAACTAGATTGACTGACACACTGCATTTGCTATATGCCGCAGCCTGGAAGAACAAGAATGGGGGAGGAACTGTCACCATGAATTGTCTTGACTAGGAAGCAGATCCTCCATACAATTTAAGCACCTCTTTAAGCCATTTGTTGGGTCGGGTTCAACAAATAGGTCCTACTAGTGGAAGCCTAAGCAAAGGCTGGTTCTCTTTCCAGCATGCACCCACAAACTGGCTTGGGGGAGGGATCAGAAGAACCCCCATAACAGTTGGGGGGGAAGGGAGATTGTTCTATCAGAAAAGCAGAAATTCCTCCCACTACCTCTGTTGTGAGGGAGATGATTAGGACAACCAGTAAATACAAAATTATGTATATTTATTTTCATGCTGATGCCAGGTTGTCTGTTTATAAACAAGCACAGGTGAGAGGAGAGAGCGCGGCTGTCCTGAAGGAGCAAAATAATTAAAAATGAATTATCAGGCATTTAAAGTTATACTTTCTAAATTCCACCATTAGAAAAAACAACCCTCTCCTCCTATATCAGTCCGAAAAAGGATTTTTAAAAATTTATTTAATTCATACATCACCCTTCATCAAAGGATCACAGGATGCTTTACAGCATAAAAACACAAAAATACAGTACATAAAAACAAACGAAAGAATAACCCCCCTCACCACATTTGTTATCATCCTGTTGCCATAAACACCTGATCATGTTGAGAGTCCAGTTGCTGTAATGATTCAAGAGAGCTCTTATCTACACTGACTACTAATTATGAATTTAAAGTAATGACTATGACACCTTACTTACCCTGGATCAGCTGTGATGTATTATGTCTCACTAATTAGTTGGGGTTTCTGCTAAATTCTTGCAGCCATTTTGACTTACCACTTACCAAATACGTGTAGAATTGCAGCTTAATGATATAATCTTTTATCAAAATGACCATTCAGAACTTTTAATTACTTCCTCCTACTCTTTCCATTCAAAGAAGATTTAATATGGCAAGAACTGTCTTAACAGGTGAACACAATATTTGGATTAAGAAGTCTTACAGAATACTTAAACCTTCAAATTTCATGATGGAACACGAAATGATATGTTCATGATGGAACATATCATTTGCAACAGGAGTTATGTTTCTGCCAGTTTTTTACATAAACACACACACACTCACAAAGATTAATTTCTTGTTATTAGCTTTTTTTGTTCTTTGTTGATCTTCTTGTTATTATAGATTTATATTATTACAATAAGAATTTAAGAAAAATTACTTGTTAAAAAGCTCAATTTTTCATGTCCCCTAACTGAAAGCCAAGCTTTGTTCATCACAAAGCATTAGAAGATATGTCTCATTACTATAAGGCTACAATGCTCCCACAATCAGCAAACGAAGCAGTCACAACAAGACAAGCAGGCCAATAGTACAAAGAACTGAGGAGACAAAATTTATGGGAAGTATTATACAGCCTGCACAGAACTATTACAACAGCTACCAACCTCATAAGAGTGAAATGTGAGAACATAAGTGGATTCTCAAAAGATTAAAATCAGAAGGCACAATTGCCCTCCTCATGTGTGCCTCCATGACACATAAAGGAGGACAGTGCTGTGTTCTCCTAGCCCTGCCCCTGATGTTGTTATACCTCTGACACTTGCACACAGAGTGGGATTCTGCAAAGGCACACCTATGCATGTACATGGAAAGGCACTTTATGTGAGGACACCTCGACCATGCAGGGGTCCTTGTCATCTCAATTGTCTATTTGCATACACTTGTACAATACCCTTTTCTGGTGCCCCACTCAATGCCCAGATTTCAGATATGCAGCAACAGTCCTGGCCCTGCCTTTCTCCTGCCCTCCATTTTTAGTGAATGTGTACGGTTCAATGCTAAGCACATGGCAACCAGAAGCAGAATGGACAGCATTTCCTGGTAATCCGGTATAAACTCTTGGAGCTATTGTGATAATGTGAAAGCATGAACTGCGTTAGCACTGTACAGAGAGACACACTGGGCCCTTCCTACCCTCAACATACCATATACTGTAGCAGAATTAAAGTCACATTATTTCCTGAAGACCACTGATTTGAAACGAGTTTACGGGACCCTGTGCTGATGTACTTTTGGAGCAGTTCACACTCTTGTCTCTCTCACTGCTACTCCCTTGTTTCACTCTCTTTTAATCCAGATCTCCCTCTTCCCCCATTTTCCTCCCTCCTTGTCCTATGTGGACCTGGGGCTGCTGGTTGCGCAGCCTGCTCTGTGGGTCACTGTTGGACCACATCAGAATACAGGGATTGGTTACAGATACAAAGCAGTACTTTCCATCCTTGTAACAAGCAGTGAGCCTGCTTCCTGGGATGCAGCCAGTGCATTTCCAAGGAACATGCATTTGTTTCTACTGTACACTTAACTTTATGGCTGTGCAAAGCTGCCAGCGGGGACTACTGCTGTCTGGCACCCCTTTCCTCCAAGGAAGACTAAGTCAACATTCAGAAAGGGCCTTTGTGAGTGCTTTGTCAAGGGCAGAATGATCCAGACTGCTCAGCAATGCAGCACTTGGGTGTAGAGAAGCAGGGGACCGAATTGCTTCAGATCACTATTAGCTTTCCTACTCATAAAGTGAGGAAGACCCTTCCCATGCCAAGAAAGGAATTAACACAGTCAGGGTGCTGCCAAAACACCACTCATTTGAAGACATACACAAGTCTCTTACCAGTATCAGGGGGAGCAGCCAGAGCACTTTGAACTGAACTGTTTCAAGAGACAGGCCTCCTGTTTCATTGGCACACAATGGTGCCATAACTGTCCTGAGGACTCTGCAGTGAGATGGGGAGACTGCTCACCTGGAAAGGAGGCTGCACGTGCCGTGAATAAAGGGGCTTCAGGTGACCTTCTCTAGGAGAGTATTCAGGACTTGTGTTTGTTATAGGGACATCAGCAAAAACAAAGTGGTCCTGTAAAAGACTGTATGTGGCATGTCTACTGCTGGATGAAGCAACATGTATGATACAATACCAAAGTGAAAATCCAGACACAGGCAATTGCTAAGACCTCAAAGAAATGGATGGTTGATCTAACCCAATGTTTTGTGTTGAATTTTGACTATTTCTACTGAGGAATCTTATATCGTTCCAGAAAACATCTGATGCTTTAATGGTCCCGTTGTGTTTTGCTAATGGGTTGTGTGTTGTCTTCTCCAGCTGCTGTGACTGAAAAGCTTTGCATACCTTGAAAAAATTGTGAGAGGAAAGTTCAATTTAAGCATGTTAGGCCTGATGGAATTACAACCCACAGATCACTTCCTGATGGCTAAAACTAATTTGATATTAATTGAATTACTCTTCATGCTCAGCCTGCCACATAGCAGTGACCTAGCTCTCACTGAAGTGGTAAACATGTGTCTCACTTGTACCAGTTCACAGTGCATTTGGAGGCTCACATGGTGGGATGCTCCCCTACACATAGAAAATGAGCATGCCAGAGAGAAGACCAGACCAGAGGCCTTCTTCCTGACATGCTAGTTTTCTAGGTGAAGGGATATTTTTTTCATGAACAAAGGAAAATTCAATCATGTGAATACCCACTTGCTCGCAGAGAGAACTGGATATTTTTGTTCATTTTCTTTAATAAAATAAATGCTTAAATCTGCATCATCTCAGATGATGATTTTAGCCCAATGATCTCAACATTCAAGCCTACTTCATCAACTACATGGAGAATATAAAGCTCATGGGCCTAATCAGGTCTGACTTCACATACTGTTGGGTATATAGATAAAGGATTACGGACAGCTCAGTTCTTGTAAAAGTTTTGCTGCTTTGCATCATCCATTTTGTGGAGAAGTATGTTTGACACTGGGCCCCAACAACACTTTCCCTTCCCTTCCCTGGAAAATACACCACTTCAAGATCAGAGAGGATAAATCAATTCATTTACAGCTCACTTCAGGGCATATGCGCACACTCTGGAATCACAATTCAAGAAAGAGATGGACAAAGGAGAAACAGAACACTTAATATTTGCTTAAAGGAAAAAGATTGCAAGTGGGGCCAGAGATTAATTTGTACATATATTTACAAGGTTTTCAGGAAGAAAAACACTTTATCACCAGAGGACTATTTAAATTACAGAAAGGCTCTGTTGTTGTTTTTTTTAAATTAAACATTAGGAAATTTGAGCTAACCCTGTCTATGGAAGTTACATTAGGATTGCCATATTTCAAAAAGTAAAAACCAGGACACCCGAAAGTTGATGAGTTGTTTTTGTTTTGATTGACTTGCCGAAGATCCAGGACAAAGCACCTCCTTTCATAATTTCCCCCCAGACATCAAGCCCGCCTTTGAAATCCCAGTAATGTCTGGGAAAATCCATGTATGGCAGCCCTAATTTACCTTATCAATCTCTTTCATTCAACATTTTCATGAAAAGTGTCATCTGTCCAGAGTAGCCTTTCCTTTTTCAGATCCAGGAGAGGCCTTTCATTTCAACCTGAAGAATGGGGAACCCCCTTTTAAAATCCATTTGCAGCCTGTGCCTTAGTTACCATTGGCGTGATCCACCTTCTATCAGTTGTGGCTCATGAGTTGAAGACCAATGGCATAGAACAGAATTCTCCCCAGGCTACCCCCTCACTCAGAGTGTTTTTGCCTAGCTGGAATAATGCCTCTTAACTTGTCTGGATGGAGGACAGAGAGGGTTGTGTGTGTGTGTAGAAAGTAGCCTACTGTAAAAAGGGCACAAACACATTCATTGCTCTGTCCATTTTTGCCCCATTCCTACCCATTGCTGGTATGTGGCCTTCAGAAGGTTTTCCAGAAAGGAATGTGGCCCACAGGCTGAAAAAGATTCCTCACTTCTGGAATAAGACTACACTGCCTTAATATGCTGCTTGAGTCATATGATCAGTGGGATTAGGGACAACTCTGAAGTTAAGAGGGAAAAGGGAGACTTGTAGAAGTGTCAGAGTGCCAGCCTAATTTCTATTGGATGGGTTGGCAGAAATGACAAAGAAGCCTGCACCATTAACTCCTAAGAAGCCATCTCTCTTGGCTGCAAAGTCCACTTCCTTTCCCTTTTCAGACCTTGACCTTCAAGAAAACTTGTCACCTTTAAGAGATGTGTCAGTACAGTCCTATTGTTCCAACAGCAAAGATGAGCAAGACAGCTCAAAGTCCTTTACATTGTGGGTTGCAAAACAAAAGCTAAAGTAACATATTTCTTAGATTTCAAATGCAGATTACATCAGGCCTAAATCGGAGCCCTGAGAAACACTGCCGTTCAGTAATTTGTCAGGAGCACAGTTCAAGGCAAGTCTAACAACCAATAGTACATTAACAGGAAAATGTCACCATGGAAAGTTACCAAGAAAATATCTGCTTTTTTAACAATGAAAAGGCAATTATCTCACACACCCTGAACTTATCACTAGATCTTATAAAATGTAGCAGTCGCTACTGAATCTTGCTGAGAGTGGAAAAATACTGGCCATTAAATGGCAACCCCATATACAAGCTAGAGTAGTGCACTCAAAGGTAGTCCACCACATGCATTTAGAACTACCTTTAAAACATGGTTCCTTTAGCATATGTAGTGGTTATGAATGAATGCACTGTTTCCTCAGGGTTCTTACTTCACAAGAATTGGATGCTACATCTTTCATTTTTTGGCTCTCACACATTAGGGATCTCTGATTGCACATTTATAGGCAGCTGTACAAAAACATGCAAGCAACTTTACATAGGGAAGCATCTGGCAAATATTTTCCCCAAAACATCTCCCTTGCAACTTGTAAAATAGAGGGTTAAGCACCCACTACATCCTGCAGCTGCTGCAGCCAAATTAGTCATTTGCTGTACTAATGGAAACCAATTATTCTACTTTGATTTTCACTTTCCTCAAATAAAGCAGCCTGGATCTCCCAGGAAATTGCCCTCCAGCTGCTGCTCTCTCTGCCCCAGCAATTACTCTACCAACATGCCTGGTCAACTTTTAGCATCTGTTTAGGGTCAAAGGGTAAGTCAATGGCATGTAGTCTCTCTCTTGCCCTCTGACCACTGAGGAGAGCAATCCGTGTTTCTACAGAGTTGGAATTACCGGTACTGGACAAATCTCAGTCACCTCTGCCTCTGCTTTGATCAGAGATCGCTTGTTGCAGCTGGACCTCTCTCCAGCCCAACAGTCTCACCTGATGGCTGATGGCACCAATGCAGCCTCCAGTTCAAAGGATGTAAGTTGAGGTCACACTATTGGTCCAGCCACAGGTGACCATGACCATGAAGTGATAAAAATCCAAGATGGTCAAGTAAATCAATATCAAAAGTATAAAAGCCTCAACAAATGTCAAATATGTAAATGGGGATGAAGGGAGGAAAACTTGTGCCTCACCAATTAGATACTGAAATACAGCACAGACTAAAAAAAGGCAATGGTTGTAAGGAGTTTGATCTGGCTTCTGAAATCTATGCATATGCCCTTGAGAATTTTCTCATTCTCCCTCTCTCTCCCACACATTTGCTTCCTCCACAGGAACAACACTACAGCTAACACCTTAGCAAGATCATCCACACAATAAGCAGCCAATAATAATTGCATCAGCACACACAGAAAATGAAATTGAAGAGAAGGGGCAAAATCTGAATGGAGAGTCAACTTTTTTTAATGCTGGCATTTTAAATGTTGCTCAACCGTTGTGCCCGGTTTTTCACTTTTTGAAATATGGCAACCCTAGGTGTGAGGAATCTTTGGCCTCCCAGATATTGCTGAACTACAACTCCCATCATCCTCAACAAGCATGGCCAGGGATGGTACAAGTTGTAGTTCAGCAACATCTGGGGGGGGGGCAAAGGTTCTGCACATCTGCTCAAGGACAATGATTTGCTGTATAGCTCAGTTGGTTAGACGTTAGAGCATAGTGCTGATAACACCAAGGCTGTAGGTTTGATTCCCCTACAGTACAGTTGCATAGTCCTGCATTGCAGGGGGTAAGATCACCCTTCCTCAGGGGTCCCTTCCAAATCTATGATTCTATGATCAGTTTCCTTATGCAGAAAAACTGAAAAATGAGATAAACTGAAAAAAGGACATGTGATGGCATGGAACAGGTCTGTTTGATCTAGTATAGCCAGGCAAATTATAATGCATGACTTCACCCCAAAGTGTAAAGATAGCACTGATCGAATTCAAAGCCGAACACTCTACTGCTATCAGGAATTTGACAGTGACAGAAAGTGTGGTTGTATACCACTACAGAAGCATACTGCAAGGATAATGAGGTTGTACACTGCTTGTACGAATTCATTAAAGCCAAGGTAACAACAAAGGATGAAGGTTGGAGGAACAGAGCGAGGTGATAATCTGGCATAGCAACAGAAAGGATGTCACTGCCTCCAGCCATAAGCCTTCCCTGAGGACACCATATCCTGAGGAGGACCACAGTGAGGAAAATTTCAGAACTGTGGCAGGGGAGTCACTTGTTAACTTCAAAAGGCTGAAAGACTCAAACACACCGGTCGCAATGAAAACAGAAGCCTCAAACTCAATTTGCTTTCATAGAATCAAGGAGTTGGGAGCTGAAGTTGGCTGGCAGGGTGGACACAGCCTCCTAACAGAGGCAGCACTGCTGCTAACTGGGACCAAGAGTCCCAAGCTTGCCACTGCCCTGCCCTGTTCTGGGAAGCAGCAGCAATGCTGCTGCTAGGAAGCTGCTTTCACAGCCTCAGCAGCTGTTGCTGGTTGGAAGGGCACTCCACTGGTCGATACAATATATGCATCTCTGGCAGATACCGGTAACTAACCAGTCTCTGCTTAGTTACCTCCACCTTCGTTAGTCTGTTCCATTGCTGAATGGCTATTACAATTCAGAAGGTTCTCCTAAGTTTCAGCCAAAATCTATATTCTAGTATGAATGTGTATTTATAGAGTATGCTGTGCTTTGGGTATTAAAATACAAGCTTTCAGTGTCCATACACTGAGTTTGTGATGCTGACATAAGTTTTTTTTTAGCTCTATTTTTAGTTAAGACAGAAGTTGTCATGAAGGTCACAAAGAAACTATGATCACAGGTATCATAAATATAACGTGTGAAGTTCTAGATAGGCAAAAATGACTAACTCTTGGGGGGCAAACTATCCAGAACAATAGGGTCACAATCTTGGTTGTGGTCCTTTGGTGCTACAGTGTGATCTATTCTTCCATTCCTACCCCTAAAAAAATTTCAACCAAGATCCAAAGATTACAAAATTGCAAAGACTTGCATTGAGAAACTGTAAACAGCAGAGGAGCTTGGGCTGCTTCGCGAGACCCACCCCCTCCTTTTACTAAGCCTGCTTCTTTATCTCCCTTTGTAATAGTGCTGCTGGCACAAATTGCTGCAGCTCTCATGTGCCACTCTGATGCCCAGTCCAAGGACAGCTGTGGAGGATTTTTCTGCCCTCACATGGCACAACAAAGAAACTACATGCCATTCAGGAAAAAAAACCTTCACTACTGGTCCTCCCCTTCCCCTCTCTTCTTATCACCACTCCCTCTTACACAAACCAATAGGATTTCTTCTTGGTCCACAAAGCTTACCCTTCAGTGTTCACAGGCAGCTTGTAAATAGGAGCAGAAGAAGGTGAAAGTGTTTGCATACAGTGCTGTCAGCTGAAAGATGAAACAACCGGCAGGAAAGAGTGATGCTGCTCAATATAACCCAGAAAGGAAGATCTCCGGGTAAGAGCTGCTTTCTTTGGCATTTCTATTTGAGATTACAGAGGTGAAGAAATGGGCTCATATTGGCCCTTTTATGATGAACCTGTACTGGAGTTGCTTAGCCTCAAGATAAGGATCCACTAATGGAAACTTTGCGATCTAAGGACACTTGACTCGGCAAAGCAAAAAAATAAAATAAAAATGGATCCAGCTTCTCCCTGGACCAATGTTACTGAAGGAGCAGCCTCAAATAGATGCAAGGTTGGGTTATTTGGAGAGGGACACTGTAGAGGCAAATCCTGTAAACATGTTCAAGACTTTTGAATCAGAGCTCAAGAGGATCCATATAGACATACCTTGCTTTTAAAATTATTTTAGGCAATACCTGCACACAGACTCCTGCTGGTTTCTACAACTACCAAGAGAGGCATGCAGAGCAGCAGTTACATGCTGGCCTTTGATTACAGCATATTGCTTAAATGCTTGTTTATTCTGAGTGAGACAACACAATATTTTCAGGAGCATAATTCAGAGTCTCTAGGCACCATCTGATTTTACCGATTCATTCTACTGTTGCCCATTCACACATCAGTGTCTTGCGACAGGATTATACTCAGTGTGAATTTGACTTTGAGAACTTAGTTCCATGCTCGTGACTAACCAGGGTGAGCTCCACTGTTACATGATGAATGTACTGACCTTGGCTTTATTTATTTGGAAACTGCTTGGAAAGCTGTTAGTTTTCTTTGTCCTGTGCATTCAAGTCAGCACCTTAAACAATTGTACTCTCAGAAGATGTCCCGAAGTTTGCATTTGTACTGCTGATCTCATGAGTTGTGCCAAGAAGGATCTTGAACAGGTCCCCAGCACCCTGCTTCCCACAGCCACTACCTTGGACCTCAGCTACAATAACATTACTCAGCTTAATGACCACTGGCTGGCTGCCTTACCACGTCTCCAGACCCTCAGGATCAGCCACAACAAGATCCACAGTATCACCCGGCAAGTGTTCCACAATGCCACTTACATTTTACACCTGGACATGTCTTCCAACTACCTGAGCACTGTGGAGAAGTACTACTTTGATGGCCTTGTGAAGTTGGAGGAGCTCTTGCTATACAACAACAAGATTGTACAAGTCGATCAAAATGCTTTTGTCAAGTTAATCAGATTGCAAAAAGTCTACCTGAGTTGGAACAGGCTAAGAAAATTTCCATTTGAGTCCATTCAAAGACTTGAACACCCGTACCTGAGGACCCTGGATCTGTCTGCTAACAACCTAAGCAGCATTCCTGTTCAAGTAATAGCAACTTTGCCCGGGTACATAAAAAATGGCTTGTACCTTCACAACAACCCTGTGATATGTGACTGTTCTCTTCATCTGATGCTCCAGGAATGGAAGCACCGTGGTTTCAGTTCTGCGGAGGATTTTGTAGAGGAGCACACCTGCAAAGCTTTCCCCAACGTGCCACGTTCCTTAGTCAACACCTTCAATTACAACAAGTATATTGGAGATTGCTCCTGGAACCAATTTGACATTCCCCAAATCCTCTGCCAAGTGGGAGAATCCTTGGTAATAGACTGCAACACGAGCCTCCATAATGACAATGCCACAAACTACAGATGGATCTCTCCTAGACATGAATTATTCATGTACCCTGAGCACAGTAATCAGGCGCATCAACCTTTCAGAAATGGAAGCCTATTGATCAGAAGGGGTACCCTTTCCCATTCCGGTGTTTATGTGTGCATAGCCATCAACGAGTTCCAACAGATCAACCAGACATTTGAAGTCAACATCACATTTCAATACCCCAAACCACCAGAGTCTTTCAATACCGGCCTTTCAACCCTCTTAGGGTGTGTTGTTACCCTGGTACTTGTCCTCATGTACTTGTACCTCACACCATGTCGCTGCTCCAAGTGCTTCAAGAAGCCTGCAAGCCCCCCTCCAGACTGCAGCGCCCAATCGTCCATCCTTAGTACCACCCCGCCAGCCACAGATGGGCCAAATCGCAAGATCAGCGCAAACAAGCACGTTGTTTTCCTAGAGCCCATCAAGGAAGCCCAGAATGGCAAGGTCAGGTTGGCTGTCAGCGAGGACTTTCCAGAAGCTAAAAGCCCCAGACTCTTACAGCTCAAGCTGGACAGTGAATCAATCAGCTCAGTCTTTTCAGATCCTCTCATCATGTCCTATGAGGAACGAGAACAGACACCGGCAGATGGATAGGAAGCAATCCACAGGAAGGATGCAGCCAAGGTGGGGGTGGGGAAGGAAGTGGGTCAAACCCCATACCCATTGTGGGAGGGAGGGGAAAGACAATATATATTTACAAAGCATCTCCTCACTGAAAGGCACAGAGGAATTCTCTTCATCTCCCTTGGATGGACTACTGTGGTTTATTCTTAATTTCCTTCATCTCCCCTAGAAGATGATGGAGGCTTTTCTTCTAACCATTCTACTCGGACCATCCCAGAATCCATTTATTATGCACAACAGAAGCAACCATCTGTTGACAAAAAAGAACTGAATGCTCTTTACACATCCCAGATGACTACAGCCTGCTCAGTAGTAGAGACAGTAACTTGTAGCAGAGAGTACCATTTCCCTTTAGAAAACTGCTGTGGAATACAAGATTGTGTAATGGCTTTGACTTTCAGAGAATAAACATTTGCTATATAAGCAAGCCTGTTTTTATTTCTGGAGAAGAAAGAGTGCCCTTGCTGGACCAAAGAGGGGCCATTTCTTACTTTTTAATTGCTTTAGTCAGCTACTGCTTCTAATATTAATTTGGAATGTAGGTTCCCGAGCCCACACTTTTCAACTTACTGCTAGGCTTCTTGGAACAAGTCCTAGCATAGCTAAAAACTGAAGCAATGCTCCCTTTACAGAGGTCACAAGCCCTGCTCCAGATGACCACCTCGCCCTTTTGGATATGTGCAGTCAGCCACGTAAGTGTCAGAAACTGTAAGAATCAGTCTTCTGCTTGTATCAGCTTAACAAAACTGCTTGGTATTACTAGACACACTGCCTGCCCCTTAAAAGCACCTTGTTCTGGGTTTGCTTTTAATGAGGAACCTTTTCCCCAGGTTGAATTCTTCATATCTACAATAAAATTCTAATAGCTCTGGCATCCTGTGCTTTTGGATCACTGTCACAGCAAAAATCAGTGCCAGAAAATTATCCTTTAGTTAGACTTGAGAAGGGCAAATAATTTATTTTGCTGTCATCACAGCAGAGGGGAGTTTGATCCCAGACAGGGCTAAAAGGGATGCTATTCTAGACACAGTGCTGATGTTGTGTTTTGTTTTTTAAATGCACAATTAACCTATGGCTGACCAATTCAGATAACTGGATTAGATAGACAAGAACAGTGCCCTTGTTAGTGTACCTTTTTATATAACTTAATATAGCCATTAAAAATTAACTTTGTTTCTCCCCACCCACCCGTGGCCCAAAAGCAGCTGTAAATAATCAAATTCAGGAATGTATTAGATTATTCATGCACCTAGTATAATTACAACAAGCCAGCTCCACTCTGCTCTGCGCGTAAATGAACCATCTCTCTGCCTTTTTTCTCCTTGAGAAGGGCAGGTGTGCTTGGGAGAACGAAGCATCTAGCTATTTTGGTAGTGCTTTAATCCATGTAATGATAATAATTGTAACCTGGGGGTAGATTTCCTCTTGGCTTACATTTAAATAAAAATGCCTTTTTATTTTAAAATGTTGTTGTCTGCATCTGAAATAGTCTTTGCCCTGCTACGGTGTGAGACGGTGCAGGCTTCTTCTCCTTTGTCTGTGGCCAGGTAAAGCTCCATATACAAAGTTCTAGTTCTTTTAACACAAAAGAAGCTCAAATAGCAGTCTAAACCCAGGCGCACTAAATGTTACAGATGTCTCTGATATTAAAACCAAATTACAACACAATTTAATTTTGGCACAGTAGATGAGGCTGAAAGGTGCAAAGAAAGAAATGCAACACAAAGACTATTGTAAAAACAATTCTAAGTCTTTGGGCAAGAACTTGATACATTATACACAAACAAATAATTTCATGTATGTGTATGTGGGAGGGGCGTCAAGACTGAGGAAGTAAGAAAACATATGAAATTCCATTAAAACTAATTTCTGCAAGGCTTGGTGCAAAAGAAACAAGGATCCCCCCACAAATGGGCCATCTCTTTGGAGCAAAAGAGGATAGAATAGAGTGGTTTTCTCCCTTCTAAGACTTTGGCTTGCTTACTTTGCACACATTCAGACACTGTTTTACCTTGCAAAGATACTCTCCCAGGATCCAGAATATCAAACTACATTTGGCCTTAATCCCTTCTCCCCATGGCCAGCAGTTACTATACAATATTATTTCATTACAGGCTAGCTATACTGTAGCCCAAAGTACAGCTTGAAGACTGAACAGAAAACTGGGCTAGAGATGTTGGCACACACCAACATGAACATTACAGAGCAAACTATGCACTGCCAGAGGTTCTCACAAACTTGTATTCTGGACAGCCACAAATGTTGTTGACGTGAGGCTAGAAAAATCCAGGGAAGATATTAATATCTTCCAAGATCATCTGGGTCGGGGTGTTTCTAAACCAGAAGCTAAGAAAAATAACCAAGATTGTTTATTCTATTAACATTTCTTGCTTGCATCTTGCGAAGCATACGTAGCCACTGAGAATCCTGAATCAGGGGGTTCCTTATATTCATAATGTAGAGAGATGTGGATCTTTAGTTTGGCCATATTTTTATGCTGTGGTTCTGCACACCAGGGACAAAGCAGAATATGGGGAAAGCAGCAAGAGATGTCAAGCAATGATTTACAGAATTTGAGATGTTCTATGCTGTTGAGATGCTCCTACTATGCTGTCTGTGGACAGAGTTAATGAGCCTGGGAAGAGTAGCACACCAAGCAACTGTCAGAGACAGCAGCGTTCTGTATCACAGCCCCACTCCCAAGTTCTTTGCCAAGAAAAAGCTAGTAAGTCACTTGACACAAATCAAAACTGAATTAAGCAACATTTGCTTCTTTTCATAAGTGCACATGTCAAACACCATTTAGCTCCTTTAAAAATCCAGACTTAAAAACCATTTTCTAAATGGATAGGCACTGAGGTAGTTAAGATACAAAAATAAGGAACAAGAGACCAAAGCAGCAGCATTTTTTAAAATCCTATTTATCCGATTTTGGAGGCTAAGAAATGTGTGGTTGGGAGTTTTTATTTGTTCTAATCTGTTCATAAATCATAAAATTACTGCTACATAACCCAAACCTTGGGATGAAATGGGATAGACTAAACATTTACAAAACAAAACAAATCATTTTTTACAATTTATCTTTTATCCAGCAGGAAAGGATGTAGGAATGCATTTTGCTGCTGCTGACTAACAAATCACAATAGACATACAGTACTGAGCTTCAGGGCAGAAATCTTGAAGTGCAACCTAGTATGTGTCTATTCAAGTAAGCCCCCTTGAGTTCAGTACTACTCACTCCCAGGTAAGTGTACATAGGATTGCACGCTTGACTGCTGAGAAGCTAATCCCACAAGAAAAAAGGCAGAGGAGGAGTGGTGCTCATATTACTTACTCCCATGGCTGCTCTCATAGATATTCTCAAATTGAAAAATAAAAAAGACTACAGTTTTTGTCCACTGAAGTGCTCCTTAGCAAAGAAAGAAATGAAAGAGGGGGGAAGTCATTGTGATGCATGCAATAAAATGGGAATTAGTTATTCTGTCTGTCTGTCTATATCTAGCTAGCTAGCTATCATTACTTCTAGTCAAAGGAAATAAACTGTGCAGATACTACAATAAAGTGCATAAAATTCTTCAATAATTTCCATGTTATTCTACAGTATTCCTCACTGCTCTACAGTGGACCAGGGGAATCAGTTAAATTTCAGAAAACTCTTAATGAGTACAGTCATGAATTTCCAATTACCAGCACTTTACAAGAAAATCAGAGAAAATCAGTCTGCTCTCTGGGATTGCCCCTTCTCCTAACTACAGACAGACTTCTCCTCCAATCACAACACCATCCTGCATTAAAATCTGCCTGTGAATTATGGCCAATTTTATCAGGCTCACTTTCCATCAGCAAGAGATATGATTGGTGGAGGCACATGACTGTGTCTTTTAAGTAATGGAACCCCTATTGTTGAACTCATTCCTAAGGAAGTTAGGCTGGCTCCTTCTTAGATGTCTTTTACACGAACTGTTAGGATTCTATTCTGTCAGACATTTAGTGCATTTTAATTCATAGCAGTTGTAGATCTAGCTTCTGGCTTTTGAACATCCACTGGTTGTGATGAGATTTGAATAGTTCAAAGCTGCCTTGGGTTGCATTGGAAGGCACTATAGAAAAATGTTTCAATATAAAAATACACCTTTCTTCCAGGCCCAGATTGTGACTGACCCCAAAGACCTTCACCACAATGCAATATGGTCAATACAAAAACTGACCACACCACTAAGCGTAGAGAAGATGAGTAAAAGGATGTGGTAGAGATATAGACATCCCATGGTGTTCCTGTATTATCCAACCCTCTAATTTAGACAGAGAGCAACAAGTGAAGGGCTTCACTCAGCTCAGAGGTGGAACACATGTGGTGCATGCCAAAGGGCTCAAGTTCAACCCCTGGCATTTCCAGTTAGGGCCGGGAAAGACTCCTGCATGCCTGGATGGAGAGATGCATGTCAGTCCATGTAGACCAGGGGTCATGACCTCCTTTTCTTAGCCCAAGGACCACATTCTGCCATGGACAACCTTATGGGGGCCATATGCCATTGGTGGGGGGGTGCTAAAGGCAAAAATGGGGTGAGCAACAGGCGTGAGCCCTACCTTTGTACAGTAGGCTACTAACAGTTAGAAGTTTCTTTACACACTCCCATGCACACATCTCTCCATCCAGGCATCTAAAAGGCACTACGTCAGTTCAGGAACAAGCAAAAGCACGTGAGGAGCTGTGGAGCAGGGCTGATATGATGTGTGACTTGTGGAAGGGGTATGTGCTGGGTAGAGTCTCAAAGCCTCATTAGAGAGGTCTTGGGGGGGTCACATTTGGCCTCTGAATTGGAAGTTCCATAGCCCTGGTGCACACAATACTGAGCTACGTCGAATATTCTGAAGCGGCATAAGGCAGCTTCTTGCATTCCTACTCTACATCCATTTAAAAAGCTTCATGGGATAACTTTCTGTCAATCTTATAATGCATTGAGAAAGCATGAAATACTATCCACATGCTCGCTTCTACACATTTCTTCAATGGGAGAATGATCTCATAGCTAAGGAGATGGCCAATTACTCAGAGGCAAAGTTCAGAGATCATGCTAGAACCCAGTTTGGCACCATGTGAATGAGCCTTAGTAAGGGCATGTAACCCCCTGCCCCAGCAAAGAGGGGTTTGGAAGCAAAAGTTTCTGTTTGTGTTAATAACTAGTTATTTTTTCACTTTCAGGAGCCATTTCCCTCATCATTAAAAGCAACCCAAAGTTTCTGTTTTCAATCTAAAAAGGCAAATGAAAGCATAAGTGTTTCTATGAGTGCATTCCACCATCTGTGCATTGCCTAAAGACACCCAATTTCAATGCCTAGGGTGTTGCTAAACCTTCTCAGCTTTGAGCTGCAAGGAAACATATTAAGAACATAAACATAAGGACATCCCTGCTGGATCAGGCTAGACCTATCTAGTCCAGCATCCTCTCCTTGCACTTGATAGCAATCACTACCTATTGTGTGTAACTCGGCACTGTGAGAAGTGAATAAGTGAATAAGTGCTTTGTTTTGTCTATCCTGAGTCTTCCAACATTTAGCTTCACTGGATGGCCCGAATTGGAGGGAAAGTATTATGAGGGACAAAATCCCCTCTCTCTTCACTTTCTCCAAACAATGCATAATTTTATAACACCTCTATCATGTCACCTCTTACTTGTCTTTTGTCTAACTAAAAAGCCCCAAATGTTGTAACCTTTCCTCACACAGTAACCATTCCAGCCTCTTGGTCCTTTTGCTTGCCCTTTTCTGAACCTTTTCCAGCTCTACAGTATCCTTTTGAGGTGAGGCAACCAGAACTATACACTGTATTTTAAGTGTAATCACATCGCAGATCTGGATAGTGGTATTATGATATTGGCAGTTTTATTTTCAATCCCTTTCCTAATGACTGCTACCATGCTATCTTCATCAGAGTTAACCGCTATGAGCCCAGGTCTTATTACTGGTTAGTCCACTAGTGACTACCACTACCGCTGCCATTTTACTGCCCATTCACCCAGTTTAGATGGATCTTTCTGGGGCTTCTCACAATCCCTTTTGATTTTAACCACCCTGAAAAAATGTGGTATCAGCAAACTTGACTACGTCACTATTCAACCCCAACTCTAGATCACGGTTTCCCAAACTTGTGTCTCCAGCTGTTGCTGGACTACAACTCCCATCATCCCTAGCGAGCAGGACCAGTGGTCAGGGTTGATGGGAAATGTAGTCCAAAAACAGCTGGAGACCCAAGTTTGGGAAACCCTGCTCTAGATCATCCATGAACAAGTTAAACTAGCACATCCCAAAATCATTTCTTGGGGGACTCTACTTTCTACTTCCTTCCATTGGTAGAACTTTACATTTATTCCTACTCTCTGCTTCCTTTTTCTTAACCACATCCACAAAAGAACCTCTCATTTTATTCCATGACTTCTAAGCTTACGCAAAAGTCTTTAGTGAGATTTTGTCAAAAGCTTTTTGAAAGTCCAAATACATAATGTCAAATGGATCACTTCTATCTAAGTGCTTGTTGATACTCTAAAAAAACTCTAATAGGCAAATGAGAGAAAACTTGCACTTGCAGAAACCACACTGGTTCTGCTTCAGCAAGACTTACTTCTGGTATATGCTTGGTTACTCTGTCTTTAACAATGCTTTCCTTTTTTTCTGGAACAGATGTTAAGCTAACCTCACATTTTAAGAAGAGAGCCCCAATTCTGCCTCATTTGCTCCATGGAGAGCATTTAACACAATGAGTACTGTACCTAGGTGGCACTCGTCATGATGTCCCATTGTGCCAGAAGCAGTTTAGTCATGCTTGCCAAATGACCCGGAAAGCTGTCTGTGGACAAACATCAGCTCCCTCGGCCTGAAGCGAGATGAGTGCCGCACCCCATAGTTGCCTTTGACTGGACTAAACCATCCAGGGGTCCTTTACTTTTACCTTTTACCATCCCTAATAGTCCAAAATTAATGTACATATTCATTACACACCATTCTTCTTAAGGTGTGTATAAAAGCGCCCCCATGTGGTAAAATCGCAATGTTTTTAGTCCCTGAAACCCCTGGTTTATACCCTTCCTTCACCACAGGAGGGCACCTTTGTCTTATCATTAACCACAGTGCTGAATGTGTGAACTCACCCTGTAACAATACAAAATTAAGCATATACCATCACCTGCTCTGAGCCCTTTGGATAAAACAGTACACAAATGTCTGCCACCAAGCTCTCCACAGGTCAATTTAAATTTTCCCTTTAGGCTGCTGTTCTTACAGTGGCCAAAATTAAGCCAGAGGGAAGCCTGCAAGGAGCAGAAGAAAGCAATATAAGGGCATCTGAATAAAACTGCATAACATGTAGTGAAATAGCCAAGCTTGGCAGATTGAAAGAATCCTTTTGCATCAATAAAATCAGCTGTTTTGCTACAACCACCTAGGTAGCCTCGTTAACAGCAGCTGCACTTAAGAGACCATTTTTCAGAGTTCAAGAGGCTTAAAAATACAGAAATCCAGCATTAAAAATTGGGGTTGCCTTAGTAAAAATCCAGCTTCTCTGACAAACAGGACTTTGAAAGTTTAATGAATGTCCCTTGGGAATGGACTACGCTGCAAACACAACAGCAATCGAGAACTCACACTGCTGCCAAGTTTGGTGTTTCTAAACTGCCTATACATCAAGCTAATGGGTCAGCATAAAACACTTACGTTTTACCAAGAGAAAGCAAGAAGTTGTTGAGTCATTCAGCCCCAGCCCCCACCTCTACTCAGCACAAAAGTGGTTGTTTTGTAGAGAGATTATTCCTAAAGAATGAGAACTGATGGTTCCATTTTCTACCAATGCTCCATATTTAGTAAGCCACAGCAGAAGAGGAAATAACTCTATTTCAGGCAAGGACATGAATCAGGCTATGGAAATTGGACAGTGACATCATGGACCAGATATAAGTAGTAGCAGTAGTAGTAATGTTACAACAATTAAAACACAATATTAAACAACTAGTTGCTCTAGCAGGTGCTAGCACAATAAGTCCCACTAGAGCAATGGGGACTGCCCCCACTCTCCACCCACACACCCCATAAATTGGCTTGGAGGGGTGGTTGGGAGACCCCCCAGAACAGAGCACAGAAGGAGAAGAGGGGGAGATCTGTTACACCAGGGAAGCTGAAATGCTTGCGCTAATGGAGCAATCGCTTCAGCACTACTTTGAATACCACCCTATGCCTTTGGCCAAGACTCACTCTTGGAATTCCTGCATTTCTGTCAAACTTATGGGGGAAAGATAAAACCTGCCAGCTGAATGGCAGCACGGCAGCACAATCTGCACTCCAGTCAAATAGCCTGTCTCTCTCATGCCAAGGATGTACAGGTTCTGAACCAGCTCTTCTGTTAATACTTTATAAGCAAAAGGCATTTGGCTGCACCAAACCCCATTTATAATCAGTGGCTGGTATGTCAATTTAGCAGTACAGGGCAATTTACACTGCAGCTCCTCATACAGACCCAGTAGCAGAGAGTGGGGTGGCAGCACTTACCTGACCTCCATTTGGTTGTGTCACTGCTGCTTAGTGGGAGGTGGAGGTGACAGTAAGGTAGGCATGGTGCAAATGCACCAGGCAGGAGCACCAGATAACTCTGAGTTTGAACCGTGCCAGCCTTGCCACTGCCTTCTCCTTACCCTCTACCTCTTAGTAAGAAACAGTGACACAAACAAGGTTAGGTGAGCACCACCATGTCGTTCGCTACTGTATAGACCCCTGTCAGTGATACTCTATTGATTAGCCATCACATGTGGCACCAAAGTTACAGTAAGTGATAGCTGATCGACATTAACAGCACTTAGTTCGCCAAGACAGACAAATCCATATAGCGGATCAGTCCTGCTCTACCAAGTTGCTCTTTGACTGAATTGTGCATCTGGCATGTCTATAGAGGGGGTTACTAATTTCACCAGGTGTGAGGCAAAGAAGAACTACCAAAAGCCAGATTAATGCAATGAGATTGTAATTAATTAGTGTTCTGAACACTCTGAATATTCAAAAGTTTTTGCAAACATTTATTAATCCCCAGCACCAAGAGAGACACAAAGCTTCTGTGATCACAGGATCACCCCAGGACAAAAAGGGCACCCTCATACTTATCAGGCGGAACAGCCCATGCACAGGGACTATATGCCACAATTCTGGAAGCAGACTAGCGTTAGAAGCCTAATTATAAGAGTAGAAAGAGGCTGAAGGTCCCTGACTACCAACATTTACATTAATGTATTCTGCTTTCTCGAAGCTACGAACATGAGTTTGACCAAACTGCGGGAGGCAGTGGAAGACAGGAGTGCCTGGCGTACTATGGTCCATGGGGTCACGAAGAGTCGGACACGACTAAACAACATTCTGCTTTTCCAGATTTCCCCTTAAACTGGAATTTCCCATTTCTCAAAGTTCTATAAGCTTCACCCCCAACCCAGCATGTTGAGCAAGTAAAAACAAGCTCTTCATTTGACATGTACTAAATGAAACCCTGCCCCATCCTGCTCCCTGAGTAGACCTCACTATCCAGTAACTCTAGCACCACAGTCCCTTTTAGAACCAATTAACCCTGAGCACTCAGTTCAAGATCTACTCTCAAGGCTGTCTGCACCTAGTAATGGCTTGGATGGGGGCCAATAAAGTGAAGCCGAAACTTAACCAGATCACAGAACTATGGATTGACTGTCCCTGGGTCCAGGAAATTTGGTGTATCACCTGCTCCAGGTGAGGTTACACTCCCTCTAAAGGAGCAAGTATATAGCTTAGGGATTTTCCTTGATCCAACATTGCCAATAAGGGCAAATGTGGCCCAGAACACCTTTTATCAGTTTATGGTAATTTGGTTCATCAGTTGTGGCATTTCCCAGGTAATGATAGTCAGGCCACATTGCTACATGTCCTGGTCACCTCCAAACTGGATTAATGTCATTGTGATATGTGGGGCTGCCTTTGGTACTGAGGAGTCAACGCTTCTCACAAACTGTAATCCTTGTGTGTATCTATTACCACACAATAATCACAACACCATATTATTATTATTATTATTAAAATTTCTACACCTTCATCCAAATATCACAGGAAGGTTTATAATATAAAAACACAAAAATACATACCACAATACCATAATAACAAACAAAAACAATAACCCCACACAGTTTAAAAGGCCATAGATTGCTTAATTAGCCAAAGGCCTGGGAGAACGTACTCTTTGTAAAAAAATTATTAATATACACTGAATATATGCAGTGGATGGAATTTCTGGACTCCTCTTCTCAAACCAGTGACAGAGCAGAGAACCTCTAAGCATTGATTCAGAACACCACATTGATAATTTTCATGAATAGCAGACAGCAAATATTTTTATAAATAACTAGCTGGCCCTGCACACGTTGCTGTGTGTTAGTCTGTGAAATGGAGGATAATAGCCCCCCTTCAGATCCCCCTGAGCCTCAGAGTCCCCCTGAGTCGAGGCGAGATACTGTGGAGAGGGCAGGTTTCATCCCTGTGTCTCCCCCCACCCTATTCTGACCCATTACGTATCCCTGCTCCCTATTCGGCCCCCCATCCCCCCCAGGCAGGCCCCTACCTCCACTTGGCAATGTTAAGCCTTGTTGCTGGAAAAGGCCTGTTTTCAGTTGAAGTTGGTCTTTAAGGTGCTGCTGGAAGGATTTTTTTAAATTTTGTTTCGACTACGTCAGACCAACACGGCTACCTACATGTTTTCAGTTGCTTTGGTCTTCAACACCTCTGTCGGATGCATGTATGTGAGTGGTGTATCTTGTGGTGGAGGCGGGTCTGTCAAATGGAGGGTAATAGGTCCCCCTGCTTTACAGGATCTCGTGGCGGAGGCGGGGTTTGTGGGTGTGGCGCGTTGTTGTGGCTAATCCCTGTGACTGCCCCCACGTATGCCGATCCATGATCTATTCTGTTTGCCCCCCCCTCCGTGACCAGCGTATCTCATGACGTTTTGAAGGATGGTATTTATTTTTGTCTTGTGGTTATTTGGTGGGGAATTTTTTTGGGGGGTAGTGGTGCTAAATTTTAAAGTAAAAACCCCTTGCCGTGCCCCCAAGTGCGTTGCTGTGGGTTATTTCCCCCCCCCCGGGCCTAGTGGGGGCCTGGCAGGGGCATACATAAAACAAAGGCCGTGCTGTGACTTGAAATCCGGGCGCTCGCCCTCTCTCCCCCCCCCCGGGCCTACTGGGGGTCTAGCAGCCTGGCAGGGGCCTAGGGGTCTGATAATGGCCGCCTTGGTGGTTTCAGTTGCTTGGTTGATGATGTCATTTGGTTTGTGGGTGTGGTGTAGATTTCACAGGAAGGGAGGGGGTGTAGGAGGAGGAGCTGAGGGAATAACGCCACTTGAGGGCGCTGTTTGACTTGGTGGAAAACCAGGTATATATCTGCCCAGGTGTGAGGTTTGAGGGATTTTCTTTTCCAACAACGCTCGGGGAGTGGCCTGGATCGTTGTGTCAAAATTTCAGGACGATCGGTCAAGCGGTTATGGAGAAAAGTGGAACACACACTTTCATCATTTTTACATTTATATATATATAGATATAGTCAGATATTATAAGGGTTAAATGGTGTCCAATGCACAAACGTAGGAAGAAAAAACCAAACAGATTACCAGTTTAGAACTAATCACACTGTGCACAAAGGTGAGCTCCATATTTTCAGCCATAGGCTAAAGTGTCTAATGTTCTCCGAAAGGTACAGCTTATGAATTCAGAGAACATTTCAGATGTTTTCAGAGTAATAACTATGAATGGCACACAAAGTCAAAACATGAAGATTACTTTCCTCTGTTCTTCAAAATATGAGAGTTCATCATAGATGGCTTCATTTGGCAGGATTATGTTTAGCTGGGAATGTTTAGCCTGGGGGAAAAGGACACTGAGAGGAGATATGATAACCATCTTCAAATATCTGAGGAGCTGTCACAGAGAAGATGGAGCAAGCTTATTTTCTCCTGCTCTGAAAGGTAGGACTCAAACCAATGGCTTCAAGTTACATGAAAGGAGATTCCGACTAAACATCAGGAAGAACTTTCTGACAGTAAATGCTGTTCAGCAGTGGAACAGTCTCCCTTGGGAGCCTGTGGACTCTCCTTCATTGGAGGTTTTTAAGCAGAGATTGGATGGCCATCTGTCATGGATGCTTTATCTGAGATTACTGCATAGCAGGGGGTTGGACTAGATGACCCTTCAGGTCCCTTCCAATTCTACAATTCTATGATTTCTTGCCCTTCTAACTGCAGAAAGCAGCTCACACCCTACCTCCTTCCCATAACAAAGCTCTTCTCATTGCATAATTTACTATTCCCACCTATTGCTGAACATTCCTAAATAAATTGGGAAAGCCTAATGATTATTGCCATCTGTCCAACAGCAACACTTTTCCCCAACTTTAGTTATATGAATTGAAATGGGAGCCATGTGATGCCCATCTCAGGATGCATTACATTGCTCCTGCAGCTTTGTAATCACACTGGGGTATGTGCTGACAACAGCACGGGCCAGTTAAGACAAGAACTCAATAGCTGGTGACTGATCACAACCATGGCAACCAGCAAATCGCTAGGATGCACACTCGCATCCCTGCCTAAGACTATCATGCTGACATATTAGCTGTGTGTGGTTTTTTCCAAGAGGACAATCTGCCAGTGGGACAGAACATCTGTCAAATGCAACTCAAGATGCAGAGAATGAGGCATGTGGAGGGTGCCAGTTTCCATAGCCATTATCCAAGGCTCAACTGAGGACACATGGGACTCTCTTCAATGTTAGCACAGTTTCAAAAGAAACTGATTCTCCAAGCAAAGGCTATGCTTTGTATTGTGGTCTATTGCCCAATGGGGGTGAGGGTGGAATCAAAACTCCTATTAGGCATGCATGGCTCAGGCCTTGGGGCATGCCTAAAGCAGCTCTTTGAATCCCAGGTCATTATGTATTTCTAAACAGGGTTCTATAAGTCCACTCATGAGAGGACATGCCCCGAACAAAGATCCTATTCCTGTAGGGTTTTTGCAGGAGGTAGCAGTAGTGAGGTGCTACTGGTGCTTCCTGCAAAAGCCCAGCATGAGAGAAGCAGCACCCTTTCTTCTTCCACGGACAACTCAAGGAAAGAAAGTTGGAGCAGCATTTCTCCCTTCTTGCTAGGCTTCTGAAGGAGGGTGGCAAGTGAGGAGAACCACCCTGAAGGGAATGATCAGTGGCAGCCACAAGTTATGGTTGTGTAATAAGCCACACCAAGACTTGGGGATCCCCTTTGCAAACCCCTACATGGGAGATCCCTACTTCTCAATTCTGTATGCCTGCTTTAGACATTATTAAGGCCTTTTAGTATAGTTGTCATGGTCTGGAAATCATAGGAATTTATAGTAATATAACTGAGCTCATTGAAAAGGATGGCATGTAATTGTCACCAGCCCAGTTTTCCCGGCCAGCCCCAGTTAAACAAGCGTTCAAGGCTAAGAGCTGGCCTTGTCTGGAACACAGAGAGGGGCTTATCAGTGGATGAGCTTGACATTGGAAGCTGCTATGCTTGACGCATAGTCTTACTCAAGGCTGCTGGAAGATGCTACCGGGGTAGCATGAGTCAGCATGTGTTTATGCACAGGACCGGACACGGATCTTCCTTATATGTACTTGTGACCCCCTTGCATGTGCACATTTACAGAGGAGGGGGAAGGAGCCCAAGAAGTGTATAAGAATGTTTGCAAATTTGTGTTTCTTACTCTTGTCGTGGAGCTGACCACCAAGAGTCTCTTAAATTTAAGAAATTAAATTCTTTCTCTGAATTCAACCCTTGGAGTCTTGTTGACTGTCTCTGTCCTTGCCTGGGCGCAATTTAAGGACCCTTATCAGCTAATAAGGCTACATGATAAGTTTAAATGCCTCCCAAGCCACAAAGAGTTTGGTGAGCCACTGATTGCTCACACCCCTGGCCTAAGGTCTCTCCCAGTGTGCCTTCTTGTTCTCCATCTACCAATCTTGAAAAAGTGATGTCTACAAGTGGTTAACACATTTGTATATAGAAACAAGGGCATCCTTACTGGAATACCACATCTCATTCTGGCACACATACCTCCAGAATAGATTCCAAAATAATTATCAAATAAACTGCAATTATCAGACTTCACTGGAAGGAAATCAGTACCATGACAGTTAAACTGGCTTAAAGCAGTTTCACTTTGTAGTGTAGATCAGGGTTTTCCAAACTTGGGTCTCCAGCTGTTTTTGGACTACTAGTTAGGGATGACGTGAGTTGTAGTCCAAAAACAGCTGGAGACCCAAGTTTGGTAAACCCTGGTGTAGAAGACCCTTTAACAATCTTTATTGTAAGTTTGTTAAAGAGCACAATGTATACTGCAGTTCAACCTAATACTCTGGGGCTGCTTAAATGATATCCATTTAGCGACTAAATGTTCACAATATCCCATTCTGGTCTAACTAAGTCAGCAACTGGAATTCATAAAGGCACCCATACCTTTTCCATCTAAACCAAAGCAGCTCAGCCTTCCATAGGAAAGAAACTAGTTGGCTCTATGCCTGGCATTGCAGAAGAATGGCTGCCATTTTATAGGTAAGCATCAATGGGACTTCTAACCAAATGTACCATTAGAGCACGGCAGTTAAAGGTCTGCTATGAGGATTTCTACCTGGGGTATCTACAGCAAGTAAACTGAAGAGAAAGTAATGTAAGTAATCAACTGATGTGATGCAAGTTCATGATCAGGAGATACCTGAAAAGCTGTTCCATAGGTCTGCCAAGGATTCCAAATCCTGTCCTTCCCCCACTGTTACCATCTTATTTATACATATCTCCCTAGGCCAGGAATAGAGAACCCTTTTTTTTGGCCATAGAGCCACATCCACCCTCGGCCATGCACAGGACACACAGTCTCCCCTCTTCAGATGATCTCTGCAAATCAGCTGAGGAAGGGATAATTTGCATTGACAGGAGGCTGTTAAACTGGAAGAAGAGGTTTAAAGCCCAGTATCATGGTTTTCCCCCCTTTCTTTTTACTCCCACTGCTAAAATTGCTGGGGGCTTGGGGATCAGAAAAATTTGCTGCTGGAGGTCAGCCATCCCTGTTATAGACTCTGTTAATTGCCCTAGGCCCTTGAAAACTCTTGATTCATCCATGCATTTCTGCAAAAGCACCTCCAATATGATCTCATAGCAATTACAACTATGAAAATACTATTGCTCAAGTCACAGAGTTAAGAGAGAAAGACCCTAGATTCATGCTCCCTCCATAGCCTTCCAACAGAACAAAACCCGATCCCTCTTCAATGAAAGCCAGCAGCAGCAATAAGCTACAGATCAAAGAGACGGTAATTAGCCCCATTCCCATCTGCCGTTCATGCGTCAGAAAAAAATTAGAAGTTATATGATACAACAACAGTCCAAGGGAGGCCTCTATAATGAGCTGCAATCACTGCTGAGAGAAGGACCATATTTCACCACAATTAGCGAACAAATATCTGTTGGAGGTTATTAAGCAATGTGCTGTTTTCACTTGGAAAATGCAGCCTACTCTATCCTCAGGCTGTTGATTTACTCTTGTTAACACAAAATTTGTCCAGGAATTTGCTGTAGATCTCATATGCCATGTTAAAAATGCTTAATAGTAATATGTCATCATTAGTCTGTTCCTATCAATGAAAGATGCAATATGACCTTTCCTCAAAAAGCAATGTGTTATTGAGGGCACTCTATATGAGGACAACATGGGCAGAAGATAAGAAACACCTAGTCTTCCCCACAGAGCAGGAAGCAAATGGGCTGAGGAAAGAGGGACAGGGAGGGTTATGATTGCATCTGGCTGTCAGCATATCAGCTGGGCTGTAAAGGAACTAGTGTAGAAGCTAGATAGTGTACAGGATCAATGATGAAAGGAGTTCAGTCTGGCAAGAAGGCATACAAGATGCTGTGGTAGATCCAGAATCCCTGCTGAGGCCGCTGTGGCTGATATAAAGGTAAGGGATGGAGGGAGCTTGTTACCCAATTTGGGTGGGATGGGATTGGCCTCTATAGGGTTTCCCACAACCAGATTCAAAAAAATAAAAATTCACTGTAATATGGTGTGCTTGGCACATTTATATTTAGGGCTATGTGGCTTTGACCACAGGAGGGAGGATATAATTAGGTTGATTTGTGTCTATCTGGAAGGCCTTGGTGGGGGGTGGAGAGGATCAGAAATAGCCTGCTTATAGAACTAAAATGCCTAGCCACATGGAGCTCAGCTGTCTGCAAAACAAGGACAACATTTTGGAAAAAATAAGACATGCCGAATGAGAAATTGAAATGTGACACAACAGTTTCATATGGACTGCATTTCGATGAGAAGGATTAAACTAGAACATAGGCAAGATAAAAGCAATCTGAATAGAGTTGCCACACTGACTGACTGGCTACCTATTTAATTTTTTGAATCTAAAAGATTGTCAAATATTCCAAGTAGCCGTGATACTGGTGCTGCTTGAAGAACTAACCTGCTTGGTATCTAGCATGTGCCTTTAAAAGTGTCATTTGTTATTAAATAGTTGTTACTTTGCTTTATTTTTGCTTTGATTTCCTTTATAACAAAAAATACAACTACAGACTGGCCCTGCTGTTCCAGGATAAAAGCCAATGAGGAGAACTGCTCAGGAAATCATTCACTTTTATAGAAACCTTATGTAACAATGTTAAAAGCTGTAATTCAAAGCATTGCTTTTAAAAAGGGAATTTCATTCTTTCACAGTTAACAGTTATCTAACCTGTTTTTGCAGTTAACGTAAGTATCAACCCACTTGAGAATATCTTTTTTTTCTTATACAGTCTGACTGATCAAATGGGCCAAATATTTTTGACCTGTCAAATGCCTATCCCTAGACCTGAATGCAATTAAGGCTCATTTTAGAAGGAGGCTATGCACATATTTCTCCATGATCAGGATGGATATTTGCATGTGTTTCATAGGGGAGTGGATGCACCCTTCTTTTAGAAACACCCCTCTGGACCCTTTTTAGCAGCTTGATGCGTTTTCCTCCTCAAGTTGGAAGGTCAGGAAGTAAAAGGTGTCCTTTCCCAAGTAAGGCAGAGGGGTGAGAGGAAGTGCTGAAAGCTGTTTTTAATACTAATTTAAGATCCGCAGTAGACATAAAAAAGAGTGGAATTAAATGCAAATTGTATTAATTGACTGCCTGCATTTGAGAAGTTGTTTACCTCATTCAGATGATTGTATCAAAACTTAATCAGCCAAGATATGAACAAATCTTGTGCCAGCGATACCACTTCTTCCTGTCTTAGCATGCTGCGATTAACTCCAGAGGTCTTCAATTCCCCGTAATTTATTGCTACATCTGAACCATGAAACTATGATAATCAGGATCAGAACAACCAGGTTCTTAAACCACCTTCCAACTATGGTTTAATATCCTGGCCTGGTTTCCCCCCGTCCTGGTAACTACAGGGCAGGATTCAACTAATGTACCTTGTCTGTTAGGAGACATGATTTTTTCTAGGTTGGAGAGCATGGAAATCAGAAGAGTAGGTACTACTGGTACCTAAATGGAATGGCTAGTTTTGTCCCCCCCCCAAAAAAAAGCCACAACAGGATGGGAGAAGAGAATATCAGATGACAAGCGAGTGTCAACCCACTGTCTCTAAAAGTCCTGAGAGCTGTGGAAGGGACTTGTCCATCACGTCTGTCTGAGTACCATAACAAGGGCAATGAAGGCAAAGCAAGAATGCCATCAGCCACACTGCAGTGGATCTGGAGGGGCATGTCAGCAGCCACCTTCCCTTGGGACTTGGCTTATTTTCCACTGTCATACGCTACTGCAGCTAGACATATTCACTGTTTAACACAACTAAACACAGCATGCCTTTACAGTTTTATCCATCTAAACGATCTGCTGCCAGCATTGCTCAGATTAGGAAGGTAACTTGCATATGTAGAAAGAGTATTGTTTTGCTACAGCATGATGTGTGTGGTGCCTATGCATAAAGGTAAAAAGAAATGGCCTGCTTTCCTTTGGGCAGGACCATTCCCTGATCTAAATCCCAAAGCTTGTTCTTTCTAGAAACAGAAGAACAAGAAGATGAAGAGAAACATACAGAGATATGACAGATCTCACTTTTAAGTTATTGCAAGAATAGAGCAGAACAGGGTCCCCAAACTAAGGCCCGGGGGCCGGATGTGGCCCAATTGCCTTCTAAATCCGGCCCGCGGACGGTCTGGGAATCAGCATGTTTTTACATGAGTAGAATGTGTCCTTTTATTTAAAATGCATCTCTGAGTTATTTGTGGGGCATAGAAATTCGTTCATTCCCCCTCCAAATATAACCTGGCCCCCCACAAGGTCTGAGGGACAGTGGACCGGCCCCCTGCTGAAAAAGTTTGCTGACCCCTGGTAGAACTAAAGACCATCTTGTCCAACTGTCCACCCCCTAAGCAGAATCTGCCATGAACCCACACCACACAACAACCAAGGAACAGAATATAGCTTGCATGAGCTACATAGCCATGTAAGCAGAGAACAGAAGCAAACAGAGAACAAAAGCAAACACAGTAACCCACCAGAATATTTACACCAGAGTGGCCAATCCTCTAGATGTTGTTCGACTCCAATTCCCATCAGCCTCAGCCAACAAGGGCCAGGGATGATGCAAGTTGTAGTCCAACAACATCTGGAGGGCACCACGTTGGCTACCTCTTTAAATAATTCAATGAAAGGTTTAAATTGACAGGATGTCTCCCCCTTTTTTCTTTTAAATAGCTCTCAAGTACACTATAGTCGCAGTACAATAACACCCAGAGACCAACATACAAGACAGAAATTATTTGGGGATTTACTATCCTGCAACCAGACTGAACCTATGAAAACAGAGGGCAAAGACAAAGACTGCATCATTACCCTAATACACAATACTGCCAGGCTGCTCATTTCAGGATAGTAAACTAGAACACAAGCAATGAAATCTTCATCCCCATGGAGTGGAATTAAGCAGCACTTACCCTTGGAAGTCAGTATCAACAAGCAGCCGGACCAGAATTCCTGTCACAGCCACAAGGATTGGATAGTGATCTACGCTCTCCAGTCCTAGGGAAGAAAGTAGGTATTTCAAATTACAATCAGTACTATGAAATGTTAGCTTGTTGACTTCCCTTGAACACTCCTTTTTTATCTTCTGAACAATAGCAGGGGACAAATTAGCATAGCACCACTGAGGAACACCTCCAGCCTAAGTTTTCAGGAGACCAGGAGGAAATAAAAGTTTGTATTAATTCACTTAAGGATTTGTACTACTACATCCATCAGCTTCATCAGGTCTTTGCTAGAGCACCATAAGCTCAAATGAGTCCTCCTCCACCACCACTCCCAATATGGACAACCCTGGAGAAAACAGAATGAACCTCCTTGGCAAACAGGAAACCTTAGAGGCAAGTGACAAACACTAGAGAAAGCACTTGTTCATCTCTGCTAATGCCACTGTCTGGTTTTCTATTAGAAGGGCACTTAAAAGGATTGTGCAAAAATAAAATAAAATTGGAATGGTGCTAAGCCCTTCAGTAGTGGTCCAGCATTCCTCCACCTTCCAGTCAGCATACAATCCCCCGAGTCATCCAAACACAGAGAGTTTCTCAAGCACATAACCTTGAGAAGGGCACTTGAAGACAGGTCTGGAGAAGTGGTTCCAATTTTCTCCTACTTCTAGGTGAGCATGAAAGTAGCCAATGCTTTGAAATGTGGAAGACTTGATGGTAGTCATACATGCCGATATGCCCCATGTTTCCAACAGGGCAGAGGTGCTCAAGCTGGGATAATGGGGGTATAACTAAAAACATGCTCAAATTTTTCAGGGAAGCAGAGGGAGGTAAAACAAGCTTCTCCAAATTTAAAATTAGGCACGCTTCAGAGACAACTTTCTTCAGGATGACAGCTATTCATATGGTCCTATACTCCACATGCTTACAACCATACCTATTCAAGAATGTTCTTTCTATCACACTACTTACGTCACACAGATGCCAAATGAATGAATCCATCAAAGAATAGGAAAGCGTCTGTAACCTGAGGTACCACTGTATTGTTTACTTTCTACTACTGATCAGTATGAAATAGATCTGCAGCAGTGTGTGCAACAGCAGTTATTTAATAATGCTGTGTGGAGGGAAAGGGTTCATGCTCTGTGGGCAGGGACAGGCAGAGAGTGCACACACTGCTAACACAAGCTGTCCTTTTCTCATCATAAGACAGCAGAATAACCAGCCAAAATGCAGGGCTAAAGATAATGGAGCTATAGCGTAAGTGGAATCTAGTCAGCAATTTTGCAGTTAAATGCAGCTCCTGCTCATTCACCGGTATCACTCTCTGACAGCTTTTAGTGCAGAAGCAGGACATCCTGCCTCCCTAAACATTACTTTGCAATTTAACAAGCTCTGCACAAGAATGGATTCCTTCACCCCGAGTAGGTGGGCACACAGCCATCACTTAATGACTGCTTACTGTTTAGAGCCAAAAGATCCTATTTCCCATCATTGCAGGTTTTATGCATTTCTGTAAGCAACGAAGGCCAAGACCACATGGGGCTTCCTTTGGGATTGGATGCCATCTTTCATTCTCATGCGTGCTCTGTTGGGCTCCTGCCTATCTGAAGAGTGGATGGGCGGGAGCAGTGGCATCAGTGGAAGTTGCACTGACACCATAATCAGAGATAAAAGGTCAGCACAGAATTCTCCCCACAGATATTTCCTATCTTCTTGTTCAAAGGACTGGGAGTGGGTGAAGCTCCTGTGCAGACACAATAAATGCCCACAACCACTGGAAACATTCATGTGAGTTTGTAGGAGGGGAGAGGAATATTTCCCAGGAATGACGGCAGAATTTAGAACACGTAAGAATGTAGGCAGCTGCCTCACACCAGGTCAGAGTTTTTGTCTCTTACCTAGCTTTGCCTACTCTTTAGTGGTAGTGGCTCTGCAAGGTCTCAGACACCTTTGCCATCACCTTTGAGCTCCTTTGAATTAGAGCTGCCAGGGACTGAACCTGGAACCTTCTGCATGCAAAGCACATCCTCTACCACTAAGCTATGGTCCCTCTCCCAAAGCAGTACTGACTGCAGGGTGGCTGGGAAGGAAGCTCACCTGGCAGACGAAGATTGACCACTCTGTCAAACAAGTTCCGCTCAGCTGTCACACGATTCAGCACCTGATTTAGCAGCTGTGGGGAAGGAAGAAGAGATGGCAGAATGATTAAAGCAGAAGACGGAGTTCTCTTTCTGTACACTTGCAGAGATGCACACATGCTACTCCTGATACTTTCCAGACTGATCACCAGGGCTTAGACAACTCAGTTCCCTCGGATTCAGAAATCTCTCTACAACAGCATGCACAATATTGGGCACTACATTGAAATAAGGTGTACTGGGATACAGAAAAGGGCCTTAGGCCCTGGAACTATCTGCCTTTCAGACCCACAATAGCAGAGGACTCTCTTCAAAGAACATACAATTTACAGCAAATGGTGAGATACTAGACCAGACATCCCCAAACTGCGGCCCTCCAGATGTTTTGGCCTACAACTCCCATGATCCCTAGCTAACAGGACCAGTGGTTGGGGAAGATGGGAATTGTAGTCCAAAACATCTGGAGGGCCGAAGTTTGGGGGTGCCTGTACTAGATGGATGCATGATAACGCTCTGTGTGGCCCTAGATTTCATGGCGTTGAGGATACCCATCAGCAGGGCTGCTCAGAAAAGAAATATGACAGGCCTCTCTGTGAACCATGAGAGTGACAGCAGACCTGAGCCTTCAGCAATAACAGACTGAAAATGTGGGTCGGGTTGCATCAGCTCACATCTCGAGCTGTGAACACTTTCACTGAAAAAACTCTTAGAAGGTAAAACAGCTCTTAATTCCTTGGATGGATAGGGTCTCTTTCTAATAAGCCAAATTTCCACATGCATACAGTGGAACCTTAGCACAAAGGTACATGCAAGGTTGTGCAGAGCTATTTGATTTAAAGAAGTTGGGCAAAATGAGGAAATAACCAGAAGTGAGTCATCATTCCAGAGAGCAAGCTGATGCTTCAACAAGAATGTGGCAGAATTCTGAATGTGGCACCCAAAGAACATTTGGCACATTGCTTTCCCCTCCAGGGATAAGTACTGCACTGTTTTAAGAAACAATTCATAAAAGCCTTTTGAAGAGTTCATTTCAAAATTAAAACCTGACATTTTTGGTCACCCTATTTTCAAACACTGCACTGTAGTTGGCTGTGTGAACAGAACAGACGTGTCCAGAACAAATATGAGTGGTTTGGTCACTTCATCTGCATGTAACTACTTATAGGTGGTTCTGGTATGCCGCAAGCCTGTTTGCATGGCCAGACATTGCATGACAACTCAAACTAGGTTTCCAGATGGATCTGCTACAGTGACCTATGCAAGCAAGTCCCAAGTGACATGCACACCTTGCCCTCCCCATCTTTAAGCATCAGTGCCTACATCTATAAGTTTCATGTTCTCCATTGTTACCTAATGGCTAATGGCTGTAAGATTTAGCAGCTTCACTCAAGTGGCCATGTAATCTTGCCAGGACATCTGCTCATCAACTGTCTGGTCATATGGTGGCCAGGTTGACCAACGGCTACCTGTCCGGGCCTTTGGAACCTGATAATGTTGATGCTGGTTGGTGTTTTGGCTTTGTGTTGCTATTTTTCCTTAATGAGCTTATGATTTTATTCTGTTTTATATTTATATTACATTGTAAGCTGTGCTGACAGCCACCTTGTGCTCCAATCTGGAGCAAACAGGTGGAGGGATATGAAAACATTGAAATCATTTATTGATGAATGAATTATTCTGTCTGTACTGGATGGGTCTGATGCATGGATAATGAAAACATTTGAGTATGAATTGATGCTTGACAGAAAAGGTGATTTACTGATACATTATGCTTTAAAAGCTTTAAGTAAACAATTAAGGCATTTGAAAAAGGAAGCCAGGGCTGAAGCCCAGAGAAGGAGATTTAGGAATATCATCGAGAAGGGGTACAGATTGGCTTATCCTTCCACTTCTTGAAATGTATGGCCATCTTTACTCTGGAGTTCTTTTCCAGGAAGAAATTAATGCTTACCAAAGAAGAAAAAGGGCAGTGAACTGGAGATTTTTATCTTTCTGCACACATGCACACACACAATCTCTGAATAATCACTAACACAGTGGGAGGGGAGGGGAGAGCCAGCCTGCAGTTTGTATAAGTTAGCCCCTAAACTTGCTGGTGACACATTCTTTTAGAATAATATAGTTCACACCGGAAACTGTGACTGTGCCAAATGACAGCACCCACATCCTCAGCTAAAAACCTTTGCCCCTTGCCATGTACCCAACCTAATATTTTCCTGCAGAGAAGTGAGTACCTGTGCAAGTCTCCTGAGTAATAGCTCTGATGAGGGGCGACTCCAGTCCAGGAAGATCTCAGGAGCCAGTGTGACCGTCATTTCCAAGACCCTGAGCAGGCTCACCGACAGGTCAAAGCACGTTGCACACACCTTCAACTGGCGACTGTCTACAAAGTTTCTTTCCAGGCGCTCTGCAGCTTGCTGGATCTGCCCAAGCAAAACAGATGAAGCTTAATGTAAGAACTGGAAGAGGGAGCAGCTGTTCTCTTCACACCTGCCCCTAACCCCCCCCCTTTTCCAGTTCATGCACAAGTCAGCTCAATCCCAGCATCCTACAAGAACTGTGCTGCAAACTGCTACTGACACCTAGTACAGAGAGGACTTTTGGTTTTTATCCTCTAGGATGACAGGCAGAGGCTTACTCCTTCAATCAGATTTATTCCGGATCCAAAACTCTCACCTCCTGAATCATGCCAATGAACTCTGAGAAGGCCCAGTTCAGCTGGTTAAGCACACTGTTGAGGAAACTGGGTGCCATTTCACGATCACTCCGCAGCAGGTCCGCCATGTGTCGCTGCAGCAGGGTGGAGGGACAAGGCTCTGGAATGAAAAAACAGCGGCTTCTTAAGAGGCCACGCTACCGGAAGGTGTTGGGCAGCTGCTGCCCAAGCCCAGCCTGCTTCACTGCCATCATGTGAAAATGGGGAACAGTTTATAAGCACTTTTCATTCCCCACAAGTATGTGCCCTTTCACAGCATTCAGCATCATTTTGTCTCTCAAAAATAACAAGGAATTCTTGGAGCCTCCTCCCAGCAGAGGCCCTCTTTACAATAAGTAGAGGCGGCAGCTGCCCTCCAAGGCCAGCTCTCACACATGGACTATTCTGAGCCAGTCCCGTCTCCAAGGCCTGGAGCTCTTTGACATAATGCCGGCCTGAATTAGCTGGGATGTGGTCATGCACATTTGCTGTTTCTCTGCAAGTAAGAAGCTGTGCCCTGCAGCTGAGTTCAAGCCAAGCATCCTTCCTGCTCATCTCCACAATGCCCTAGGTCAGCTCAGCGCTAATCTCTCCTGAAAGCAGCATCACAGCAGCTCCCCAGCAGGGAATTGGCACCCAAGACAAACAGTCCCTCTCCTCTCTGCCAGCGTGGCACATGTTCACACTTGTTTGCCCACTTCCGATCAGGATGAGAAATCTAAAGGGGAGGGGGAATTAAACCCAACTCTTTTCCAGCCTGCCCATGCAAGCCTGAAACAGGGGTGCATTTTAAATTGTGTGTGTGTGTGTGTGTGTTACAGGAACTCTGCCAGCTCTCATTAATAAGTCCTCCTCAGCAGAGTCTAAAAGGAGGCCCATTTGTTTTCCCACTTCCCTTAGACACAGGGGTTAAGGTAAAACTATTCACAATGGAACTATAACCCAGCAGCAGATGCTACTGACATCACTAGGACTGCAGCAGTGAGAAAAGGAATCCGATATACACTGATGGCACCCCACCCAAGGAGCACACCTTACATCACTTTCCCCTCCTTTGGAACATGCTAGAGATCAGATGTAAACTAGGAGGAAGCTGGTGGGCAGAGCCGGATTATCTAAGCTTCAGTTTGGCACCACCAGCCTCCCTGCCAAATGAGAGTCCCAAAGTGACACACATGTGAGAGCACTGCTTGCTTTCAAGA
The DNA here is from genome assembly GCF_963506605.1 of Zootoca vivipara. Taxonomy (NCBI): domain Eukaryota; kingdom Metazoa; phylum Chordata; class Lepidosauria; order Squamata; family Lacertidae; genus Zootoca; species Zootoca vivipara. The sequence continues at coordinate 56,091,963 of NC_083277.1, read as the reverse complement.
GAATGCAGCTGAAAGGCTCACAACTGTGAGAATAAGCTTTGAGAGCTCTTCTAGCAAACCTCTTAACAGCAGGACCTATAACTCAAGGCTCGAAAAATTAGCCAGTAGAGGACGAAGCTAGAGGGATGTGCATGTTCTCCTCTCTTAGGATCCAGTCAGTCCCATCACCGCTTTAGTAACAAAAGTTACTAAAGGGAGCCCCAGACAGGAAATGAGCACAAGTTGTCCCTTAATAAACTGAGGCTGGAGAGCAGAAGATGACTAATCACTGGTGTGCCCCTAAAATGCCCATCGACATTAGGCAAGCAGGGCAGTAACTCAGGCACAAAAGGCGAGGGATTGTAACAGAACAGGTAGAGAGGTGAGCTGACTTTCACATTCAGAAATTCCACCCCAAGTAATGGCCAGAGCACACCTGATATGTCTTCCATTGTCTATACTCCAATCTCTCCCCTGCAGCATCTTAAAGACCTGCGAGAGGGGGTGGACTCAGCCCCTCTAGAGCAGTGTCCCAAGGACAGCTGGTAAATAGGCTCCTTTCAATTAACTTGGTATTAATTATTCATTCAAGTACACCTCAAAATAGCAGAAAGCAGGATCACTAGCCAAAGGATCCTGTGCCCTGTCTTAGACCTTTCGGAGCCACATGGAGGAAATCACTGGCAGACAGCGATGACCTTGCCAACACCTAGAAAAGTGAACCCAATTGCATAGGTGTCCCAAGGTCATTCAATGACCGCACCCCCAGGGATGGAGTTTCATGACACCCTCAACAAAAACAGCCAGCTTATTAGCCTGCAGAACTGGGCCAGAACTGGAACTAGCAGTTTCACGGAAGCTGTATCTGCTCAACCTTTCTGTTCCCTGTTGTGTCCATCTTTTCAGAAGGAGAAGTGTTAAAAAAAAAAGTGGAATGGAGAAGAATAAAGAGGAAAAGGACAGTTGACACCACAGCCACAAGGGGAAACTGCTATGGAGAGCACATTAACAGTACCTACACATATTTGCTGTCCACTCGTAATATTCCCTCCAAACTAAAGTGAGATGCATACTTAACCACCCACCCTGAGGCACATTTGACAGGTCACCATGACAAACATTTGGATGGCTCTTAGGACAATCACTTGGTGCAGCCAGACTCATCCCGCTTTATCTTTCTACCCCATTGTTTCAAAGGACCGGCTTGTGCACCAAGGGTGGGAGAGGAAAAGGCTCTACTAGAGGGCTATAAAACTATGTCACCACCATACAAAGGGAAGACAACAGGAAACTTACTCTGGAAACTAGCAACAGAGAGATCTCCTGGGCCCCCAAAAAAGCAGAAAAGAAAAAAAGCAAAACAAAACAAAGAGAGAAACATTAAAGATAGATGCAAATTTTCTTAGAAGGGTCAAGCAGGTGTTACTACTGCCACCTTCTGCTGGGCTGTGAGGTTAGTCATTCTGTCCCGGCATTATATGCTCTCTCAGAGAAAGAGTGCAGGACCAATTCATAACTTGGCATCCACTCAGCAACACAGATGCCATCATTCTCTTCACTAGATCAAGAACTACAGAGGAGAAGCCAAAGCTCCCCCTACAGCTTGTAACTGGAGTCTCTCAGAGATCCTTGCCATGCTGGATATAAAGCCATTCTGAGTACAGTACTGTGGTAACACTGGGAGACCAGCCTGATTACTAAACCACGGCTGCTGTAAGTGAGTGGCAAATGCCTCAGAACAAAGTAGGACCCTAACATTCACAGAAGGGGACCAGCCCATATTGGCAATCCATTGCTGAAGGCATGGCAGATTTATATATGCCAGAAGCCAGAGCTGCAAGAGAAGCAGTGCCTGCTAGATCCAATGTACAACCAATGCTGATCAACTTGATTTCCTTAGGAAAATCAATTTTACTCCTTAAAATTATAACCCAGTGTGCCTTTGGGGATCCTTTCACACTTTGCCAACTCATGCCTGCTCTGGCCATATGCTGCTAAAATGTTTTGTCTCCTATAAATATACACCAGAGCTTTCTTGGTCATCACCTAGTGAACCAGTGAAAACAACCAGGGTGATCACAATTATATGGAGGTGGTGTTTTAAGGTTTTGCACACAAAAATAGAAGAGAGCTGGGTCAGGAAGTTAATAAGAAACTTTTCACCCTGAGTTTGCCACAGACAGTTAAGTTAGGGACAGAGACAACTTATTTATATTACATGGCATCAGGAGTCCTCTAGCTCAGCGTTTCTCAACCGCTGCTCCGCGGCACACTAGTGTGCCGCGAGACGCTGGCTGGTGTGCCGCGACGTGCGGCGACGAGAAGGGCGATTTGCACTGTCACGCCGGAAAGCAATATTTCTCCTCCTCTTTCCCAAAGCTCAGTGCAAACGAGCCTGGCGGTCGCCAATACACAGCACTAACCCACCGGAAAGCAATATTTGGCAAGTGTTTCTTACAGTCATAATTATAATATAGGGCGGCACAGAGTTAAATTTTTTAACTTTTTTAATGGTGGTGTGCCTCGTGATTTTTTTCACGGAACAAGTGTGCTGTGGCCCAAAAAAGGTTGAGAAACACTGCTCTAGCTCCCAGACATGCTGGGTTCCAGCAGTTACACAGATAGGATCCACTGGTGCCGATTATTGTGCCAACAGACAGCAGCAGTGTGGGGGCACCACACAACAGGATCCTGCCCTTCTGGTACCAGAGTCAACAGCTAACCAGATTAGGATAAACTCAGTTACAGGACTGCATTTATCCACAAGCTGTAATGGCAAAGCAACACATCTCCACTCCCTATCCCCCACTCACTCTGCAAGCTGGGGAGATTGGCATCTTCTGGCTTGGTTTTCAGGAGATGAGGAAGCCGTGTGTACCTGTATCCAAATCCACAGCCCTACAGGAGAGGGGGGGAAGGGAGAAATGTCTGCTTAGAAGACCTCACATTATCTCCCAACAAGGAACATGGAGACCCTCTCACTAGAAGCAGGTAACAAAGTTCCAACAAGGAGTTAAGGGGAAGTTCAAACAGAGGGGAAACCACTGGTTTTAAAACTACAAGCTGGAAATTCTGAACAAAATGTGAAGGCAGAGGATATCTGTTCTTACTCGCCACAGTCGTACAAGGATCCAGTTGGTCTGGGCCCAGGGTCTTTGCTCATAGGGGGCCAGCAGGTTCTTCATCATGGATATTCGCCTGCCAAAGTAAAACAAACAAGTCAGCCAACCACCATGAAAACAGCACCAAGGTTAAAAAGTGGGGGTTCGGGAAGGATTCAAGGCAAGATGTTTAATTTACTTGAGAGGGAAGAATCAGAAATGCAATGTGAGGAAACAAGGGGAGCAGCAGCTTCCACACAAAAGAGATTATAAGTATAGGAATCATCCCTGGTTCAGAGAAGAAGAGAGAGATAATCCTCTTCTAGGACATATATTATTTTTCAGGAATGGTGGAACCAAGAACTTACTGCAGTTCTGGAATCCTCTCTACAGCACGGAGTGAGTGTGGGTAGCAAACATAGCTGGCCAATGCCTGCATTAGGGAGTCTCTGATGTCTGAATATGGAAACAAGACAGAATGTAAGTGGAGTAGGGATAATAGGGAAATAGATTGCCAGAAAAATACTTCAAATATTGTGGTACAATTGCATACTTAGGGTTGCCATACGTCTGGGATTTCCTGGACATATTTGGAATACTGCAGTGGGCAGTAGTGTCTGGGCGGAAATCGGAAAAATGTGCAGTACAATTCGGACGTATGGCAACCCTTGTCAGTAGTGCCATTGTTGCTGATTTTCCATAAATATAGCTCGAATACAGCATTTTTTGTGATTTTGCAGAAAAAGAAAAAGAAAAGCTCAACAACTTTTCTGTTTGGATTTTCACTGTGAAATATGGCAAGCCTAGCTTACTACAATTACAGGACTAGTAAGCAGGACAGGATATAAAGACAAATGTCAAACCCAAAAATAATAATTGAGTTCTGCAATGACCTGAGGGGTTAAAAACATTAGAAACAGACACCCTTACTATTCAAGTATCAAGTAGAAATAAAATAAAAAATCAGCAAGCATGAGCTTAATTTTCTTTTCACCAATCACATATGCATGGGCGCACACATGCAGACACATAACACCTACAGCCCAGCATGACCTTTGGAAAAAAGAAGCTGGCTTACCTGTTCCCACAATCCTTGAGTCAGCAAAGTGCTTGGCTAAAATGGCAGCAAGGCGAGTCAAAGTCTCTTCGTAGCCTGAAAAGAAAAAGTTCAGAATATCAGGATGCAGGGGGGGAAAAACCCAGAGCTACAGGATATAGCAGCTGCAGCAGGATGAATTTCTAGAATGAGCTTTCATATTTACAGAGAGAAAACACGGTCAAAGTATGGAGGATGAGCTACCACTTTTCTGAGTTTCTAGCAGGGAAGTCAGGAATCCAGCTTAAAGTTTAAGAGAATGATGGCAGGAAGTCTGCACAGCAGCATTTGGTGTTGCCAACTTTACCTTACCACTTAACCAGAAGCATCGGAAGTAGGTGGGCATGTCCTTAGAAGTTATTTTACACACTTAGTCAGAAAGCAGCCGCAGGACTGGGTTCATCCCCTTGTCTAGTATAGGTTTTCTGAGACATGCAGATAAATATAATCAATACAGGAGTAGCAGTTGTTGAATCTGATAAAATTAGCCTGGACACTTGCCTACAGTTAAGCAAATTCTTAGCAATAATATACAGTAGTCCCTTTGTATTAGGACTAATGCCCGCATATCACAGCTAAAGGTGGAATACTGAACTGTGTTATGGAGCAGCTTTGGGGTAGACAGAAGAATTCAGATTGGGAAAATTGTAGATGGGATGGGGATTAAAAACCTATTCCCCAGTGCTGCAGCTCTGATCTAAAATCCACCATCAGCTTTTGACATTTGGGGGGGGGGGAGTGGATGATTCAATCACAGGATCTCCTGGTTTCATCCCCAAAATGAAAGCGATTGTGGCTCTCATAGAGTACCATCTACAGAGAAATGCAGTATGCTGAAATACAGTGCTTCACTTCCAAAAAGCTTGCAGCCAAAAAGAAGGGCTCTTGGTAGAGGAATTTCAGATGGAGGAGTTTTGAATAACTATGAAATAAGAAAACAGATCTTCCAAACCAGATTTCATAATTACATCTCCAGGGCCAGACTGGACAACACCTGCTCTGACACAATGACAGTATTTTCTCACCCTTCACAGTACTTCAAAAAGGAGGAAATGTATTTTGCATATATTTCCAAAATAACGTAACTGCAGGCTGAGGGCAGAAAACACAACACGATCCAAAATCAGGGACAGCAAACAAGCATAACCACTGGAATTTGAGGAGGCAAAAAAAAAAGATGTAAGGAGGAAGGCTTGATTTGCATGCTTTGCTTGAGCAGTCCTTAATAGTCAATACTGTATAATGCAGTTGTTTAACATAATTATGCCATTAAGTTGCATAGTAAGAATGGCAATTTTATACTTGTTTTGCTACTCTTGCCCTGCAAAACTGCTAAATGACTTTTAATGAAATTCTAAAAACTGTACACAAAGGTCCTTTATGCCTGCAACTCTTCAAAAAGGGGATCAGTATAACTACCAGGAGCTGCAGTGTTTCAAGGTAATATCACTCATGTATAAATACTATAAAGTTATTAGGCGTAAGGGTAGGCAGTCAGGCTTAATAGCATTTAATCAACTTCAGGATGCAGGAGCAAACAATGCTGGTTTCAGTTTGCACTAGGCATTATCAAGATGAGAAACCCAGGAACCCAGACTGTAGTTTTGTGTGTGTGAAGGGCAGGACAATTGTGTGAGCAAGTTAAACAGCACCTAATGTGATTAGAAAGTTGAGTATCACTCAAGAGCACCCCCCAATTTTTACTCAACAGTAGACCTACTGAATTAATTTCAATGAGTCTACTCTGAGTAAAGCTTGGTTGAATACTACCCCCCAACACAGCCAGCACATTTTCAAAACACACCGTTACAACCACTAGGGCATGTTAAGCTAAGGTTCTTTGCAACCCAAATTCTGTGCAACGTACAATATTCTGTGTAGAGTTCTTATCCCTTTTCTCTTGTGCATTGAATTCTATACACAAAATTACAGATAGTCCTGCTCAGAGGCCCTCTCCGGTTCCCGCCTTCTCCACCTCCTCACCTGGAAGCTCTTCCATGCTGTTGACAGGACTGAAGTAGTTCTTGAGAGCACTGTAGCTATTCATAGCCACACTCAGATAAAATTCTGGCATAAAAGCAAAGAGCGAACCAATCCTGTCTCCATGCTCAATAGTGCGGATGCATACCCGTAGCAGCCAGTATATATCTTGCATCTTCTCCTGAAAAGGAGCAATTCCTAGTCAGTTTGTATCTTAAGTGGCAGGAAAGAATATACCTAAGTGCAGGGGCAGGGAACCTGTGGTCCAGCAGATGTTGCTGGACTTCAATGCCCACCAACCCCAGGCGGTATGGCTAACCATCAGGTATGAGGCAAGCTGTAGTTCAGCAACATTTGGGGGGCCACAGGTTCCCCATGCCCAGATCAGAGCAAATACTACTGAGGAAATAAAAGAAAAGGAGATCAACAATTTTGTGAAAAATTCAGATGAATTTGCTGCTAAAACGCAAGATTTTTCTGTAATAAAAATGAACTTTACCAGGCTATATTAACAGAAGCACAACATACAAGACTCGGGAAGAAATGGTACAGCTCCATTCAGCATTGGCCAGGCCAGAACTGGAATTTATGGCCCAAGCTTAGGTGAGGCATTTCACTGATATTATGTGTACTACTTTCCTTCTCACCTTTGAATAAATGGTAACGTTAATCCAAGCAAGTCGGCGACTCAGGTGATTAAGTTTCTCTGAGAAAACCTTCTGACTCTTCACCAGTTCATCATGGATGTCACTTCTCTGAATTGGACACAGGGGGGGGGGGGGATGAAGAGCAATGGTGCATATGTTTTCCTGCTTTCAGAAGCATGTACACAGCAAGGCCAGTACTTCACAAAAGCCTTACCACAATCACAGGATGTTCTTTTAATGTTGAGGAAGAGCATGAGCTGCTATGGTCAGCTTCCCAAGGGGGTCATCCTTACACAGATATTGGGTATACCATGGAGCCTCAGGCACACTTTGGCTAGCTACAGTACACACACCTAACAATATCCAAGGAATCTTAACAGGAGGCAGTCTTGACACCAATTCCACATTAGACACACCACCACAGAAGTTGAGAATCTATTCCAGTGGTACATTGGAAAGCAACTTCATTTAACAACTGCTCACACATGAACAGTGTAACACAGGAGACAAGAAATGATGCAAGTTCATGACTCCCCTTCCACAAAGATAAAGACCATGTTTTGATGGAGAGGGAGCCATGATCTTGCAGGAGTGTGTGGCTCCTGCAACTTTTAACACTCAAGGCGTTGTTGTTGTTGTTTTAATCATTAATCATTAACCACACAAAACAACCATCCTATTTTAGCTAAATGGAGTATTAGCCACCATTACTTCTGAGTCTGCCTTCAGAAAATCAGTGAGAGCAATAGAGTGCTGCTCAGCACCTGAATGATTCTCAAGAAAGAGAACAGCTTGCAGGCAATATAGGCCTATTTTTAAGGGAGAGTGAATATAACTATCCCCGTGTTATTCTTACCCTCTGTGGGCATCGGCTAATCTTTTCTTCAGTGTCTTTCAGTGCCATAGCATACTCATTCACATCATCGGAAACACCTACCATCTAAAACACAAATAAGGGTCAGTAGTACCAGCTAGAGCTTTTCTGTACAGGTTACAGCACATACTGGATTATTTTCCAAACACTTAACTTATGGCAGCACCAATACATTGCAGGGCCCAACCCCACAATGAGCCCCTCCCACTAGTCGCTTTCCTGGAGACAGATTTTCAGCTGACAGCCTATAGCAGAACTATGTAAGATGGCAGCAGACAGACCCACACCTCTGAAGGTGGGAGATTGCCAAACGGCAGTGAAGCAGCAGGAGGCAGGGCAATTTACAACAGAAAAGTGGCAACTCTTGTGCTGTCAGTCTCTATCCCTGCTGAAGCTCTTCTCCCTCAAGGCTATTCCCTTGCAGCTAGCCTCACTGCTGATCACAGATCCCTGCTTTGGGAATGGGGGAAAGAAGCAGCTACAAGCAGGATACCAGTGCGGGGAATGGGGATCAGCATCCCTTCTCACACCTGCTACTCCTCAGAAGGAAATACATGCACATCTATTGTGTTACTGCTGCGTGGTGGCCAACCATGTTCAGAAAGTGCATGTCTGCCACCAAAGGGTGTGGTTCCACCCAAAAGCAGAGTGCAAGCAAGCATCGTGAGTTGGTATGGTGGCTGCAGTCAAAAGCACCCCACCCTCTCCCAGTGGGCCATGGTGTGTTTGCTAGTGTGAGTTCCAATCCCAGTTGTGAGAATGGGACAGGACTGAAAACTCCCCTGAAATGAATCCTGCTCACCTTACCAAGCTGCTGGTGCACGCTGAGGTTGTACATCATGACTATTCCATCCAAGATTTCCAAAAGAGAATTCTCAGTGATTGGTTGTTCTGGCTCTTCGGCAGGTCTCCCCAGTAAAAGGCCCTCATTTCCATGGCTGCCTTCAACTGTCATAAAAACAATGAAAACATCCATCACTGCGAAGAAAATGGACCTAAGGCTGTTCTGGTATTCTCTATTTTTTAACCATAAAGTTTTGTTTCTGTTCTGAAGGAAAACTTGAAGAAACAGCTACCTCAAGGCACCAGAAATCTTCATTTAGCTGGTTCTGTTTCGAGGCGTATGGACTATGCCTTTGAATCTACATTTATCCTTCTAAGCCTTATCATCCTGCAGTTTTGTTTACTAAAATAATTAAATCTAACCTATTTAACACTGTTTACTCCCAGATCATTTGCACTGGCTACACAGTTCTCAGTTGCTTAGTCAGAAAGCACATACGGTAGCTTGAATTCCAATCGTAGTCCTTTACAACAAATCCAGGCATGGGCTAACATGCAGGTAGAAATCCTTTCCCTCAGTTAGAAGGCAGAACTTCAGGCTGAAATTATTATTTATTTATTTATCAACCAATAAATAAATAAATATTAGAGGATCACAGAGCGATTTACAGCATAAAGACACAAAAATTGCCTAATAACAAAGAAAACAATAACCACTATGACCCCACATTTGTTATCATTTTGTAAACTCCTGATCATGTTGAGAAGTCCAGTTGCTGTAATGATCCAAGCACTGTAAATGATTCAAGAGAGCTCTTATCTACAGTACCAATTATGAATTTAGGATGGCTGAGAACAATGGAAGTCAGCTACAAGAGACTTGCAAGAATATTGCTACCTTCAGATCTGGACCATTGTTTAAACAGAAAATGTTAACAAAATTTACCCAAACCCTACACAACCTGAAAATGAAGGACAATTTAGGAAAGTGTTACATCTGTTTACTGAATACATTAAAATTAAGGAACATGATTGGCAGCCACTCTCTTCTCATGGATTTCTTTCGAAAAACATTATTGGATAATATGTTTATGAAGAGCAACTGTCTGGAATTATAATACTATTTCAGGAATGCTACCACTCCCTCCTCTCACCTTGTATCCTTCTCCCCCCCCCACTTTCTTGCTTTGATCTCTCCTCTCTTTTGTTGTTGTTATTATTATTGCTTTTTGTGTATTAGAAAGGATTATATATATATATATTCACACTACTCACTGTCCTCCTCTGTCCTTTGTTCCATGTTCAACATACGAACTTTAACTTTCTCCAAGGCACCTGGTGACCGCCTTGGAGTCATAAGGCTAACAGCTGCAGTGCTGAGAAAACGGTTAGCCCGCCCCAGGGTGGGTGAACTAAGCCAGCTTGGTCTGGCCAAGGCACCTCCAATTGCCAGTGCCGCAGCTGGACGCTGAAGAAAAGAGAGATTGAGAGATATGAAGTAGTATTTGTTCAGCTCTTTCTCCAACGGGAAGAATGAAGCTGGTTTGAGCCATGCACAAATCTCCTTTGTTCTAGTTAAGCTCATTTGTAGGACAAGTAGCCGAAATATTTCCTTCTCACTCATTTAGCATAGGCAGACATTCAGGACAGGAAAACTTTTACTAGAAAGCACAATTTGTATCCTCATCAGTTATTTCAGTAGGGTTGTTTTGAACTGACACACAACCCAGTTTACACAATTCACACTGGAATTCACACCCAGTTTACACAATTCACATCAGCTTGATTATGCATCAGCTGATGACTGGAATCAATCTTTTAAGGGTCCAAACAGCAACCGGAGTGAAAGAATCAGCACTGGGCCAGATGTAATGGCAATACTGGGCTATCCTGTGCTGTATAGTTCCAAATTCAAAGGACACAATATTCTTCACAACATTGTCTTATCAGAGGGTGCAGTCACAGATGGCGAAATTGTGCTCACATTGACATCCCTGTGAAATAGCAGACAAGTATCAACCATTCAAATTTCCTGGGCCCAGCATGCGGTATCCTTCCATATTTTTAGGAGTGGGAAATCCTGACCACCTATAACCTTGCCTTTGAGAATCCCAAGGAGATAGAACTTTAGCTTGCAGTTTCTAAAGAGGAACACAAGACAAGCTGCAAGGCAACGTTTGCCCACAATGTCAAGACGAAAAATGCAGTTGAAGCCAAGCAAAACAAAAGAACTTTTTTCCCTTTGCACAGAATACTTTCTTTAACAAACTGAATCCTTGAATTCCTCATTTTATCAGGCCTTGCATCACATTGTGTCAACAGTTCTCAAAGTTCTCAGAGTAGTAGCTAGTCTTGAGTTTCCCAAGTCACTATGGTGGCTGCCCCTGCCAACCTTTGGGAACCATCCTTCCCCCTAACATAAATATCTGTTTTCCTGAGTTTTCTGCAAATTACAGATCATTTGGAAGGGGGAATCTTTTGCTTCGCAGCAGGCTTTTTCATTATCCAGAAGAAGGAAGTAGAGACCGACACTGCTTCTCATGTGAAGTGAGATAAAACCCACCCTCTGCTAGCAAGAGCAAGTGAAGTCTTGGGACAGGCCTTTTCTGTCATTTTACATCATGCTTTAGAGAAGTGATTGGATCCCCCTTCGTTGCTTTTCCCTTCTATAAGTGTTTGTGTTAAGTGATCCCCTATTGCTCCACACCAGCCATGGGGAAGGAGAAAGCAACAAGAGGGCCTCCACCCTGCTTCTTTCATTTCCAAAGTCTTACATGCTTCATGCAGGATTTTTGTAGAAGGCACTCACTACTTCTGCAAATCCTACCATTTCCCCAAGTTCCCTGTGTATGCCAGGAGATTCAGGACAGGGGGCAGGGAAGAGGAGATTGGTGCAAACCATAAACAACAGGTGACAACTGTGTCAAATCAACACATGGGACCTTCTATATAAAATCATGTTACAGTTTCCCTAATATTTGTTTCTGAAATTAGAACTTCCCGACTCAAACTGCAGTGTCATCACTACAATCTTTAGCAAAAAGCTAGCAAGCCCAGATCTTGATTCAGATGCCTGTGTTAGGACCAACAGCAACTAGCCTTCAACCATCATTCTTGGCATTCTCAGGTTAAGAGTGCAACGCTGGTGACTAATGAGAAATGCAGAGCTGTTGGAGCTTTAAGTGACCATCAGATCTTGCTAAACAGAGAACTCTCCATTAGCCTGCAAAATTCTGGGCCTGCAGTAGAGCCAGCAGGGTTAAAATTAATATAAAAGACCTGAGAAAACAAAAAGGTCTTTGCTTGGTACTGAAGGAAAACGAAGCAGGTGTCAGGCCAACTGCTTTGGGGAGAGCATTCCATTACTGGGGTCCAAACACAGAGAAGTTCCTCTCCCTGCTAGCCCCCCACCTCAGGTAACTTTGTTTTCAGAACCGTCCCCTGACCTAAGTATGTCTGATTATGGCCTCTTAGAGTCAGGATTTTGGGCTGGATTCTGATGTACACTTTGCTATGGTACCATTCAACTGCTGTACAACCAATACGTTCAACACAAAACTTAGAAAGGCTAATTTCTTAGGTACAACACATAAAAGTCTCTCTTTACTTGCTTCTCCCATCCATCCAAAACAAATTTTTGCTTCCAGGGGGTTCAGTGCTCTTCTTTCCTTCCTTATAGATTCAATTGACAGCTGCCTAAGTTAAAACTCATTGCACATGGCATTGTTATGCTCACTTGTGCTGCTGACACTGCTGACTCTTCATCTTCATCAAGATCATCCATTGTCACCGCCTGAAGTTCTGCAGGGTCAATCAGAATATTTGCCTTTGAAGCAAGCTCATCTGCATGAATAAAATACCAAATACATTCATTGTGAGGTATAATTACCTATGCACATTCCATTTACCATATGTCTTATTTGCAGTATTATTATTATTATTATTATTATTATTATTATTATTATTATTATTCCCCATTTTCTTGTCGGGACTCAAAGCAGCAGTACAGCTACCAGAAGCTCAAAGTGTAACACATCAGCAGTGTCAATACTGCTACTGTGTCTTCACTAAGGCTGCAATCCTATGCACAGTGGGACTTGCTGAATTCAGTGGGATGTACCTCTGAGTATACATACATAGGACCACACTATAAATGATCAGATCTGGTGGCAAAGGCATAAAAGAGGATCAACACTCTTCCCAGCCATTTGTCCACTCAAAAACTCCCCAAAGAGTCTATTTTTTGGGAATCCCGCAATGTGTTTAAGTTTTTACTCTGCTAACTTTACAATGAGGTCTGCTCTGGATCAATATGAGCAGTACCAAATAACAAATATGCTTTCTGACACCTATAAACATACATACACCGTATTGTTATGCTTTATTGTTTTACCTATAAACAGACAACTGAAGGGTGGTGGTTGTTTTTCAATGACTAAAATAGATTAAATGCTCCCGTATGCAAACTGTACTATTCCAGATCCTGTTACTGATTCTAATAGCTATTTCCTTTTGTGTACATTTTGCCTTGGAGGCTGCTTCCAAGGCAGAGAGAGGAGCATCCAGACCCTAGGTGGAATGGACAAGTCAGTCCAATAAGAGCCAAAAAATTGGGTAGGGAAATCTTGGGTCTCCTCCCCCCCCCCCAGGGTGAACAAAAGCGGGATTCATGAAAGGGTCACACACAATCTTCAAAATGTAATTTGGAGCTTGTCTTTCATATTCTCTTATCTCTACCAAGCAGATGGCCAAGCAGCCCCAGTGCCCTAAAGCCTGGCTCTGAAGAGCACCTGAAAGAGGAAAAAGCAAGTCCTAATTGGAATCTCACAGGCCAAGAGGCATCAGCTGCCACTTTATCTTCAAGTCCCAGGAGAGCAGTTCTTGTTTTTAGCTTCAGAGGCTGTACACATATCCTTGAAGAGGTCTGAGCTATTTAAATTAGCTAGAATAGATTTGCATGTAAATTAACAAGTCAAAAAAATTACCACACTTATGTCATGGCTGCTATTTGATAATCAAGTTAAAATACATAGTTTTAAAAGAAGGTCACAAGTGAAGACAACTAAGCCTCTAAGATGCCAAGTTAGCATCTGCCTGTTTCAGCAAATAAATGACATTCTTAGTATCCCTAGTATTTAACAAAGTGAAAATAGAAAAGGACCTTTCTCACCTTGCTAGGATCACTTAGGGGACCTAGAAACCAGCAGCCTTCTGAGTCAAAGTGGCAAAACCAAAGCTTTCACACACAGATACGTAGCTCCACAAAGCAATGAAGCTAATTCTGTGACACTCCCTCCCCATCTTTTACTTCCCTCAACAATTTGCTCCTGCGGCAGATCTTCCACATCATATGCTTCCACATGAATTAATGGAACTCAACAAAACAAAACAAGCACTTACCTTTGAGGGTCTTCTTGAGATGAGACAAGAGTCCCCCAAGTCGCTGGAGGTCAAAGTAATCCACCTTCCCATTATAGAAGAGCTGAGGGGGGACATATGCATCTGTGGGAAAAGATGGTTTATATGTATTTACAGAGAAGGCCGAAGAAAGCAAACCTTCAATGAGTGCAAATAATCAGGACCGCAGTTACAAGACATCCACCTGCCCTAGCCAACTCTCCCTCTGGTATAAGGGGGAAGAGAAGTCAACAGTGTGGGTCGCTAAACAGCAGAGCACTGAAAATGAATATTGAACCAAGAAAGCTAAAATGCATTCACACAGCCCCTTTGAGGGGCTATGGCAGGGCAAGCATACTGATAAAGATGACTTTCTTCTCTGCTACATGTCTGCACAACAGTGAGGACTAGGTCCACTTTTGGATGGACACTGTTTCACTGTGGGATGGAAAGTGTACGAAACGTTGTCTTGAATGTCTCTAATTTTGCATTTTTGGGTGAAGAGATAGAATGTGGTTACGCACAACTCCAGAAATTCCTGAATGATACAGCCTTCTTCAAAATGCAATCGAATACAAAGACCAATATTCCCATTTGTGCATCTTTGGAAATTACCTTCACTGCTCATTGCTAAGGAGTTCTTCATGTTGTACTCATCCCAGTAATGTTTCAAGGCCGAGATGAGTCGATGCAAGAAGCAAACCATATACTCTGGAGGACACAGCACAGTCAGATTCTAAGGACAAAAAAAGGACAAAGCTCTACTGTTAACAGAATAGTTGAGGAGCCATGCTGAACTGAGCTTCTCCATCCCCTCAGATGTGTGTGATGCACACCCTTGCTTATAGCATTCCCCAGGCAGCACAGAACATTTCCAGTAACTGACAGAGTCAATATCCATCACTGATTCTCACCTGTTTCCCAACAAGAAAGAGCAAGCACGTATCTTCCCTTCAAAGCATAGTAGCACAGTACATCAAGGAAAGAGATGATGAGCCAACCTAGTGGCCCCGAGGCATGTTAGCAAAGCGCCAGTAAACACATTTCCCTCACTGCCAGAAAAGATTGGCATTGAAACAATAGAACACTCCCAGTCAGGAAAGAACTAAAAGTCCATATCAGAGAGGTGACACCTTCACTTAGATGATTTACTGAGAGGCCTTTAAGCCATGGCTGAGTGTGCTCTGCTAAGCAAGACTCAAAATGACATACTAAGAAAAACTGAATTCAGGAACCTTCAATAAGATATGCAAAGTTTTAATTAATTGCATAGAAATAATAATACATGCTAGTAATGGACAGGGGCATCAAATTATATAGGGTGACAAAGCCCTGTCCTCTGACTACTGAAAATCCTGGCAAGTGCATTATCCCACTTTCCTTCAGCTTCTGTGATTTCACCATGATTTGCATTTAGGCTTCAAGACCCACTTTTAAAACCAAGACTTCTGTTCAAGAATGTGCCATCAATACAAAGTGTGTGTTAATTCCCCACAGATACTATTTCTTTTATGAAGTTATAACTTGACTGCACTTCCCTTCCAGGTATCTTAAGGTATTTCTTTACATTCTGTTAAAAAAGATGAGATTCCTAGCATAATTGTTCTTCCACCAATATCCTAGGAAGGCAGTCAATGGGGAACAAAGGTATAGGGATATTAGGGGAGATGGAGTCAGAACTGAAGAGCATTGTTTGTCAGAGTGCAGAGAACTGACATTGTCAGATAACAAAATCAAACTGAATACAATGTAAGGAGTGACTGTGTGTTCATATTGCATGAGTTGAGGGGCCTTGACAAAGAAATCATTCACTATGAACTAGACACCTTGGTAAACCATTGATGTGTGGAAATTTCCCAATTTCTGCACAGGACAGACAGTAGCATGGAGCCCACCAGCCCAAAATTTAAGAAGTCATTACACACTCAACAAGGCACCTATAGTGTCCAAGCTGCAAACATGTCTGCAGCTACAGTTTCTGACAGATATAAGATTGTGTCCTTCTTCAGAACCTCCAACAGAAAGTGTGACAGAAGTCAAAGCGGAATGAAGATACTGTTCTTAGCTTACCCCTCGGTTGCTGGCATTTTCCTGAAGAAACTTGCGGAACTTATTTAGAAAGATGTATCTGGAAGCTCCTCCCTGAAACAACCAGTGTTTAAAGTCAGCCGAGTTCCATCAAGGTGAAAGAACAACCTAAAATTACAGTATTTCATGGGTTTGCCTGAATTATGATCACTTGCTCATTTGATGTGAAATTTGGCCTTACAGGTAAGTCCTTAAAGACAAGTGTATACATGTATTCTCATAACTTGCTAGACTTGCACTAAGCTGAGGGAATTGCTGTCTGCTGCTGTCTTGTTTCAAATGGCTGTTTTAAAATAAATTGGAGTTCAGTTTGAATTGCATATCTGGTTTTGTTATTACTTATTACTGCTTCTTCCATTGTGAGCTGCCCTGTGGGTTCTATTGGGCCACATAGGCATGATATAAATCAATTTTTAAAAAAGAATTCTCAAGAGCTGCAACATCAAGTGATGGCCATCACAGACCAAGAACCACACACAAACCTTTTCATTAGGATTCACACTTGATGATGCAGCCTGCTTTGGGGGGTGACATCAACTGGAGCACTGGAGCACTTGTATTTTTGAGTTAAAGAGATCCACCTCACATGATTGGTCTTGAAACATCAACGGAAGACATTTTTATTTACCCAAGTATTTACGGTTTAAAAATGAGAGGCTGAATACTTAAGCAGTAACAGTATGGGTTTCAAACAGATTTTGTTATTAAATTCTTTATATTCTAGATGCTTTGTTGGGGGGGTGGATGGCTGATGTGTGTTGTTTTGTGCTTCTTGTTGTATGCAACCCCCAGCTCCTCTGGAAGTTTGGTGATTTACAAATATCCTAAATAAATAAGTCACCCGTCATTACTTCAAAGAAAATTCCTCTTCAATGGAGGCAGCTCACATGATCAGTTGTGAGTCATTTAGTGATGAGTAGAGTGTGATGTACTGCACACACATGCATGAAACCTATCCAAAGTCAAGTTACATAGCAGTGTTCTTTGGCTGCCTATCCTCAGAGAAGTCACCTTGTATGAATGCCCTGCTAGCCTCCATTATTAGCTCTTTTGGCTGCTGTACAGAAATCCAGTTCCCTAATCAAGAAGTCCATTTAGGATATGTACAGTTCCACACTGCCATCATTTGGTCGCCAGTGCAAAGGAGATGTTCATTAATCATTTACAGTCATACCTCAGGTTGCGAACGCTGCGGGTTGCGCGTTTTCGGGTTGCAGCCTCCGCTGAACCCGGAAGTACTGGAACAGGTTACTTCCGGGTTTCGGCGCTCACACAGAAGCGCAAAATGATGTCATGTGCATGCGCAGAAGCGCCAAATCGCGTCATGCGCATCCGCAGATGCGGCGGTGCGGGTTGCGAATGTGCCTCCCGCACGGATCACGTTCGCAACCCGAGGTATGACTGTATCTAGGCTTTTATTAGGAGTCCCACCTAACTGCATTAGCTCTTAGAAATTCCACTCATATTCTCAGCATTATCATTTCACACAGACTCATAAGATGCCAAGGTACTGGGCAGGAATCGTTGGCCTGTGTGCCCTGTGTCCAATAAACAATGTTGCCAGGTTCAGCATTGTATCTAGTAGAGAAGATAAGCTGCTAATAGCCTACTCTGAGCAAACAGCTTCTAGTGTACAATAGTTTGAGCCTCCTCACTACATTTACTATCAGGCTATCAGAAATGAATTTGGTATTCATTTGTTACTATTACAATGATTATACTTCTTTCCCACCCACCACCAGAAGGTACCAGGACTGATTTATATTGTATTATAACAATGTAAAAGGCAAGCCAATTTACAATCAGAAAAATACAGTGGGTCCAACAAAATATATAATTTAGGTGCTAGATGTCAGGGTAAAGTGTTGAGTCTTCAACGTATGACGAAAGCTATATAATAAAGAGTGTCAGACACATCTCTGCAGGGAGGAAATTCCATGGCTCAGGGGCTGCCACGGAGAATGCCCACTCCCGGGTTTCCACCTCCTGAACTTCCAAGTGCCAATTTTAACAACTAAGAGAGGTTTGTACGGAAGGAGACAGTCTTCCAGATATACGGGGCCTCAATTTTCAAATGACTAAATCTTGTGTTATGGTAAGATGCAGACAAGGCCCTTTGAGGATACATGACAACCTCAAAAAGCAAGTTGCTCTCCTGTGTGGCTGAAATACTCTGCAGATAATATATACAATCATCCTTACCCCACCATGGTCTTTATTGTTCAACAGCAACTTCAGTATCTGCACTTGGAGTTCCTCCACCACTAAGAATAAATAGAACAGCAATGGTAAACACTGCGTCGGGTAGCAGCCACCAACACATTGCAACAGAGAAACTACAGTGGCCATATTCAAGCCCTGCATAGAAACTCCCACAAAGAAACTGACCTTCCCAAATTATTATACACATCAGTTTGTTGAGCTACACTCCCCAAGTGGCTCTGGACAGTCTTTGGAATGACAGGAGGTAAAAACATTATCAGCGGAAAACATAGTGCTGTTTCTAAATGAAGTTACTAGCATTGCATTTGCAAGCAGGGGTGCCAATGGCACCTGTAAACACGGCACTGCCCAGCTAATATTTTATAGCATTTGTTTATTCAAATATTTTAAATGTGGGTGCCTTGGCACAAAAGGCAGTATACAAATGGGATAAATTAATTAATCGTGGCATGCAATTCTTTCTCCATTCTCTGTGAAAGCTGTGCTCTAGCACTTATCAATATGGCTTCATGTCATATTCTAAATTGCCCATGAGATTTTGAACACCACTATCCCATTCTCAGACCTTCAATGCGTTTCTTGAGCCGCTGGCATCCTCTTTCATACGCTCGCCTCCTCAGTCTCTCCTCAGAAGTCTCATCTTTTATCTCTTTACTTTCTTTGCCCTGTGTTTAAAAGTTACGAGGTTAACAGAGTTGTTAGCAGAAGCCAAAAAGGATGGAAAGGGAGGGCTGCAAATGCTCATGAATGCAAACACAGCTAATAAGAGAATGCAGCTGTATAAAGGTGCTAGACGAATGGTTATTTGCATAACCTATTATGTGCAGAAAACACCTAGATAAAGCCAACATCTCTGCAGTTAAGCTAGGACAGCCAGGCTTAAATCTACCAGCAGTGGGTGCCATATTCCTCACCTCTTTGTTGAAGCGGTTTGGCCACCAAGTGGTGGGAATGAGCTCCTGTAAACCAGCCTCCTCCACACGCAAAGGACTCTTGATGTAAAAAAACACAACTGAGCGGAGCACATCAAATCTGCAGAGAGTTAAGGGAGTTGTTTGGTAGTTCATATAGATGCACCTGTGGGATCTATGTCACAAGCAGCATCCCTGCAATAAGTTAAGAATAACTCCACACAGTTAAAATATCAGGCAGCAGGTGATGGAAAAGACCCTCTCTGCCTGACAGCCACTGCTAGTCAGAGCAGGCAATACAGAGTAGGCAAAAAAAGATGGTGGCAGTGGTGAAGTTAACAAGAAGCAGGGGTTGTTTTGGCTAGTCTAGTTGCCTCTCTCTGGTCTCATGGCACAGAATACAGCCCATGTTATCACAGGTTATGTTTCCCTGAAAGTGAAAGAAACGGAATTTGAATGTATGCAGAGAATGGGTGATACAGCAAAGTGTGATCTCAAGGACCTCACAGTGAAGATGCAGCCATCTTGCCTTGGTCAAACCCTTCCTCTCCAATTTGTGCAGAGGCACATCTGAGCTGCATCTGGTAGTAAGGAAATAGCAACACTAAGATATAGAAGCAACTAAGGCCTCTTATATTTAGCTGCAGGTGTGTGCAGCCACAGGGAAAAATGAAACCACCTCCTGTTACAGGGTGATGATTCTGTAGTGCCTACACACGAATCTTTTTGTCTGTCTAAGCAAGTTTGTACCATCAGCAGATTGGGATGTATGTGAAAAATATTGCATTTTTTTAAATAAAAAAGGATACAGGACATTGTGAAGCAGGTACTTCCTGGATTTCTCATGCTTCAGGACAGCAATAGTGAGACGGAGGTAGTGAATCTGGATAGAGAAGAAGAAAAAAAGGAAATCAAGATAAGCTGCAGTGATCAGTGAGAAAGAGCTCTTAAAACAGCATATTTAAAATGTCCTAACAACATTTGCAAAGCTGTAACCCAGGCATCCCCAAACTTCGGCCCTCCAGATGTTTTGGACTACAATTCCCATCTTCCCCAACCACTGGTCCTGTTAGCTAGGGATCATGGGAGTTGTAGGCCAAAACATCTGGAGGGCCGCAGTTTGGGGATGCCTGCTGTAACCAGTGAGCCAAAGCAGCTTCCCTTTCACTGCATGAACTTTGTTCTTAAGGGTTTCTACTAGTGTTTAACAGAATAATACTCACCTGTAAGCCTAGATCAGGAACAATGGGAGAGAAGCGGTATGCCCTGAGCAGGGACATCAGCAGCTGCTTGAGGCATTCATGTACTTCATAATCCTGAAGGAGGAAAGAAACACTTTCTTACTCAATAGGAAAGAAGATACTGGGTCAGGGAGTTCCTCTGGAGAAAGCAAGAAGGGTCTCCTTCCTTGAGAGTAAAAGCACTCCAGTAGCTCACCTCCATGAGAAGCCACATGAGATCCAGCAACTGCTGTACAAGAGGGTGTGCTTCCACAGACCCTCCTCCTTCCAGGATGCTGAGTAGGAAGTTCATGAGCACATCTTCCACCAAGTACACTTTGCACTGCAAAAAAGAATTTATTAAAGCAGAAGACTTAACAGAATAGCTTCATCATGATGCTGCAGCAGAGTCAAGAACAGTGAATTCTCTGTGCTGCCGCAGCTCTGAAAAGACTCACAGCAGACATTTCCCCAAAGTTATACATTGGGAACTCTAAGGACAGGTGGTCCCACATCCCAGCAATGTCCCTTCACTCAGACACCACCTTCTGATTAGTTTCCAAGAGCCACTCCCCTCCCCAATAATGTTGCTATTTCTTTATTATTCATAAACTATGCTTCCATTTAAAAAAATACAGCAAGGTAGTACACAGCATACAAAATTACAGTAAGAGCAATAAAAACATCAATAAATAATGGTTGGTAAAAAGAAATTCACAGTACAAAGCTCTGTCTGAATGACACCATTTTTAGACTTCTAAAAGAAGGTAGGAATGATGCCTGCCGAAGCTCAAATGACAGGGAATTCCACAGGGCACAGCCTTCCACATTTGAGGCTCAGTTCATAGTAAAGGCTGGCTGAACCTTGTGGTTGTGGGGAACCACAAAAAGTGCCCCATCAGAGGATCTCAGTGGCCAAGGTAAGGGATCAGATAGTCCTTAAGGTACTTTGGGCCAAATTATTTAGTGTTTTGTGAATTGACAGAAGAACCTTGACCTGTGCCCAGCAGCAAATTGGCAAAAGTTGTTAATAATAATAATTTTATTATTTATACTCCACCCATCTGGCTGGGATCCTTTGCTTGCTGGTTAATCTACTCAAAAGAAGGAGTGAAGTGCACAGATGCACATGACAGACTGCAGCACTGGCTGTATGTGAGCACTGGAGTTGGAAATGCTGGTGCTTGGTGGCTGCGCACATTCTTTGCAAGCAAAAGATGCCACGTTCAATCCCTGGTGTCTCTAGGTAGGGATGGCACAGATTTCTGTCTTTAATGGCTGAGCAATGCTACCAGTCAGTGGGGAGCCTTTTTCATCCCGCGGATCACATTCCATCTTGGCCAATGATTTGTGGGCCACATACCGACAGTGAGCAGAGCCAAAGCAAGAATGGGTGTGGTCCAAGTGGATGCAGCAGCTCAACTCGATCTATTATATGCTCCCCTACAGAAATACACGTCTATAGCTTCCCAACAGAAAACTATTTCTCCCCCAGCAATCAGGCCTGACCAAAGCTTTTTTTGAAACCTAATTGCTAGATAGGGATGCTAATGATTTTTGCAGAGATGGCGGCTTGAGAGAGGATGGTTAACCCCTCCTTCCCTGGCTGTACTCTCCCCCACAGCAATTAGGCTTCAAAAGAGCCTATTTGTGCCAATGGAAGACTGCTTTCAAACTTAATTTCAGGATGGGGTGTGTATTTTTGGTGGGGGGTTGCCATGCATGGGGATTCCTCTGGAAATGCCCCCCAACACCACAATTAGACTTTTGTCTCCTATTGCCACCAACAAGAAACTTTTTTCAAGCCTAAAACTTGCAGAAGGACGGGGTTCAGGGAATGGTATGGCATCATGGGCTGCTGGTTGCCCACTCCTGATGTAAATAACTGATCTAAACATGCCAGTGGTGTGACCCTCTATTAAGTCAGAGAATTTGTTGTTAGAAATTATTGTTAAATTTGTTGTTGTTAAAAACTGAATTCACTGATCAGGAGGAGAAGTTCATTCTCATCTGTAACTTTGTAAACAGTGGTGGACGATCCTGAAATACATGAAGTAACACTGGAGGAAACTCACCATAAGGGGAGCAAAACTATTAAAAATGTGTGCTAGGGTGATTAAAACAGTCGGTTCCCCCTGGAGTTGCCACGTGGAAGCCTCTCTTTCCACCAGCTTCCCTTCCTGAAATACATAACTCAGGGTTACACATTTTTAACAGATCCTAATTCTACAAGAGTGTTTCTTAAGCTTGAGGAAGCCACTGGGATTCTGAGATACACCTTGGATTTGCAGAGATTGCACTAACACCATCCTAAGCCAGATTTGGCATCAGTTAGGCCAGAGGTTTTTAACCTCTTTGAGTCCACGGCGCCCTTGACCAACTACATTCTTCCTGCGGCACCCCTGTGGGGTTTCACCTGGCACTATCTCCTTCCTTCTTCTTTTAGTACCAAGGCAAACCTTATTATCTGCCCAGCACAGACTAATTAGATTTACATTGTGCTCAAATTTTATCACTTCTTTGTTTTTGGTGTATTTTTATTGTTTTATTCTTTGTAAGTCAGTTGAATAACTAAACAGCAGGTAATAAAAGCCCTCAACAAAATTTGAAAAATGAAATGAAATGCCCCTAACCTAATCAATCCAATGTGCAAACAGTTTTTGGCAAGGCAAGTCTAAATAAACATAACACTGAAAAGATTATCTCACCGTAACATCTATTCCAGTATGAATAACATTTTTCAGGTACCCCAACAGTTTCTGCGCTTTCGCAAGATCTGCAGCTGGTTTGTCCTGTAAGGGCCGATATCCCTCCACTGGATATGTATGAAATTATTAAGAAGAAAAATACCACAGAAGGCAATCTACCCCTCCTTCAAGGAATGATCCTAAGTCCCTAGGCTTTCCTCTGTTGCCAATCCTTGCTTTCATCCACCACACCAAGCTTCTAGAATGCTTGCCACGTTTATTGGTATTTCATATGACTCCAGGTCTTGTCCCACCCTTGCAAAGCAATCTGTACCAAACACAGCATGTATTGTAAATGAATTCAAGGGTGATTGCTGCTTTCTCATTCAGGACGTCTTTCTTATTCACACTGACCAATAATTATCACCTTAATGATCATTCAAGAAGGTAGTATCTGCTGCTGGAAATTGCTGTTCAAACTGACTCCTTAAGAGTATAACATTTCTGACATATTGACAAGAATGAGATTCAATTTTTTTATTCAGGCTGGCAAGAAGAGCTTCAGCTACAGAGCTAGAGGCCCTCTGTCCAAATCTTAGCACAACTGCAAACTGGTCTTAGACAAAGCCACTCTCAGCCTGTAATACGGATAAAAAATAATACAGTAGTAGGAATCTGCCTTATGGGGGCATTGTTAGGCTTACTGAGATTAAAGTATGTCGAGCATGTAGTATTTATATAGCACTTCTCCTAACTATTATTATGTTACTGAGAAGCAGTGGATCGCTGGAAAGGTTTAGAATAGTTGTGGCCTGAGAAGAGAATGATACTTTTTAGATGCCAACATTGCTCGGGAAAAATATTTCTACGGTTTGGCCGCTAAAACTATTGTCAAAGGATATCGGAGAGGCCGGCTACCAAAGTTAAAAGCAACGGATTCCTTGAATGACAGGCTGATAGCAGGGAAATAGGCCATGCCAGAGCCTCGTGAGATGTTATCAAAAGCAGTCCCCAGAGACACACCATTCCTGAAAAAGAAAAGAAAGAGGGGAAGTAGACAAATCCCTAAAGTTTTGACACACCTTGTCAAAGAATTCTATACACAAAAGACTTATGTATCTGACATTACACAAAGGAAGAAACAGTCACAGCTTAGCAGCTTGTCTTCCGTATTATGACAAGCCAATAAAAATAAAAGCAGATTCTGAATCCCAAGTGCAGAATTCTCCCATTGCTTTGCCTGAGGATCTTAGGAAATAACTTCTTGCAGAGACACTTAGAAAAATATGAATTGTTATTGCTAGAGCTCTGTTCAAGGTCCTGTTCAGCTTAAGAATTCCATGCAGTGACTCAAAGTGCTCTATAGAGCTTTCTGTGTTGTACAGCTCCACACAGTCGTGTTAAAAACAACCACTCATGTTGATTACTGCTTGTGTAGATTGAGTTTTATTTCTCTATTCATCTTTCTTGCACCCATAACAACATTGTACCAGGAAACATTCCCTATCAGCATCTAAACTCCTGTTCAGAAGTGATGCACTCCAACTTTATGAAACAATTTTGATGCTGTGAGGCAAAGGACCTTGTTGAATGCAATTTTAGTAGAGGATTATTGAGAATGAAGTAACTATTTACCCTTTAGTGGAGCTTGGTTTAAGCTCTCAGTGAATATACTTAGAAGCTGAGAGGACAGAATATAGCAGACTAGCAACATCTAGGATAGTTCTATAAGGGTGCTTACAGGCAGAAAGAAATGCTTCCCTCATCCAGGTCTATCAAGCAGCTGACAATATCTCCTGCTGCCCAAGACTGCAGAACAAAGAAAAGGTAATTAGATTGTATGTAACCAATGTTGCTAGGATACTGTAAAAACATATAGAGATTGCTTCCAATTCAGTCAAGAAAAATTGTACAGGTCAAGAGTTCTGATGCCATACTGATGCATTGTTTTTACTTTCTACCTCCTTCTGCTGCATACTGAGCATGCAGAATTCTAGTTCTATATTACAGCAGGCAAGGGATCTGAGATGTGCCATGTGTTTGCAAGCACCCACTCAGTAGGGTGGCAATTTTCTATATCAGGGATGGGATCTTTTTGGTACCGCAGGCCAGATTCCCATGAGCCAACTTTGACAGGTAGGTGAGTGGGACAACCACCTCCCAAATCATATGGTTTTATGTGACATCACATGATTGACAGGAAGGTTGTCCAACCTACGTCTCAAAACAGTCTGCAGGCGTGGGGACTCACAGCACAAGACATGGTGCCAGCACTGTGCTTGGCACTTTGGAAAGCTCCAAGCACAAGGCTAGCAAAGTGCTGCTTTCTCCTCTCTCCTCCCCATTGGAGGCAGGGAAGAAAGAAGCCTGCATCATACAGGCATCACTGCACAAAAGTGAAATCTCTATCAGAGCCAATGTCTGCATAAAGCAGTCTTCTTCCTGGTTATGGATAAAAAAAATGGGGGGTGCTATTCAACTAAGTCTTACTCAAAGCACTTTCAATGAAATGCATGAACCATTGACATTAAAGGGCATAACAGAACTAAACATTGAATACCACCTCAACGGCAAGCAAACCCAATTTCCCCCTGATGCTTCCTTTGGCTGTGTTCACCTGTTCCTAGGAGGGAGAGATGCACGTAGCCAAACTGCTCATCAGCTGCTGTGTGAGGGGTTTAACCCTGCTAGAAACAGGTACCCACAACAATGCAGTAACCTGCACTGGTGTCACTGATTGACAGGTGGACATGATTGGAGAAAATGGTCTCACAAGCCAAACTGGATCTACTGGTAGGCCAATATGCACAATGGAGGAGAAATTGGTTTTTCACAATAAAATTAAATACAAAACACAAAGCTTAATAACAAATAAATTCTGAGCACTGGTAACTACACCACCCAATAAGAGTTTTCAGTTCTACTGGAGACTATGAAAACCTGGAGAGCTATTGACAGTCAGTGTTGAGATTACCAAAATAGATAGACTAATAATCTGATTCACTGTAAGACATCCCTAGTTCTTGAAACAAGTGAAGTTGTTCACAGAGATACACAGACTACATGCTTAGTACAGCAAGAAAACAATTAGGGGCAGACACTCACTTTACCATAGTTGGTTGTGGTCACATTCCATTTGCGCACTCGATTCCCATCGTAAGCATATGAATCTGGAGTGTCTCCAACTCCTTCCTATGCAACATGAAAACCAAAAGCAAACCTTTACCAAAGATACTCAGATCACAATTAAGATAATATGCCTTCTTCAACCATTGTCAATGACATGCCAAAAATGACTAAGAAACTTGTAGGCTGGGAGAAACAGACCTGAGAGAAACAGTCATGTGGGTAACATACAAGCTGTGACCGGACAGTTCAGTAAATGGTCACAGAAACTGGACAGCGAGAATATATTGTCTGATTTTATATCAATGTTTGATGTTAGCCACCCTGAGCCCAGTCTCGGCCGAGGAGGGCAGGATACAAATAAACGTTGTTGGTTTTTCTAAATTATTTATTATTATTATTATTATTATTATTATTATTATTATTATTATTATTATTATTATTCGAACATACAGGCCTTCAAAGTAGGCCCCACTGATACAATGCACCGTTGACAACGTTCATAGAACTGTTGGAAACTTCTGGAGAAGTCCTCTTTTCATACTGCTTTCAGTTTCCTCGTCACAGCAGCTTGGATGTGGGAAATGTTGGAAAATCTGTGCCCTTTCAGTGCAGTTTTCAGTTTTGGAAAAAGAAAGAAATCCGGTGGGGCCAGATTGGGAGAATATAGAGGGTAGGACACCTCAGTAACCTCAGTAATGATTTCACGTGGAATATGCAATTCTTCCACCATCATTCGGATGGACAAACGCCGATCCCACATCAATAACTCATGAACTGCCAACATTTGCTGCCGTTCTGCTCATCGACGGTCTGCCAGATCGAGGGTCATCTTCGATGGTTTGCCGCCCTTCATGGAAACGCTTAAACCACTCATAACACTGTCTTTCTAGTTACAGCTTCATCTCCGTACACAACCGTGGGAATTTTGTGGGTTTCTGATGCTGATTTACCCAATTTGAAAGAGACTTTCATATTGAGCCTCTGCTCCATTTTCAATCACAACGCACTGCACTATTACCAGCTACTAAATGCTACCACATGAATGTAGGCCTGTCAACAAATGCCGAGACACATGTGCTTATGTTAGGTGAGATACGGACAAACCTCTCCCACGTGTCTCCATGAATCCGGCCATTCCCATTATCACATACAGGAGTGATTCACCCTACTTTGCAGTCACACCTTGTAATATACCAAGCATCCATGCCCATTTCTGGTAAGTATATACACTAGTAATTAGGTCCAGTACTATATCCAACTTAAGTAGAACACGAGTTATGAAAAGAAATTACAGGTTCCCCATTCCAAATTTCAGTTAAAACCCTATACAGAATCAGATTATATACATATTGTCGAGATGTCAGTTCCCATCAGATGTAGCTAACATGGGATGATGGGAATAGTAGTCTAACCAGGGGCCACAGGTAATTTCTTGGATTTCCAGCCTTGGAACTTCAGGTGAAGAGTGATGTCTAAATATAAATACGGTAAGTAAGAAAATAAATAACTATGCTGTTGCATTACCTCTTGATTGAACCGGCAATTGAGAGTGCACCAGCCAATTTGCATAAGGCCTTGGGATGAAATCAGCACCTCATAGATCCATTTTCCTAAAAGAAAATATAGCAGCAAATGTGTCAAATGAAAAATTCTCTCTTAAATGTGATTAACATATAAAACTAAAATAGTCCAAAGGTTTGGCAGCCAGAAGAGTTCAAAAGGATGAATTCATTCCTCCCAAACCCCTGTTTTGTTTAGTATCACACTACCCTACAACAAAAAGTTGTCTGGGTGGTATGTCCAGTGTCCAACATTTTCTGCAAAAACCTGAAACAACTGCGGCCCCAAAATTAAAGTCAGGAATTTGTTTAAATCTCATTGTTAATTAATTCTCCTCTCAAGTTGCTGTTCACTAGCAGCACACATTTTGCCACTTGGACCAGTACCATGGTTAGCCCATATTTTTGTAGTCCTTACCTTTATACACACAGGTAGTAGCTCTGATAGAGCCAAAGTTACTATGTCCGATTACCTGAATTGGGAAACAAAGGAGGAAGACAATCACACACCATGAATGATTCTTTTCCATTATCAAGGGTTTCATTCCATGTCTCGCAAATGTGTGTGTGTTGGCGCCGGGGTAAGGAAATCAGTTAAAGAAGGTATTGGGTCACTTTCAATTAATCAAATCTTAAAACTTCCACAATAGGTTGCTCTCATTTTACGCCCAGGATTGGGCGTGCACAAAAATCAGGTCTGCAATTACACCAGACATAGATTTAACAACAAGCATGCCCACAAAATGGCTTCCTGATTCCATTTCTCCTAGACGAAACACCCAGTGCCAAAAACAGAAAACTGGCTTTGGAGAAGTCACAACCTGTACTGACCCCATTACCGGCCCAACGAACTGCTTGGTCACATGGTGGTGGTGGGGACCAGCATGAAATAAAAGCCTGGAGCATGCCAACTGCAGGAACCAGATGGGCTGCAGGGGAGTGTGTCCAAAGATTTGTCAGAAGCAGCAAGACCAAGAAAGAGAGTGCCAAAAGGAATGATCAAGGAGTGATCACAGATGGGACAACACACTGTTTCAGTACATAATGACTATAAAAACTGACAGCAGTGCCAACAGCACTAAAGGCACTTTCTCTATTGTTAAGGCAGCCATAGGCACTCAGCCATAGGATGGGTAGCTATGCAGTACATAACAACAGCCATTGGTAAGTTCAGGGTAAAGCTGATTCTGTCCCTCCTGTCTCAGCTGAGAACTGGAACCCAGTGAGACATGTTGACAAGAAAAATATTCAAAATAAATACTAACCCAGTACACAAACATAGGATATGAAATAAATCCCACCCAATGGACCAGAATGTGGTCTAAACCCCCCTTCAAATCCATATCAATGAAAAGAAGAGAACTCTCCCTGAAACTAACCTACAGATGGTACTTAACTCCAAGAAAACTAGCACTAATATGCCCAGGAACCTCATCAAAATGCTGGAGAGGGTGCACATCCACAGGCACATACCTCCACATGTGGTGGGAGTGCCCCAAAATCCAATCATTCTGGACAATAACCATAAGAGAAATCTGCAAGATAACTAAGCAAGTGCTAGAACTCACCCCAGAACTGGTCTTATTAAACATCTTCCAAGACAACAATGCCCACTCAGAATACAAAGAACTCATAACCCACCTACTGTCAGCAACCAGAAACATCATAACCAGACATTGGAAAGACCTGTCAGGAGTAAACATGGACCAATGGTATCAAGTAGTATGGGAAACAGCCCTACTAGAAAAACTAACCAGTAAGCTGAAACTGACACGGGGACAAACGGAAGAAGACACCTTCACCCCAATATGGTTCCCCTTTATCACCTACACAGCCCAACAAGACAATGACAAAAACCTACCATCAGCATACAAATCAATATGGCTAACCTAACCAAAACACCCACCCAGCCCACCCACACAAGAAACCAAAGACCACCACAGCCAAACACACATGAACTAGCGCATCCTATGCCAATCCCCGACCTCTCTCACCAACAAAGGACCACAAGCGAACAACAGAGAACCTGCACTATCAACGCTGACACTGAACCCCTACGCATAACAAGAAAAAAGAGAAACATCGACACCCCACCCCACCCACATCCCCACCCCACCCACCTCTCCCCCCCCTTTCTTCCTAATGTCTCAACAATCAAGATTAATGTGTAAAAACGATACATGGGAAAAATATGAGACATTGTATTACCTTTGTAAACCAATAAAATCCTTAATAAAAAAACAGTAGAACATAGACAAGTAGAAAATAATTCTCTAGAGGGGGTTGAAGCAGAGGGGAACAAGGAAGACAGCAATTATCAGAAACAAACCTTTAAAGACCAATAGAGGACAACAAAGAATATGTAGGCAGTGTTTAAAACAGAACACTTAAGCTGAGAGTGTTAACAGGTGGGCAGCAAGATACACAGAGGAATAATAAAAGAATGAGTTGCGGAATGCAAACTACAGAGAAGTAAGAAATTTCAGACTTAAAAGCATAGGTGAGCTTATCAGAACATTATATTTGTTTATAACATGTACATCCCAACCTTCACCGCATACTCCAAGGGCTGCTTATAACAGATCAAGTTATCCAAAAACATGTACATTGCTGTATCATGCCTCTTTTAAAATTCAGTATACGAGTCACTATCTGACAGCAGTGTAAAACATATAGATTTGTGCTGTTCCTCATAGGATTGACGAAAGAGAAACATATTTGCCCAACATCAAAAACCTGATTTGATGCCTACCTGATTCCAGAGGGGAGAAAGTTCCTCAACCAGCATCCCACCAGGGGGAAGATCCTATTCTGAGTCCTGGGCAACTAGATTTCAGTTGGTGATAGCACACAACTAACAGTGCGTCTCCAGAGCATCTCAACCCACAGGCAGAACAGTACAGGGACAGGTGCCATTACAGATAGCTGAGTTCCTAGCTATTCAGGGCTTTATACATCAGTCAACATCTAGAAATGGGCTCAGTAACATATAGCCAATGCAAATGCTTCAAATTTGGTGCTATATGATCACAGGCAGTATAGCTCATCAAAATATCCACAGCCTCACTCTGCATCACAACCATGTTTGTAGAACAGAGCAGCTAGAGAACCAGATGGAGAAGGAATAAGGCACTCCACACCACTGGTGGCCCCTGGATATCAAGAAGTACCCCTAGACTACATAGTTGATCCTTAAGAGAGAACGCAACTCAATCCAAAAAAGTTGTGCACCTAATTCCTGAATCTGGGAACCAGCAGCAGCTCTCCCAAGAACCAAGGAACCATCTGAATTCAAAACTTAAGAAGAACCATGCTATAACAGCAACCAAAGGGGAAGGTTATAATGAAGACCTGACAAGTGTTATCAAAAGGGAGAGACCCTATCAACAACTCTAGCATAAAACACATTTTCTATTAACATCAAACCAATGAAGGCATGATAGTGGCTCTATGTTGACCACAATTAATAAACAGGAAATATTTTCTTGAACATGCAGTCTCTCCACATATCACCTTTACTCCCTAGACAAAAAATTTCCATTAACCTCAGTTAAATAGTTTGTCAGCAACATTAGCAATTAATGTTTGCCTTAAATTAGATCTCAAACTGCAGTCTCCGATTATAGTTAAATGGTAACCTTAGTTAACCTTCATCACAGCTGACATAACTTCTGACAAGCTGCTTAATGGTGAGGAAGGGGATTCGCTCCAGAAAGAGGAGTGGCAGGAGATAGGAAATGCACACTCAGCTTATTAGCCAATATTAGCAGGCAACCTGTGTTACCTAAGCCCAAAAGCAAAAGGAGAGTGGGGACATACAGAGACCAAAAAATGAAGTGAGAAAACACCAGCAGAGACTCTAAAGAGCGACCTAGAGTCCCCAGTGACAAGTTAGCCCATTCACAGCGTTTACCTCACACTCACCCCAAGTAGGTCATCATCTACCAACAGGAGCCCTTCAAAACCACTGGTGTGATCCAACACCACAGTAGAAGGGCCAAGCCTGCCCTCTACCCCCTGATCTGAAATGAAAGATGAAGGAATGACAGTGAGAAATATTTATAAAGCAACAATGTAAGACATACAGTAATTGAGATGAGGCAACTTTGTGTTCGGTTTTATGGCAAAAGAAAAAGGCACAAGCATCAGTTAGGATATTATATTGTTATTTTTCTTCTCCTGAACACAGAGGAAGTTCCCCAAAGATAGAGACATTTCGTACATCCAAGCACAGTTCTCCATAGAATCCCATGTGTCTTTCAACAATGACACACATTAAATAGAAAAATTATTGAATATATGTTATCGTTGAAAGACCCATGTCACCTACCCTCCACACATGGGACTCTATGGAGAACTGTGCTTGGATGAATCAAACTGTTTCAATGAATACTGCTCTGAACATTAAACAGGTTGATATCTTGCAAACTTTCTGTGTAGTTGGCCATTTCTTTTCCCAAAATAGATATGTTTATCTTATAAAACTTAATAAAAATACATTTTTAAAGAAAGAAAGACCACCAAGAAGGGAACCAGGTTTAGGTGGAAAGTCCCCATAATATGGTATTCTGCTTTCTTAAGGCAATTGCAAAATGAACAGACACCAGAGGCACCAGCTTCTGAAAAAGATTGAGGGCCCCTGGTGCAATATCATGATATCACACATGCAAGGTCACAAAGGGCCAGGAAATGGAGCCAAATATGGTGGCAGCACAGGCTCTGTCCTCCCCTTCCCTCTGCCATGCAAGGTAAAGATGGGGGAAGCCGCCCCCAGCTAGTGGCCGCAGCAGCAGCAGCAACCAATGACCACTGAGATACGTCATGCTTGGCTCCAGTATAGGCTGCTTCCCTTGTCCCTTCCCCATACGGCAGGAGGAGCCGCCGCCACAGGCCACTGAAGCTGCACTGCGCCTGGCTCTATGTTCGCCCTCCTCCTTCTGCTGAACATTGGGGGGCCCGGCCCCCTCAAAAAACAAACAATGGGGGCACAAAGTCCCTCGGCCCCTTGGAGCTGGCACTTATGGCAGACATTGTATATATTTACCTTGACCATCTTCTGAGACAGCATCTTCTGCCAGCAATTGTTCTACGTGTTCTTGTAGGTTTTGAAAGGAGAGGTGATTTCTAGGAATAAAGTGAAGTATCCTTCAACAGTTTTTATATAATTCTCCATGGAGAGACTCACATGAATTGTTAATCAGAGTTTCTTCACTACTTCAACACGGTCTTCCATAAATTATTGATTTAATAAAGCTACATGGTATGTTTAATAGATAAAATAGCCCAGGGACACAACTACTTGAAAGGACCAGAAACTAAAATATTAGACAAATAAAAATAGCTTCTATAGAGAAAATGACGTCATGGATTCTAAGAGACCAACATGAACAAATTAATTACTGTATTTTGCAACTCTTTCCTTCTAGTGTGAATTTTGTACACAAGGCAGAGTAGTCAAATCCCAACTGCCAAGATTCTTTATGGCTTCCTATTGGACTATTGTAGTGAAGCAGACATGCACAATTTGTGACTAAGATAAATAAAACCCACCACCCAGGTCCTGTGTCCTTTTAGCTTCTTAACACTGCTATGTTTTTACAAATAAAAAAATTATTTCCAGTAGCACCTTAGAGACCAACTAAGTTTGTTATTGGTATGAGCTTTCGTGTGCATGCACACTTCTTCAGATAGTTTTTACAGTTCCAGGCAGACAAAAAAAAAGAGAGCTGCTGTTGGCTGCCACACATGGCATTAGGTTGGTGGATCACAACACGTTGAGGCCTACAGAGCAGAACCCATAAATCCAACAGGAGCTATGAATTAAGCTAAGCTCCTTTTTCAGCTCTTAAAGAATAAACCAAAGGAACTTAATGCTGAAAGTTTTGACACCCCTCCCCCCCAAAAAATGGTAGAATGATGAATTGGAGCATTCCAACAGTACACTGGGAAAGCTGTGGCAAAGCAACAAGAAACTATTCCTCCTCCTCCTCCTCCTCCTCCTGGTAACTGCTATTCATCAGAAGGAAAAAGGGATGAAGGTTATTTTTAGTAGCACTGGCAACTCAGTTGTGAGTTCAGAAGCTAAGTATATAGTGGGCGGAATTTGACCCCAGCAGATCTTTAAATACAAACATACAACAGGCGTTCTTCCAGAGCAACATTCACATGAGAGGTCTCAATACGAGGACTCCAATGTGTACAAAAAAATGCAAAAAGGAATTTGCTAAAGGCCTTGTTTTGTGATTTCTGAGTCGATCCAGGTAGATTATACATAACTGGCAAGGAACAAGTGTAAAGCAATTTTTAAAATCACAATCACAAAAAAATGAAAAAATAATAAAAGTAAGCTTATATCATTTCACATGAGAAGTACATGAAACTAGCTTTCATAATATAAACATAACATATTAAGACACATTCATTTAAATTAATAGTGGACATGTGTCAGTCATTTTTAAGTGTTTAATAATAATCTAACAGTGTAATCCTAACCATGTCTACTCAGAAGCAAGTCATATTGAATTCAATAAGACTTACTCCCAGGTAAGTGAAGTTACAACTACAGCCTTAAATAGTTCCTAAATAGTGTACAGATGTTTAAAGGCATTCAGCTTTCATCATTATTTGCCATTTGCAAGTGCCATTTATCCAGATTTACAGAAACTATAATTTAGATCAGTAAATGCCACACCCTTGGCCTCTCATACATACCTTCAAAACTAAGCCATGCAAGTCCTACTGTCTGAAAAGTCCCATCAGCATTATACCACATAAACACTTCAGCACTAAAATGAAACTTTTGTCTCATCTAGGGTCAGCATTCAGCTGTGTTCCTAAGCAATACCATTAAAGTAACACCACAATACAATACAATACAATACAATACAATACAATACAATACAATACAACTTTGCTTGCTCTTCAATGAATCAGAAGTCCAGTACCTATATGCAGCAGTAGGCTGAGTTCCATCAGCAATGGGAAAGATGCGGTGCAGATAATCATTCAGGAGTTTGCTGTTCACTATCCCTATGAGAATGAGTAAAAAGCCAAGTCAGCAAGGAACAACCAGGTATTACCTCCAATATACCAATTTTACTTCTACAAGTGAGGCAAGATGAACTTAGGCAGCCCTGTTTTATTTATTTCATTTACAGCCTGTCTTTCTTCCATAGAACTCAAAGCAGTTTGCATGAGGTTCCCAGGAGGCCTCCCATCCAGACACTGATCAGAGCTAGCTTCCGGAAGGCAGCTAAATCATATGACATCAGCCTATGCTGTTGTCTATATACCTAATACTGTATCATAGTACATACTTAAACAGCAGAAATATGGAGTTTAATAAATCAGTTTTGATAAGATCATCTCATAAATCACTTAGTATGTTTACTTGAAAGATGACCCCAGTGAATTCAATGCGACTTACTCCCAAGTGTGCACAGAATTTCAGCCAATGCCTCTAAGGATATATATCTATCAAATGTTTTTCTAAAAAAATTCCTTCCAGCAGCACTTTAGAGACCAACTAAGTTTGTCATTGGTATGAGTTTTCGTGTGCAGATACCTGAAGAAGTGTGCATGCATACGAAAGCTCATACCAATGACAAACTAAGTTGGTCTCTAAGGTGCTGCTGGAAGGATTTTTTTTATTTTGTTTCAACCAACATGGCTACCTACCTGTAACTAAATGTTTTTCTGTATGTCTTAGCATATACAGCAAATAGAGGATACAGCATGCGTCTCATAAAGGATGTTGTTTCTAGCTGAGATTCTACTTCCAGGTTTTCTCATAGCAAAGTTACTAAATTTACTCCTGAAGGATTCAAATAGTGTGTTAATGTGTTGCTTGTCCCTCATTGTTGCCATGCTATTTGAATGTTTGCACATTCTCTTCAGTTACTCGGCAGGAGGAGCTACAGCATGTTGCTTGAAATGACAGATCAATTTGGCCTGTCCTTGTTATCTCTCCTTGTCCCTCTGCTTCTCTTTACACAGGCATAATGCAAATGTGCAGAGAGCAACCTACAGACAATGAGGGACATGCCAAATAAACAATAAACCAAAAGAGCTGCACAAAAGGATTCTGTCATGCCCTAAGTTTCCTTAGCACTTTATTTAACAGCTACAACTTAGCATTCCACATGTGAACATGAGATTCATAACTGTCCCCTTCTTAAAATTACCAATACCAAGTAGCTGTTCTATTCAAGAGCCCATCTCAGTAGGAGCCTCGGTCCTGGTAAAATGCATTCACAAATGATCATGCTGATCATTTCTCTATGATAACAATCTTTTCAAACCGGAACATCTGTTAACTGCAAGTGAGGGTAGATTTGCATTAAGTTAAACCTTTTCCCACCATGTGAATTCTGCAATTACTTTGGGTCAGAGGGCCACATGCATCCAAGTGTTGTGATTTATTTATTGCATCCCAGGACTTCAGACCTAATTTCTGTCTGCAAAGGAAATGTCCATTTACAGATGAGCTTTGAATCCAAATTGTGCCTGCAAATGGGCAACAGGCTGTCAGCATCAATCAGCAACCCCCATTTGCCAAGGCACAACTGGCAGGCTCCGGGTGGTTCCTTTGCAGCCACATCTTTACCCATTCCAAACCTGACATTGCTGACATTGCATATGATGACAGTTGGGGGGTAGGAGAGCATGGTTTCAGGTTCCTCATCCCTAACTTAACCAAAACCATCTTTTCCATCTGTGTGAGTTAAAATCTAACACATAAAATAAGACAGATAAAAACCCTTTATCCCAATTTGAAATTCCATCCATGCTTTCCCCTGCCTCTCATAGGGCAACACTGCTTTACATCAGATGACAAGCAAACCCATTTCAACTGGGCCAACACCTGGCCTTAAATGAGGCTTCAGATATTTAATAGCATTGTGCCAGGGTCTGGAGCGCTATGAAAGGTGAAATACCAAATATATGTTAATTCCTTTAACCACATTTAGCTTTGCCATTAGCTTGCACAACTGAGCTAAGACCAAAAAAAAGTATCTGCCAATGCAGTTGCAAACTTGAATAGGTGGCAACTTTGTTTGCACAGCTACTGAAAACAGTGAATCTCTCTCCTAATTAGTTGCTGACAAGACTTGTAAAAACAGCCTCCTCTTCCCCCAGTCATCCACAACAGTATTCCTACCTGCAACCTTGGACTTTTCAGGCTCTGTGCTTAATCTATAGTTCTTCCGAGAAATTGATGTTCCAGAAGCTCTTGATGTCATAATTCAGGTCAGCTTGAATGGCCACTAATCTCAAAGCTGAAACAGGGAGAAAAATAGAAATGAAAACACTTGCAACAAAGAAGGAAGCAACTCTTCACAAAACTGGAAGAAAGTATTTGCCTTGCTTCTAAATGTGTACATACTCAGGCATAAACTCACTGCCTCTAATAATATACTATAAATTGGTTAAGAAAACAAGTACAAAACCCCCATTTCACTGTCTCCAGCATGAATATTGGAGGGTATCTAGGTTAATATGTAGAAAAAATTGGCTCATAAACTTAAAATGATTTCATTTAAGAAAAGCTAGAAAAGAAAACCTGCATTTTTCCTAGTCATAAAGAAAACTAGCAAAACAAGAGCCAAAAATGTTCACTGAAGACTGACATACATAAAGGGAAAGAATAGTTTAATGTATCTAAAGTTATGGCACAAAGCATAATCCCAGGATAGGAACCATCCACCGGGTGGGTCTAATTAGGCCTAGCAGGGGTCCTAATACAGCCTCCTGGACCATTTCCCCCATACCAAACATAAGTTGGGAGGCAGGTAAAGGTATGGCTTTTACAATGAAGCACATTTCAAAGAGGTTTCAACATAAACCATATGGAAATGCACTTCAAAAACAATGTCTCTTAGCACTCATCAGTACTTTGAAGTGCGTATCCATGCAGTTTCTACTGAAAGCGCTTTGAAGCACACTTCAAGTATGTTAACTGTTGTCGCCAAAGTTTAAGTCTTTGCATGCATGTCTGTCTGCTGGCGGTTCTTGGTCTACTGGACAGAAAAGTTTCCCCACCCCTGATATAGTTACAAAACAAAGAAAGCGAGGGGGGAAGCCATCTGAACAGTAATAAATATCTATTAGCAAACACATCCACATGTGTAGCAATACAAAAAAAAAGTTAATGCCTATGTATCCAAACAACTCTCAGGAGAGTTATATGCCTAGTGTTCTATTTTACAGGAGACTTGTGTTTGTCAATAATTGTTTCATTACTCTCTAGAGTTCAAAGTAAATGGTTGCAACAGCAGCTGTAGGCTTTCTATCTACCGTATATAAACAGAGCATGATAGTCAGAACAAGACTCATATTTGTTTGCCTTAAAACCGAAACACAATGTATAATGATGTTACACAGACTGTGTAAGAACATGCAGTACAGTAGAATTCCTGAAGGTTTTCTGTTAATCAAACATGCATCCAAAAGATAACCTGTTGCCCTCCAGATGCTTTAAACTACAATTCTCATTATCCCTGACCATCGGTCATGCAGGGTAGGAGTGGTAGGAGTTGGCACTTAACAACATTTGGAAGGCCACAGGCCCTCCATCCATGCTGCTGCTGTATTAACTGATATTATATGCCAAAAGGCCTTCTAAGTGGCTTATAACCTATCCTTTCCCTTTCCATGTATATTTCTATTCCCATGAGGAACTTCCTTAGTACAGTATATATGTGGTCAGCTTTTTTTCAGTCTGCAATTTTCAATCTTTTTTTCAGGTTCATTTCATCTACATACTACAAACTGAAACAACTATTAAGGAACTTCACTTATTTTCTATATCACTAGGTACTGTTTTATCCATAAACAAAGACTATATACAACATCCGGTCACTGTCAGTCCCATAATATGCTGAAAGTCTCTATCCTGAATCCCCAAACACTTCTTAGCTGGGCCATGATGTCATTAGCAGGAACATGTTCTTCCTTCTGAATAATATGAAAACATCAACTTACAATTCAGCATTACCTTTCACACTTCAACACAAAAAGTAACCTTGGCAACAGCAGCAAATACAGCTGACAGGCTAGATGGCAAGCAAGGAGAGTATAGTAAGACTGGCAGAATTGCTTTCATTTACACTATGAAGCAGTTTAGTTTTACAGTGGACCAATTTTATTAGAATTTGTTTAATTCAGTGATGAATTATCTCTAAAAATCCAAAAGCTGTAAGTGCACCTGCATTATGAATGAGTTTTTAAACAATACAATAACTTCACAAATAAAATGGCAAACAATACTAGGTGACCTTTCCATGCATCTGTATTTATTTGTTGCCTCAAAGTAAAAACAAACCTACTTCAATGTATCTCATCTGCCTGGTCACCTGAAGATAACCTTAGGCAACCAAATGTGGTTATTTTCAAGGCTACATTACAGGGTTTTGCAATAATCTTTGATCTTAGAGACCTGACACTGAAAGTATACACAGGTATTTCTTCCACTAGAAATAACAGACAATGATATAGACATCTTTATGAAGAATACATCTATGAAAGCAGAGATGGTCTTAGTTGCCAAGGTCCTTCTCAGCGCAATCCTACCCAGGCTTATTCAGAAGCAAATCTCAGTTCTGCTCACCGTATCTTTGAAAGCATATGGTAGAGCTGGAAAAGGTACAGAAAAAGGCAACCAAAGAAATCAGTGAGTTGGAGCAACTCCCCTACAAGGAAATATTGCAATCAAGAGGAAGCATGACAGAGGTATATAAAATTATGCAAGCTGCAGAGAAAGGAGGTAAAGTTTTCCCCATCTTTCACAACACCATAACCTGGGGTCATCTAATGAAGGTGAATAGTGGGTGATTTAGGACAGACGAAAGGAAGCACTTATTCACTCAGCACACGGATTTTACTGCCACAAGATGTGGTGACTACCACCAATTTAAATGGCTTTGAAAGGGAAGCACACAAATCCATGGAGGAAAAGGCCATCAGTGGCCATGTTACCTCCAAGATCAAGAAGCAGCGTGCTTCTGAATACCAGTTGTTTGGTGAACAGCAAAATGGGGCTGTTACTCTCATGTTCTGTTTATGGACTTTTCTGAGCATCTGGTTGGCTGCTGTGGAAAACAAGATGCAGGGCCACATAGGCCTTTAGTCTGATCAAGCACATCTTTTCTTATGTTCACTAAGTTCAGGTCGTCTTACTCCCAAAGAAGTATGCATAGGACTGCAGCCTGAGCCCTTCATGAGTTATATAAAGCTGTCCTTTGAAGGGTACAATCTGAATAATGGACTAGAATAATTTATTGGCCAAGTATCAACCATACCTGGAATTTTGCTTCGACTACATTGCAATGTAAAGAAAAACATACCTCATACAAACAGTATTCCCCTCACAATAAACAGACGTTATTACTTTACATTAATTTTAATCATACAATTATCTTGACTGCTGGAATATTTTGACTATCAGATTAACCATGTGACAATATGACAACCATTTATTTGCAAAAGGAATATACCGTAAATGGGGAAAGGAAACTATGCAGATGTCAGCTTTAAGCAACAAATGTAGCTGAAAATCCATATGCCAATCCACTCCATATTACGTACATTTAGAGTTTAGCACAAGGATCTGAAACAGTGCTACAGTTTCTCTGCAGAATACTATGCTGCAATAACTCTGGTCTTCAAGAGTTGTGAAAGCCTTGGAGCTACTGTATTTCTACACTGCATGGTAATTATTACTTCCAGTTTTCCACTGGTGGAGGTAATTTTTAAACCACCATGCACTGCTACTGTTGCATACTCAAAGGTTTATTGAGAAAAGTATTTATTTGACTAACAATCCAATCCCATGCACTTGTGAGGAAAGTCCAGTGAACTAAATAGTGCTTACTTCAGAGTAAACCTAGCCTAGGATAAGGCAGCAAAGATACAAACCCTGAGTCTAGCACAATCAGGCTGCAGTCCCATAATACTCACCTGTGAGTACACCTCATTTAAATCAATGTGATTTATTTCTGGGTAGGTGTATACAAGTTGGCGCTACGGCGACCACAGACTGCGCTGTCTGCTCAGAAAAACTCCCAGGTTAAGCAATGTGTGTATAGGACTACAGGCTAGAACTCAGTGGGGTTTACGTTTGAGGCGGTACGCTTAAGCTCTCACTGACAACCACCTCAGCGTAAGTGAGGTGCCCCACGACACATCCG
Organism: Zootoca vivipara; assembly: GCF_963506605.1. Classification (NCBI taxonomy): domain Eukaryota; kingdom Metazoa; phylum Chordata; class Lepidosauria; order Squamata; family Lacertidae; genus Zootoca; species Zootoca vivipara. The sequence continues at coordinate 56,051,102 of NC_083277.1, read as the reverse complement.
AGGGAAGATTGGCTCCGTCCCTCCCTCCGCATTCCTTTGGCGGAAACTTGAAATCAAACTGCTTCCCCACAGCCACCAGGGCTCCTCCGAGGTGGTGTCAGTGCTGCGCAGAGCGACGGTGCCGGGGACAGCAGGGAGACGCGCAAAGGCGGGAGAAAAGGGGCACGGAAGATGCACGCGCAGCGGCTTAAGGCACCTGGCGGCAGCCGCTCCCTGCCTGGAAAAGGCCTCCCGACGAACCCACGCCAAGGGCAGCGAGACCCGGCCAAGGACCGGCGCGGCGGCGGCCACTCTGCGGGGCTGACCGCCGAGAGCTTCTCCGCGTGGCTGGAGGCTGCGAGGAGCGCCTTCCCTGAGCCCCGAGCGGAGCCGCCGAGGCAGCCTGGAGCTCTTCTCAGGACCTAGAGGAGCGGGGCAGTTCGGCGCCGCGGCACTCTGCCCAAGCGGCTGACCCGGGCCTAGTCGCGGCCGCCGAGCCAGGCCTCTTGCAGGCGCCCCTCCTCAGCCTTCGCGCCAACCCCGGCCAGGGGCTGCCCGACCCCCGGAGCCCCGGACAGACCCTCCGTTCCTGCCTGCCTCTCTTTCCGCCGCCGCCGCCGCTTTGACTCACCGCCGCCACCCCACGCCTGGCTCGCCCAGCCCCGGCAGCGGCTCCTCACAACATCCGCCCTGCTACGGAGCGTCGGCAGGGACACACAAAGCGGAGGGTTCAACCGCAGCAGGAGAATTGGGGCGGATCTCGCGCCGCCTGTGCTGGCGCCGCCCCCGAGAGCCAGAGGCGGCACGGGCGGCAGCTGGCTGCTCTCGCTCCCTGGGACTGTGGGACTGACTCTTGTTCAAATTCAGACATGCACCCTCTCCTTGTGTCCCCCTGCTTGTCTCTGCCTCCCGCGCTCTCCCTCGCTGCCAGACTGCTGAGAGCCTCACAGAGTTTCTGATATTCCGAGCACTTACCCGCCGCTTCAGCTCCACCAGACTCCAACTGGGGTTTCCTGTTAATGACGGGTCCCCTCCCGCCCTTGGGTTTTACGTGACAAAGTACGTTTTATATCCCGCCTTTCTTCCGTAGGGTGCTTCCACATAGGGTCACCATACTGTAAACAGCTCGTTCACAAATCGCAAACAAGATGTGGACGACAGTTCCCGCTTAGAATGTAGAGTTGGGGGGAGGGCACAAGGATCATCTAGTCCAGACATAGACAAACTCGACCCTCCATATGTTTTGGGACTACAACTCCCATCATTCCTAGCTAACAGGACCAGTGGTCAGGGATGATGGGAGTTGTAGTGCCAAAACATCTGGAGGGACGAGTTTGCCTATGCCTGATCTAGTCCAATCCACTGCAATGTGGGAATATCCGTCTGGGGCTCGGACCCACAACCCTGAGATTAATTTTTACCAGTTTCTCTCCAGAAATCAGATGAAATGATGGGGGCATGGGGATAGGCAAGCGCCAATCCTACTGTACAATAAACATTGATTTGCAAGCCCCTTTAGTACATTTTATATCCCAGCATTCTTCAGCCATTGTGGAAGAAAGTACTATGGATTCCCAGCATCCAGGCATTAGTCAGACCCAAACTTATTGGTGGTTGCATCATGTGCCCTCAAACCTGCTTCACTAAAAAGGCAGTTTTCAATTAATTTATTAGTACGGTAGGAGGACCTCAACTCAGTGGTATAGCATATGTTTTGCATACAGAAAGTCTGAAATTCAACCCCCAGGATCTCTATGTAAACTAAAGGTAAAGTTAAAGGGGCCCCTGTCCATCAGGTCCAGTCGTGTCCGACTCTGGGGTTGCGGCGCTCATCTTGCTCTATAGGCCGAGGGAGCTGGCGTTTGTCCGCAGACAGCTTCCGGGTCCTGTGGCCAGCATGACAAAGCTGCTTCTGGCAAACCAGAACAGCGCACGGAAACGCCGTTTACCTTCCCGCCGGAGCAGTCCCTATTTATCTACTTGCACTTTGATGTGCTTTCGAACTGCTAGGTGGGCAGGAGCTGGGACCGAGCAACGGGAGCTCACCCCGTTGCAGGGATTCGAACCACCGACCTTCTGATCAGCAAGCCCTAGACTCTGTGGTTTAACCCACAGCGCTAGGAGAGACCAAATCCTGGAGAGCTGCTATCCATCAGTGTGGATTTTTTTAAATTTAAATTTTCAGATTTATTAACCTTATCACTGAAGCTATCAAAGCAGCATACAATAAGATAAAATAAGACTCTAACAAAAATAAACAATTTCTACAATTGTACATTTAATATCCCATAAAATGATTGTGTTACACTTCAGGAAAAGACATCAGTAGCTATCTAAACATCAAGATGCTAGGCACCTGTCTAATTTCAGCTGGTAATGGATTTCTGTTTATATACTAAGTTAGATAGATCAGTGGTCTGTATAAGGCAGCTTCCTATGTTCACTAGCCTGTCAGTCCCTGGCATTGGTGATCCCTTTGGGGAGGGTCCAGAGCTCTAGTGACATTCCCCCTGCAGAATTACCACTTGAGGATGCCACCAGCTAGCTACCATGTATGTAAAGGGAATCTTGAAACCTGTGGCATTAGTTCTGGTTAAATGTGGTTAGAATTCAGCTGCTTGAGAAATACATCTGCAAAGCCAATCATGGCTCATTCAATTTAGGGGATAGTCACCTAAGTTCTACAATACCCAATGCCCTTGAGATGTTGTTGGACTACAGCCTTGTCTCAGCTTGTGTTAGCAATGATCAAGGAGGATGGGAACTGTCCAGCAATGTCTGGAGGAAATTGCAGAAGGATAAATCCATGCATTACTGTGCAGAATAGTATCAAATAGACCAGGCATCCCCAAACTGCGGACCTCCAGATGTTTTGGCCTACAACTCCCATGATCCCTCGCTAACAGGACCAGTGGTCGGGGAATATGGGAATTGTAGTCCAAAACATCTGGAGGGGGATGCCTGAAATAGACTAATGAGCTTCAGCAGAAGATGCCTTCCGAGTTCTTAACAGAGTGACTCCAGCTTTTGGCTCTGGAGCTTTAAAAATCTATGGCTTTCCTTCTGATTTTATTAGACTCCCCCACCAGGTTGCTGTTGTACTCTGTACTGTATGGAAACATCTAATTGTGGAATGAGATATAATCTCAATAGGAATAAAATAAAAAAGGATCATGGACTGTGAGCTGTCTTTTGGCACCTTTCCAAATCACTCCCTATTAGTTCATCTAATTTTTCCTGAGAAGTTGGAAGTTGATTTGTGTGTAGAAACACCCACACCAAGTTGTTATATTTCACTGGCCACATATATATAATCAGTAAATAAAGGACTTTATTTCTGAACTGCAATTCACTTTAATGTTTCTTGCTTGCAGATGCCACCTGTCCTGCAATACTGTCCCATAGCTGCCAAGTTATCCCTTTTTTAAAGGGATTTTCCCTTATGCTGAATAGGCTTCCTCGCGAGAAAAGGGAAAACTTGGCAGCTATGTACTGTCCAGATCTCTCTGCCACTGAGGAACCAGTTTGCAGCCTCCATCTTGGTCTTTCTCCACCACTCTCTTAGCAATGCTTTGGCCTTCTGTATTTGTTGTCACAACCACCCTCACTCACTCATTTTTTGATGGCCCCTGGCCTATACATGTGTGTGAGTGGATTATGTTTGTGTAGAACATCATACATTGTTTGCTACATGGTTGTTGTTTTTAGGGCAACGTTTATTGATACATTAAAAATAGGTATATTTTATGCTCTATGTAAACTGAATGTTTTGACAAATAATCTCTCTCTCTCTCTCTCTCTCTCTCTCTCTCTCTCTCTCTCTCTGTGTGTGTGTGTGTGTGTGTGTGTGTAATAATGATGTATGAGGTCCTAATCATCCTAATCATATAGTACAATTATTAGAGAATGTGATGTTTGTATATACCAGGCATCCCCAAACTTTGGCCCTCCAGATGTTTTGGACTACAATTCCCATCTTCCCTGGCCATTGGTCCTGCTAGCTAGGGATCATGGGAGTTGTCAGCCAAAACATCTGGAGGGCCGCAGTTTGGGGGTGCCTGGTATAGACTAACCTACATATTTAAAAACACCCCAAAATTGTCCATGTCTAATTTACAACCTCAGGGGCCACAGGAGATCCATCGTCAATCCTTATTTTGCTGAAATAATACACTGTTATACAGTAAGAAGATTGCAATTAATATTATCTCAGCCAAAGGACAGGGTGAAATGAATTGATGGAACTCTGCTTTCTCATTTTTCTATTATGCTCTGTGCTACATAAAAAACAAAGCTGTAATATCTTAGATACTATACTCTGCTCTTGCATCTAACATGGCATTCATGCAAATATCAGGCATACTGTCTCGTTTACTAATAAGATCCATTTAACTTAAATGATGTTACAGAAACAAATTGTATTTTGAGGGGAGGATCTAAAAGATCATTATAGTACATGGTATATATTGGCAGGCAGAATCTAGCTTTAAGAAACTTGGGTAGAATATAAAGTTATTGTCCATCTGAATACTGGAATGAGCAAAGTGGACTAGTTTGAATTAGATGTAGAAGTGTGAGGCTGTAACCCTTAACATAATTAAATGGCAGGAAGCCTCATTAAACTCAGTGGGAGTTTAGGACTGAGTTTAGGACTGCACTGTGAGTCATATAATTATCTCATAACCTCTTGATGAGGGATATGGAAGCTGTAGCCATCTAAACATTGCCGGACTACAACTCTCACCCATCCTGATCATTGCTGAACCTGGCTGGGGCTGATAGGTGTGGGTATTCAATAACACCTGGAGGACCCCATGTCACACACACACACACCGTTCTTCATCATGCAGCCCTGTCACCCCCTTCCTAAGAGTATAATCATATACGTATAGTTGTATTGAGATATTCACCAGTCTGGTTTAATAAGCAGAAAAGCATCCAAACAGCAGCTGGAGCCTAATACATGATGCAAAAATATAATGATGCAAAATTGGCAGAAGTATGTTCTCCAGAGTGCTTAAATGTAGCATTGAAGGTGCATATCTGCAACCATTCACCCTAGAAATCATTTTAAAAATCAGATAGGATTTAAGAAGCGTAAGTAGAACTGCAGACCATACAGAGTTGCTGTGGAGGCTTAACTGAGCCTGCAAGCTGTTTATTACCAATCTGTGTCCTAACAGCTACTTTCTGTTGGATTCTCTGTCGGATGTCTTTTGTCATTGAAGTGAGACTATTTTCTAGTTCATTGTACTGACTGTGGATTCCAGATTTCTTTGCTATATATTTTTATGTGAATTACACAGTCCTCCTGTTATCAATTTGCACTTCATCAGTCCCTTGAAACCAGCATCGGAGTCTTGCTACTTTCAGGAATTTCATCTGGTATAGTGTCTTTAATGTCTGCAGTAATAGCAGATCAAGGAACATGCAACAAAATATTATTTAAGAAGTTTTCCTTGTTCCAGATGCCAAGTACTTATCTTTCCATGGAAGAAGAAATGCAGCTACAGCTGTTCAGTTCAAAATGAAAGTGGGTTGTTGCCTGGCATGGTCATTTTGCTTTTGATGATTACTGGTCCTCTGCTTAATTTTTCACTGATTTCATGGTGTATTTGGTGGTGATGTTGCGTCCTGACACACTACGATACTGCCCATTTTCCGTCCTTGATTTACCATTAATGGTGATGATCAGCTCTACAGGAACAGAGGCCGTGACTACCTTCATGATCACCTGGATGTTCAATTCCGATTTTGGGGGGACCTTGGCTGGCATGGTCACCTCGACTTGGTTTACAGTAGTAACTGAGTCAATCTTTCCTTTTTCTACTGTCAGGTTGGTGCTGGGATCTATGCTTAAATTGAAACTCTCATTTATTTGGCAGTTAGGGGCTGCTAATTTGAAGCTGTGGCTTGTGAATATTTCATAGGTTCGACTGCTGGTGGTGGTGAATGTCTGCTCTGTTTCTGTGGTGTTGATACAATTTATCTCATCAATCATCACATCCCTCTCACTCTCCAAGTTCCTGCGATCCCATAAGATCCTGCTAGTGATAACAGGCCGGCCACTTTTAAGGGGATACACATGGGAACACCTATCATGGAAATGCAATGTGCCATAGTTACCAAGCTTCCCTCCTTCTCGAGCTATATAGTACCAACCACCTCTCTTTGGATGTTCATAGAGGAGCCAGGCACCCCTCTGGACAATATGGGAAGATGCCTTCTCATTGAAATACCCATAACTTAGGTTGGTTTCTTCTTTTATCACTTTGCTTATCCCTTCATAGTTAGGGTGCTCAAAAAGTGTGATCTGAGGATCTTCCAAGTCCTCAGTGACTAGTTCGATAGAAGAAATATTATTACTTAACTGGATGTGCTTATGTTCACCTTCTTCATATGCAAAACCCACACCTTTATAGTTGGGATCACGGAAGACCAGCCAAGGTTGTCCAATCACCTTAAGGGAGGAAATGCAATCCCCAAAGTCTACAGTACGTAGGTCAGGAACACTGCAAGTGAATTCTTTCCTGGACCCCTCAAAGTTTTCCTCTTCATAAACAATAATTTTATTCATCTTTAGCTGTTTGGAGAGGGGGAAATGGGCAACTTTTCTGGATCTTTAGCAGGTCGAAGATGGAGAGGTTTTCCTCAACAGGAATTCAGTCTGCATGAGAGGAAAAACAGAGAAACACACCCTTAGAAGCACATGTAGCAGCATGGACACATTTGACAGATGAATAGGGGGGGTGTTATTATTTATTTATTGACAATATTTTTTACACACTTTTCAGGGCACCCTCACAACATGGCCTACAAGGCTCTAAAAAAGGGGCGGCCAACCTTTTCTAACCTGAGTCACACATTGTCAGCTATCCACCCCATGCCAGTGGTAGGTGTGCTCAAAATGAGTGTGGCTCACCTGCACACACCTCCCTCACAGACATGGGCAGGTAAGTAGTACAGAGAGATGCAGGGACACGGGGCTGCTTGGAAAGCTTTCCAAAAACCAGATGTTCAAAGAGCAGGGGGCTGTTTGAAAGCCCTTTGTAAACAACAGCTGCTTTTTAAACCTCCAATGTTCAGAAGTTTAAGGAACAGCATGGGGCTGCTTGCAAAGGGCTTTCAAAGTACAAGACTTCAAGCATCAACTACTTGTCAAATTGGACCTGACAGGTGTGGGGAGATTAAGATCCAACCCCCTCTGGCCAGAAAAGGTTCTCCACCTCTGCTGCAGACAATACTGAGCTAGATTGACCAATGAGTATTGACTCAATGTAAGGCAACTTCCTATGCTCCTGTGGTTACCCAGTACTACACTCTTGTAAGCTTTCAGCAACAACTGAAGGCCTATTCACTACCCCAGATTGAATCTGTGGCTGTGAAAGCATTACCATTTGTTCCAGCTCTACTGCGCAGCCACCATTGGTGTTTAAAGCAGAGTACGCATGACATTAGCCACAATCCATATACATCCTGTAACTAGTTGAGAAATACTGCTGTTTGATGTGCTTTCCCTCAAAGTAGTTCCTATTTGGTTTTAAAATGTAAACTGCAGTTAATCTGAGGTACACAGTGGAGACAAAAACGCAGATGACAGCTTAACTGAATACTTTGGGGTTTTGCAGACATGGGGACAAATCAGATAATGTGCACTGGATGACAACATCGCTGCCCCCTCTCTGGTGTGTACACCACCATAAAAATATGTCATGAAATTCTGGGGTGGGGAGAATGACATTTAAGCTACCGGTACTAATAGGTATTATTTGGCCTGTGCATTTGCTCTTGCCTGCTTTATAGTTATTTAAATTACAATTTAATCATGTTTTATTAGTCTGGTACCCAGCTTTGGGATTAGTTTATAATAAAAAGTGGAAAACAAAGTTTATGTAGATATATGCAGGCACAGAGCATGCAGACATTCTTACACAACAGGCAGTCAAAAACATGCACTCATTCATACACACTTACATGTAGGAACACAGCATATTCTCTCTCATACACAGACAGTTTCCTGCTCTCCTGCCCCATTATGGGGAAGAGAGAACAAAGCATTTTCTTTTGCATTCTTGGAAGGGAAAGAGACAGTGTCCCACCCCACACTGATGTCCTGTTGCCAGGTTAAAGGACTGCTTAAAGAATCAGTGGAGAAAATCAGCTTCTATGTATGCTGCAGTGGGGCCCAGTTATCTCTTTCCCATAGGAATCAACATACACTTAGTTTGAATATTCTTTTGAAGGTCCTCAGTTATGATCAGCCTATTACACTCCTATCTATACAAAAAGGTTTCCTAAAGAGTGGCTGAGACAGATGCATTTATTTCATAATTCGTTTCATAAAATTTATTAAAACAGCTTGGTTGTAAAAAAAAACCAAAAAAACCTCAAAGTGGTTTACGAAATAGGAAAGTTATTTATCCCAATGGGTGGGAAATTGCAACATTACATCTCTCTACCTCAGCTTTTAGCCACTGGGTCATGTTGTTGCCCTTTACAATCGGTCTCTGTTCTGCTCTGTGCTATAGGCAGCTGGCTGAACCTTCTGGCATTTCTGCAAACCAAGAGAAACACATGAGCTGAGTCTCATGTTTCTGCATTTCAAACAACCCTAGAGCTTGACATGCATTCATGTAAGGGCATATATCCCGGGAAGAAGTGGGGAAAGTGAGAGGTGTGGAGAAGGGTGGGAAGAGGGGAAGAGGCTAGAGAGGGAGGAGAGTATTGAAAAGATAAAATGGAGGGAAACGAAGGGAACAAGAGAATGGAGCTGAGGGAAGCTGAGGAAGAGAAAAGGAAGCGGACAGAAAACGTAACCAGAGGATAGGTGGACAGAAAGGTGAAAACAAAGAGGTGAAAAATAGAGGGAAAGGCAGCAGGAGGATGCTCTGCTGTGGCAGCTCCAACTGCAACTTGGCCTACATCTGCCTTAGGACTTGTGCAGGTAACAGGAAAATTATCATCATCATCATCATCATCATTAACATCACTAGTATAGCCTTAATTAATAAAACTAAAACATTTATGTGCACATAAACTCCCCATCCCACACTTTTTTTGCGGTGAGCTATGATCCTGTGCAAGAGGTAAGTGTACCCACCTTGTTAGGCGATCTGCACAAGCAGCCAGCCTTTCTCAGCAGCCTGGAGCTCTCAGGAGTCCTCCTGCTAGGTTTATATAAGGCGGGCATGTAATAAATATGGAACCAATTAGGATGTTGTAAGGATTGCCTCTGCCTATAAACATTGCAGCCAGTCTGAAGAATGCAAGTAAAGGAAGAATTTCTGCACAGCCCAACCCACAAGCTGTCAAGAGACAAATCCTTGAGCCAGAATTTGACCGATTTATGAATTCAAATTTCTTGCCAATCTGTAGGAAAACCAACATGTGTGCAGCTCATGTTTGCTTTCAGACAGAGGCTGATACATTTTTTAGTGCTGCTCACAGGCAGATCTTTTGCTCTGTTCCTCATCAGTGAGTGAGAGAAAGAAAGAGATTCCATCCTTCTAATTTCACTTACAGTTGAGGATAATTGGGGAAGAAAAAGAACAGTCTTGTGCTTACCATACTCTGCTATTTTGATGGACAGAGTTCAGCTGAGGGTTATACTCTGCCACTGCTTCCTATCCACTGCCCTCCGATGAACAGTGGGAATTTCTAGGTACAGTACACTGCAGCTCAGCCTTTGCCAAGCTGGTGTCCTCTAGATGTTTTCGACTGCAACTCCCAGCAGCCCCAGCCAGCATGGACTTGCTGGAGTCAAAAAACATATGGAGGGCAACATTTGCTTTCCACAATAAAAGCAGGAAAAAGAAAAATGAGGAAAATGACAGTAGCTGGTTGCATACTTGCCAGAAGCAATGAAGCTAGCGGCACAATTCTGCCAGCCAAAAACGTTTTCTCAACACGTGAGGACAATCCTTTCCTGGACCGATTGTGCTTCTATTTCCAACCCATGTGGATTTGATAAATTGCGGGCATTTCTCTCTCACACATAGCAACAGGCTTTATTTATTTTTCTGCATTCATGTCCCATTATTCTTCCAATGAACATACATGGTTCTTGACCATTCCCATTTTATCCTTGCACCAACTGTGTGAGGCTGAGAGATAGTGACTACCTACCTCAAGGGCACCTAGTCTAGTTCATGATCGAGGGGTTTTTTTAATCTGGCTCTTCCCAGCTCTAGTCCACCATTGGCTCCCCTCCCCTAGAACCTTCTGCTTGATTACTTGAAGAGAAAACCACAATATTCAGGGGGGGAGGGGTTTCATTGAGCTAAACTTCTGGTTACTCCCATTCCTGAAATTCTGTTTGTGGAATTCAGTCAGGGTGTCTAGACATTGGGTCACCTGAAATTTCCCACAGCATCGAACCCATTTTGGAGAAACATCATGAGTGCCACCTAGTGGGATTGCAGATTTGCAACTTTTTCTATTGGACTTCCTAAGGCTGTTCACGTAAGAAAACAATTTTTACTATATTCCAGATAGTTTCAACCCAGTCTGTTACTGATGGCATTGTACTTTTTCCAGGGTACCTTTTGCAATGCCACAGCTAGTCAATTTAAAACATTTTGCAAATCAATGCCATGTACTGTACCTTTCAAATAATAATATTTTAGAGTAATTTAACAATAAATAACCAGTCATTTTAACAATAAATAACCAGTCATTTTAACAATAAATAACCAGTCATTTCTAATATTTATAATAGCATGCCAATAAATTTGGATTACTGGGCAACTGCAAAAAACATGAAGGAAATCTGCTTAGTTCACATCACAGCTCCAGCATTTTTTTTGAGAATATACCTGCACTGACATTGGACTTCATAGGCATTTTCCTTGAAATCTGTAGTTATAATCCATTTCCATTCCTTCTGTTAATTCTTGTTGAATATTTTTAGCTTTTTTATATAAATATACCAGTCTTCTTATCCGATTTAATAATTATAGGCCTTACCGATTAAACCCTTATCTTGTTCTGATGCTAATAATATTTCAAATTCCCACCCTCAAAGGTCCACATTTCTTTAATAAACAATATTAAGTATTGATACAAATTACAACTGCAGAGAAAATCAGTCAACGTATTAGTAATTTCTACATACTATTTAAACCCGCTGCCTAAACTTTCACTTTATTGATCAGTTCCTCCCTGTTGGTGAGTACCAGGTCCAAGAGAGATGACCCCCTTGTTGCTTCTTCCACCTTCTGGGAAATGAAATTGAGGCAATGGAGGAATTTGTATGACCTCACATCATTGGCAGAGTTTGAGTTCCAACAGATATTGGGGTACTGTAGTTGAAGTCTCCCATGACAACTGTATCTCACCTTTTCAAATGTTTGGCTCTAGGAAGACATCATCCAAGTCCTCGGTAAGGTCACTGTTGTTTTCCTGTCCTACAATTTTCACCCAGATGCTCTCAATCTGCCTTCCACGCTCCAAGTCATGGACCTCTTTGCAAGTGTACACATCCTTTACTTATAATGCTACTCCTCTCCCCTCCCTGTTTGATCTTTTCCTTTTGAACAGGTTGCCCTCTCAATTTCTACATTCCAGTCATGAGTCTCATCCCACCAGATTTCAATAATGCCTGTTAAGTCACATTTGCAATCCTGCATCATGAGCTCAAGTTCTTCTTGCTTGTTTCCAATACTCTGTGCATTATACTCTGTGTAAACAAAACTGAAACGAATCAATCCCCTCGCACGCTGCTGCCTCTGTTCCCCTCCGTAGGGAGTCACCTGCCGCCACCACACACCTCTCCTTTCTTTGGGGAACCGCAGAAGAGTACAGACATTACTCTATTAGCCATCTGTGCCCTGCATTCTTCTTTAACAAAGGATGCAAACAAAAATGCTTGGATTGATGGAACAATCAGAATAGCACAACTGCTACCATGATATTAAAAGTTTAAAACAAATTGCGGTCACAAGAGTAAGGTACTTCCTAAAAATATTTAACTGAAGTGTTAAAGGCCAGGATAAAGAGTTGCACCATCAGCCTACAATGGAAACTGTATAATGAAGGTGCCAGACATATCTCTGTGGGAAGGGAAGCCTGCAACTTAGGGGCTGCCAGAGAATGCCTTCTCTCAAGCCGCCCCCTGAAAATTCTGAAGAAGTCGAACTACCAAGAGGGCCCCCTCTGCTACTGAGCAAATGGGTACCTTCCATGCAAAATGGGCTGCTCAATATGTCCCATTCATTTCCCAGAGATACTAGCACCATCAAGTTATCCCTTTTTTAAAGGGAAATTCCCTTATGCTGAATAGGCTTCCTCGTGAGAAAAGGGAAAACTTGGCAGCTATGCCATCAAGCAGGCAGGGACATAGCTAGCTGCTCTGGTACCTGGAGCGGCGGGGGCAGGGCGATCTACACACAGAGGCGGCACGGCGATCCACCCAGGGGGGCGGCGCAACAAGCTGCACAGAGTTTGCCTGGTGGACACAAGCCCCACACTGCCATTTCGGGCAGCGTGGGGCCCTAAGCTACCACGTCACTCCCAGGAATGACGTGTGGCTTGGGCGTGCTGCAGGCCAGGCCCCATGGTAGGTGCCAACCCATGTGGTGTGCCATTTTGTCACACACCCCCAAGGATGACACCCGGGGTGAGCCCCACCCCCCCTTCCTATGCCCCTGCAAGCTGGTACTCCTGCTATCCCTTTAGCTGGTCGCCATGAATCACTTCCTAAGGCCATAACTAAGGGGAAATGAAGACAACTGTTTCAGTTGTGAAAGCTGTTTTAGTGTCTTGGTGCCGTCTGCTGAGCACAACTGCAACATTTCATAAGCACATTGGGGTGGTCTCTTTTATAATGGGTGACCTGACCCAACAATCATGACCCAACAGTTTCTGAGAACAAAAATCCCTAGGGAAACACAATAAAATGTTACATCTGCTTTTAATTAAAAGCCACACTGTAGCTGCCACGTTCAGAAGAAATGCAAATGTTTGCTGGGGATGCTTTTCTAAAGGCACCATCTGAGTGGAAGAACTTCAAGTATGGTGTGGTGTGAGAGTGGTGGAGTCTCCTTCTTTGGAGGTCTTTAAGCAGAGGCTTGACAGGCATATGTCAAGAATGCTTTGATGGTGTTTCCTGCTTGGCAGGGGGTTGGACTGGATGGCCCTTGTGGTCTCTTCCAACTCTACGATTCTATGATTCTAAGTACAGATGACTAGGCATTATCAGGGGTAGCACCCAGGCTATGGACCTTCATTTCCTTTAAGCCACTTTAGGCTGAAATCGTCCTATGTTCTGATGGCAATGCAAAACACTTCCAGCACCGCCTTCCACCTCATTTTCCATGCTTCTCTTTATGAGTTAGTAATAAGGGGAAAGAAGATTAGGCACACAACAACACACATCCCAATGATTTCAGCAAAAGCAATTTAAACATTTTCTTAACTCTCCCACTAAAAACGCTTTACTTTGACTGAAATGTGTCACTTAAGGGGGGGGGAGTTAATTCTTATCCCAATCTGTACCTGTGCTGGGATTTTAAAAATTTAAAATATGGTTTTATTGTTGGATGCTTTTATTGTTAATCACTTCACGATGTTTCATGGGAAGCAACTCATAAATGAAATAAATAAATAACAGTGCACTTTTTCTTAGTTTTAATGTGACATTTTGCCATTTATTTTCATGGATATGCTCTACTTATTTAATATTTTGAGTCATTATATTAGTACTATTTAAATCCACAAATAAACATTAAATAAATTACACAGAAAAAATATATGAAGGAGGCAAATGTCATGCATGAAGGAAGGAAGGGATGTTCATAAAAATTAGCAGATAATCCCAAGCTGTAAAGGGTAGCTAAGACTTTAGAAGATTGAAAAAGGAACCAAGATTTTCATGACAGGGCGGAGAACTACTAAAAAACTAACAATGAATTTCAGCAGAGATAAATGTAAGGTTGTGTATTTGCACAAATATGTTATTTATTTATTTTAAGGAATGAGGATGTGTGATACCTGGGTTGACAATGGTACATGTGAAAATGATCTATGTCAGGCACCCCCAAACTCGGCCCTCCAGCTGTTTTGGGACTACAACTCCCATCATCCCTAGCTAACAGGACCAGAGGTCAGGGAGGATGGGAGTTGTAGTCCCAAAACAGCTGGAGGGCTGAGGTTGAGGAAGCCTGATCTATGGTTTTTAGCAGGCCACTAATTAACAGGAGTAGGCAGCAACTAAAAAGGCTACCGGTAATTAAATTTTAGGCTGAAACAATGAACATATAGTGTCCAGAGCACAAGAGTAATAGTAAAACTCTATTCTGGTTTGGTCCGACTTCACCTGGAAGACAGTGTCTGTTTCTGGGTTCTGCAGTTTTAGGATAACTAAAAAACTGGAATATGCCCAGGGGAAGGTGACAAAGATGGTGATGGATTTGCAGACCATGTTCTTGCAGGGCCATAGAAAAGTCCTCCTGGATAAAGCAAAATAGCCAATCTAGTCCTGCACCCTGTTCTCACAGTGGCCACACAGTCCAGGATGATTCCATGCAAACCCCTTCCTGATTCACCCCCTCTATATAATACACTCACTGTTACTATATATCAATATACAGCTCTGCAAATTATTTTGACTAGGGTTTGAAGAGGACCTGGATTTGTTGTAGGGTTGCCATATGCCCTCTTTTTCCAGGACACACCCTCTTTTTCGTGGGTTTGTAAAATAAGTGTTGTCATAGCAATCCATAGTTAAAAGTAGAAGTTGGCAAACGTGTCCTCTTTTTTGATCTTCAAAATATGGCAACCCTAGAAGATACCATTAACATGGTTGCCAACTTTCATATTAGTGGACAAAACTTGCAAGACTTGTAATAAAGCTATGAGAATACTTAGTTTCTAGCCACTCGTGGAGATGTGAGTACGGTAGGTATAACACCTTGCTGCTTCATCTCATTTTAACAACTACAACTGCCTCAGCATCTTGTCAGCTCCCTTGGGTGGGAAGTGTGAAGAACAGAAAAAGAGCCTCATTTTGCCTGCCCTTAATCATGTCCAATTGAGCAATAGCCTTTCCCAACAGCCTCTGCTTTAAGAACAGCAAAGGCAGCTGGAAGAGAGGAGTTTTGCGTGACCCGGGGGCGGGAGGAATCTTTTAATAATTTCATAAACTACGGTATGTGCCCCTGTTGCTCAATTTGACCTTTTTACAAGGATTTTTGTGCATTGCAGTATCTTATGTATTGTAATTTTGCTGTTATCTTTATAATTTAAGTAATGATTTATTGTACAGTACTTGTTGGTCATGAATTTCTATTTAATTATTATTTGTTGGTATTTTGGAATTAAATTTTATAGTGTACTATTGTATTCTAATGGATTGTTGAATACAGTATTACTTTATTGGATATAAGTTGTTGATTATAAGTCATTTTTTAAATTTGCCTTATTTGTGTTGGATTGGATCGTTAATAAGATGTGTGATCTTTGTTGTTTAATTTTGTTGTTTCTTCAGCTTGTAAACTGCCTTCTGTAGAGCATTATAAAAAGGTGGTATACAAATTAACCCTCTGGTCCATGGGATCACGAAGAGTCGGACGACTAAACGACTAAACAACAACAACAAATACAAATTAAATTAAAACAAGGCTGCTAGATTATGTAAGAAAATACTAAAAAATAAATAAATCAGATAGCTGATCAAAGTGCTTACTTTTTTAAAAATCCAATGACTGCACATGTCATTCTTCCTGTTTGGGAAGCACTTCCAACAACTAAAGTTGGCAGGTTTGCATCTGAGCCTTAATGCTGCCTTTCTTTCTTTTAAGAAAGAGTTCAGCTCTAGAACTCCCATCCTGCAGCTACAAGCACGTTTACCTGATTCAGTACAATACTGCCCTTTGGTAACATGACTGCTGTTGATCCAGAGCATACAAATTAGAATGTGTCACAGCCACAACAAAAAAGGACGTCCTGACTTAGTTATCTTTTTCTCTTGCTGTTTCAAGCGTTTCCTTCCTTTTTCACCAAATCCATTACTTTCCAACCTGGAAGAAAAGGAAAGATAACCAGAAATGAGCACAAATGAATACCAGGATCTGAAGCTGCAGTTTTTATGAGTGGGCTGCAATGCTACTTTCTGTCTTCATATCCTTAATGGAAGTGAGCAGCAGAGAGAGGAAGGACCCAGTGATTTAACTTAAGGTAATGAAGTGAGTGATATTTTTTAAGGGTATGCAGGAGCAGGACATGTGTGACTGAGACAGGGGAACGGGATTTCAGGCCCAGAGGCCAAATGCAGCCCTCCAACCCTCAGGACTCTTCTTACTTAGGTTGTGTTTCCTCTCTCCTCCTTCCTCACTGACACTGTTCCACACCCTCAAGTGTGTTTGTTTGGCTGCAATTGAGGCAAGCAAGAAGCATGATTGCAACTTCTTTCTTTCCTTCTCCTGCTATGTCCAAGAAAACCATGGCTTTAATTGAATCTGGCAAGTCTGTAGCATGTCTTCAGTTGGCCAGGAACAAATCTGGTGGGACGAACTGGGTGCTTACACAACTATCAATCTCTAAGTTGGACCTAAATGAGAGCAGGAGGAGAGCGTGCTAGCAGAATGGAAAGTTTTACTGGCTTCAGCTTTTGGCCTTACATCATGTGCTCAAACCATTTTATTCCCATGTAAAGAAAGGAACTGGAAACAGCAATTTCCTTTTTCTTTTAACTATGCTCTCTCTGTTTCTGGATGAAAGTGTGTGTGATGTGTGTATTTGTTATGTTGGAATCTGCTTATAAAGAGCAAACTCTTCTGGTGCAAGTTGTAAGGTCAGGTATGCTCTGAGAAACCTGCTCTTAACCCTTTGCCATTCAGTCAAAATACTTCTCCCATCCTGCCACTTCACTTCGTTGGCCTCAGGAGCAACAACAGCAAAGCAATCCTATCAGTTTCCTGGAAGGCGAGGTTAGTTCTCTCTCCCACCCTTTATCAGCACTTACCGCAGAAAAGACAGGCTGGGGCAGGTCTCCATGAGGTGGCGGATGAAAGGCACAGAAACCTCTGAGAAGGAGTTGTTCTGAAGGTTTAGGGTGCTGAGTGTGTGTCTGGTGCTCAGAATATTGCAAAGTTCTTGGGCGCAAGCATCTGTGAGGTAATTCTCATCAAGACTGGCAGGGACAAAATGGATGCAAGGTCATAGGCAGATCACACACTACATTTAAGCACTATTATCCTTTCCTCGAAGCTTGGGTGAGAACAGAATCAAAAGGAATGTATAGTTACAAGCAAACTATTATTCAGTCTACTCCCAGAATTTAACTTGCGACTTGAAGCCAAGTTGCCAACTTGAATAGTCAGTATGAGGAATACCTAACATTCCTCTTTCCTCCATGCCTCGTTGCCTTATGTGCCAGAAGGCATACTAGGAAGCTACTGAGCCAGAGTGCTTTCCTCCCCCCACTTTACTAGGAGGTAGGACTTGAGCAGTCATTAAGAGGAAATTATAAGGAGCTGATCTCTGTATCTTCTGGAGACAACTTGTCTGCTGATGTGGAGCTGGCCCTGGTCCTGTTGGTCTTGTTCCCAGTTATATAAACAGGAATAACCGGCTGCTGTAACAAGTCATTCAAGAATTTATAAAGGCAATGAAAAATAACATAAATAGCACAACCACGTGTTGCAAAGTATCAAAAAAGGACTTAGTCCAACATAAATGCAATGTCCACAGTCATAAGTCGGAGTTCATGTAGCATAGTTCATACAGGGTATCCATATGGGGATAAATCAAAATAGATGTAAATACTGGAGTTCCACAGAATAAGGTGTTCACCAACATCTAGGTAGGTGGCAACAATATAATTGACAATTGTGTTCGTAACTAGGTTATTTGTGTATGTTTGCATACAGTCTTGTTCCCAGACCTTACTCTGTCTTTGCATCCTGCTCTCAGCACCAGTATCTGGCTACTTGTGTCTAAAAACCCTTCCCACTGTGAAATTTCTCTCTCACTGCCAGCTAGTTGCACCCAGACTCCAACAGACCCTGCGCTCCATTGGAATAGTGCGCAGATAGCAAATAATCTGAACTCCAAGCCCACAAAGACGTCATACATACACCCAACTTTTTGTATGTGTCTCTGCTCCCTTGTTACTTACTTTAGAGTAGTCACATTACAGTCTAGTTCCTTCAGAGTGGCACAGAGAACATGCACTCCCGAGTTTCCAAGTTTGTTACTTCCAAAGCTACAGAGAGAAAGAGAGAGAATGAGAAAGATGAAAAAAGATTCAGGACTGATTCTTCAAAATCTAGGAGAAATATAAGAAGGTGGGAACTGGACCATCCAATGTAGAAACTTAATGGCTCACACAGAAGTGTGAAATCTCCACTTCCTTGTGAAAAGAGCAGGCTTCTAGCCATTTACAGAGAAATACTTGAAAACTAAAGGACATGGCTTTCTGAGGGTGCTGTGGGCAAGAAGGAGGGTCCCATGCTCTACTCCCTTCCTTGCCCCTACACACTTATTGCTCCCCCAGGCGTTCCTTCTGTTTTCCAACCATGGTATTGATTCTGGTCGAAAAACAACCACAAGCCAGAATTCTGTTTTATTTTCCAAGCCCAGTATGCACCTCCCAACTACATGCATGACTTTGCTGGTCTAGGATTTTCAAGCCAGGGAAACAAGGGGCTTTTCGCCTTCCTGTGCATACTATTCTAGGCAGGGGGACAAGGAGACTGCATGAGCTTTTGAGCCAAAGATGGAGACTGGATGGCATTTTGAGCCATGGTTACTGACAGCAAGGCATTTATACAAGGCATATATTGCCACATTGACTTCATATGGTTTCAGAAATGGTGAAGAAGTGAATACATGGATATTCCATCACTACAACACAGTGTGCTTGAGTCTGGGAGTGTCTATCCTCCTTCAGCAAGCAATCCTGGTAACAAAGGGAAAAACAAATCAGTGCCCAACCCACAGGCTATCCACTCAAATCCTGCAATGCCTGGTACTTGCTGTTCCTAGAAAAACAATATGATGGCATCACTTACTTTAAAGTTGTACAGTTTTTTATTCCTGGAGCCAAAGCTCTGATGTGGTAAGACTTCAGCCTGCAAAACGTTAGATCAATGGAGTGATCCTCGATTTTACTGTGCTGCAAGCAGAACGCCAGAACCCTGCAGTCCAACACCGAGAGTGTCTGGAAAGAAAGGTCAATATTCTGGAAATGATGCATCACACACTCTGCAAATTCTGCTTCCTGGGTCTCAAACAGACAGTGGAAAAACTTCAGCAGGCAATGACCTTTTCGAGGAGGCTCCTCAGTTGCCACTTCAGCTGCTCTCTGAAGCAAGAGGGGCTTCACAAGGTCAGATGTCTTGCACTGCAGAGTTTGATCAAGAAAGATGCGCACCTTTTCACTGCT